>NC_047509.1:7462241-7807686 GCF_902827115.2 Pseudochaenichthys georgianus
TCTCTCTCTCTCTCTCTCTCTCTCTCTCTCTCTCTCTCTCTCTCCTGACAGCCCGTCAGTTTCTCATGCAGCGCGCTAAACAGTGGGCTGATCTGATCGCTCTCTCGGGTCCGGTTATACTTCACTCGCGTTTCTGTCCATATCGACAGGCGGCCGATCGATCGGAGCATCCCTAATTATTACCAGACATTTTGACTAGCAGGTTTTGAATTTACCGGTTTTGAATTAATTTTACCAGATAAAAACCGGTAATTACCGGCTAACGGAAACCCTGATGTGCGACTGTGAGTCCTATGTTGTAAAAAAAAAAAGAAAAACTCAAACTCAAAATTACGGGCCAAATAGTATTGCTGGCGGGCCAACAATGTCCCGCGGGCCGCCTGTTGCCGACCCATGACCTAGATGATCAGTATCAACCTTTGTTGTGTCATAACAGTTGAGCCCGCGTGAGGTGGAGAGACAAAGAAAAGCTAAAGATAAGGAGAAGAAAAACAAACATTGCCCATTATTGCCGTCTTTTGGCACACAGTTCACACACCAGGATGTTTTGTGAAATCTGAAAAAAGGGAAGTAAGATCAGATCAAGTGGCGGACAGATGCATCCTAATGCCAAGTGTGAACAGACTTAAAGCTTTCCAGTGTTGATCAGAGTACAAAAAACGCATGTCAAGGTAAACTCGATGTAGTACCTTGCCTAAATCTTTCTGCTGGCAGCAATTAAGTAATAATCAGGGGTAAACAATGTACTCTACATTTCCATTTGTCTGTTTTCAAAAATACTGACCTGAGATGTATGCGACTATAAATGTGCAAAAAATAGAATGAATATGAATTAATACATTTTTTCTAGTGCTGTCAAAATTATCGCGTTAACGGCGGTAATTAGTTTTTTGAATTAATTGCGTTAAAATATGTAATGCATTTGCGTACCGACGTACTTGTGAAGCTTTTCCAGAAGGCGGTTAGATCACCGGACGACAGAGTCGGTCTCCGTGTGCACAGACAGGGCTGCTGTTAACGTCGGTCTGTACAACGGACTTGTGCCAAAACTACGCCAACCGGCTGCGGAGGGAGACTCCCCCCCTTCACTGGAGAACTGCGCTAAAACAGCTGATCACAACGTTCACACTCTGTGGTCACGAAGTACTCCACTAGCCCTCCCCCCTGTCGACTTTCCTGAAGTACTCCCCCGTTGATAGAAATCAACACGTAATGAATTAAGACCCCACGGTTTGATGATTGATAGGTGTGTGGGTTGTCTTTCATTTTGACATGCAGAAAAATGTTATAATAAACATAGATACTGTATGTTAAATGGATATATCCGCCTTCTTTCATTTATCTTTCCATTCCCACAACATTATACATAAATAAATGGCATATTTTGGACATAGTTCGAATGGTGATTAATCATGATTAATACATTTTTAAACTGTGATTAATCTGATTAAAAATTGTAATCGTTTGACAGCCCTAATTTTTTCACAATAAAATTCAACTGTCCAGCTTTTGTGAAGCTTGTGATGATGAACTCCTACACAGACGAGTTATTGTGAATTTGTCTTCATTTGATAGAGGTTATTTATTTATTTATGGATTCTAATTGTATGATTTAGAAATTAGAACTACACTGCATTTCATTCTAACATTTCACTTTATTTATATATATTTTTTTATATCTGATGTAATGTTTATCAGAGATGTGCAAGTCTCCCTTCAGGTGAGAGTGCATTAGATACACTATTTAAAGGGCCTGTGACACGGTTTTCCCCCATCATCCAAACCCATCAATTTGAGTACATATTGTCCCCTTGAAAACCGTTACTGAACTGATTTTGGATATTTGTACTTTGATAACCATTAATCTGCCCTTCAATGTTGACAATTTTCTGGATCTTCTCGCGGATTCTTCAAGTCCCGCCAAATGATGGGTGACGTCATTGCGGGCACAGCGCCCCAGCTGCACCGTTCAGGATCCCAGCTTCTGCATGTAAACGCACGATGGTGCACACAGCAGCAAGCTCAGACAGCGATGACAGGTTAATGTTGAACGTGTCTGAGAGCTCATATGAGGCTGAAGGATCGGTTTATGTTGTATCTTCTAAGTTTAGGAATGAGGTGCGTCAATATGGGCGATCATATGGTCATGTAGCCAGTGGTGGAATGGGACTAAAAATCATCCCGGGACTCTCGACCGGCCCACTTCGGTTCCGCTAGTAAATTGTCAACGGGGGGAGTGGGGGATGTCAGGGGCGGCAGGTGCTGTATATAGTAAATGTAAATATGTAAATATTTGTGTCACTGCATCCTGGTAAAATACAAATATAATGTATAATGTCTGTGTCCTTGACATTAGCGCTGCTAGCCACCTGTGCCCTGTACTACGAAGCCAGTTCAACAGACCCTGGATATGTTTGAGTAACAAACAAACTAACAACAACAAACTAACAAACGAGATCTCGCTAAGCGGTCCGACGACGCTGGTTATCAACTCGGTAAATCAAGCCAGGGTTTCTCTCTCCAGCTGAGAGCGCGTTCACGTCTAAGACACGCGTGGATCTGACTTTAATTACATTTGTCTCGAGTGTTTCGTCAACATAATGTGTTAAATAATACTTCTGCATCCAGTCTGTGACACTGTGAGTGTTGCACGGCCAGATGAGGCTGGAGAAGCTGACTCAGATAAGGAAATATATGATATATTATGATATTATATGATCGATGATCTGATTGATGATGTAATATGAATGATAAGTGCGACACGTCGGCGTCTTCTCTGCATACGGCAGTTTAAACTGTATTTCCTTTATCCTGTAATATGACTTGAGAGATTTAAACTCCGCACACTGAGTGGATCTCTTTTCTATAGACGCCGGAGGCGGGCAGCGTCAGGTAAAAGAAGTTATTTAGCCTTCTCAAACCTGAGCCTCACGCGCCGCCTATGGGGGATGTGCTAGTTACTTATCCGACCGGCCCACTTCGGTACCGGCCCACTTCGGTACCGGCCCACTTCGGTACCGGCCCATCGGGACGAATCCCGATGGGCCGGTACCGAAGTGGGCCAGTCCGCCACTGCACCCAGCCCACGTAAACTGTCAACGGGGGGAGCCTCGCTGCGGGGAAACGGTGGACCTAGTGTCCCGATCAGAGTGGGAATAATAATAATAATCCCTGCATTTTATCCATTAATTTCCCCAACATTGTGGTAAAAAAACCACACGTTTAATCCATGTTGTTGGTGTACTACAACTACAAAAAGCATCGGTTTGTTTTCTCATCAGGAAATGCAGACCGGCTCAAACAAACGATCATTTAATGTATCATATGTTCGCCGAATTGACATGAAAGCACTAATAAATGTAGTTTCATCCACTTGAGTTTACAACCACAAAAATAATCGATTTGTTTTTATATCACATCCGACGGGAGGAAATTCAGCAGCTCTCACTCCCGATTTTTAATCCTAATGTAATCATCATCTTCACCACGATCATTTATGTTTATGTCGCCGAATTGACATGAAAGCACTGACAAATATGAATATACTGTAGTCAACTTCATTAAAACGTTATTAACGTGCCTAATCTCAGTAATTCACCATTTCTACGCATAACAACACACTTTGTCCGTGTTTGGCTCTCGAAGCGTTCCCGCATTGACGTCACTTCCGGCTTCCCCCAAAACCTCAAAATGAGTGAAGGAATTTCCCCGCGATGTTCGAAATTATTGATATTTAACGGAACGGTATCGCTTTTTCTTTTTTAAACTAACGGTTCGAGATTACTAGTAGACCAATATTTCATTGCACAACAGTTGTTGGGATGGTGTCACAGGCTCTTTAACGTTTGGGGGTATTAGTTGAGTTAATGCAGCTCGGCAACAATTGAAGCATGGTCTTTATTGTCCATGTAACTGCAGGTAAGACGCTGGAGTGTGTCGGAGCTGGTTCTGGTAAATTAATGATGTGACTAAAGAGGATAATACTGTATGCTGGAGATGTTCTGCTTATTATAACACCAAAGTTAAAACTGTGAGATTGAGTTTCTCGCTTTACTTATTTACTTAGTAAAGCTTAGTCATGCTGAGCCACACTTCTTCTCCCTCTGTCTTTTTTTAGGTTTATCGGACATGAACTGCTCTTACGTTTTCCCATTGGCAATAAAGGAACCCCTCGAGAGGCTGAGAGAAACCTTGACGCAGACAGAGAAGCTGAAACTAATCCAGCGGACAAGTCTTCTGGGCCTGATGTCATCAGGGGAAATGCCAAATCCTAATTTAAACAGGGAACAACCCTCATTACGTCAGTCGAGTCCTCCACAGTACGTCACTGAGTCCATGAGGTCATTCGGGGAACACATGAGCGTCACAGAGGAAGGCCAGCCAAAGTACCTGACCGGGTGTCCTCCCCTGGCTGACAGGTGTGTGTTCCCCTGGCACAGGAGCAGAGCTCTGCGTCCATCACAGACTGAACAGTGCATGGTCAGAGATGAACTTGAATCAACCGTCTGTCCGTCCAGTCAGTGGCTCATGGTGACAGACGTTATGTTTTTGGTTGAGTTTGTTGGTTTGTCAGCAGGATTATGAAAACAACCGATGCCTTATTTTCATTCAACTGTTTTACTGTTGAAACAGCCTCGGTGGAGGTCTGTGCTTCTCCGGTGCCCTTTCAATATTACGAGTATGTTTCCATGGAGCTCATACTAAAGCTTCTGCACTTTTAATTTGACAGACCAGCTGGTAAATGTGGTAGAAACAGATATTGGTACAGCTCATCTCATAATCAATTAGTTTGTGGTACTTCTCTTTTCAATTTTATGATGTTTAAAATGTATTCTGCGCCAGACAAGGTGGTGCAGTTCTGATACAGAGACAAAGTAACATAATTACCGTTTAAAGATTTGATTTTCAAACACGAAAAGTGGCCAATGCAACTCAATTGTGTATCTCATTGTCTTGTGTTGACAGTAAGATGTTCTCTCCTGACCCAAAAGGCAGTAGCAAAGTGCATGTGTGTGTTCTTCAAAGTGTTTGAGGCTCTTGTCATTTTTGTGAAACTCCTGGATGTTCACTGTTCAGTTTAGTTGAAACATCACATTGTCCCGAAAATCTAAAAACAGACCGAGTACAACCGTGAATAAGAACATCCTGCATGTCTCATGAACTGTGAATTCTCTGCAGTCTCTTTCCACACTTCTCTCACACATAAAACCATTACATAACATCACATCACGGCTTCTTGTAAACTAAACAGCCTTGGAACTGATGCTAATGTGTCGATGTTGACCTCATTTCAAAGTGCAAACAATGACAAGATGCAGATTTACCTGAGGCGGAGAGGCTCAAAGTTTTGAGCCAATTTGAGTACTTTACCAGCCAAGTGTTCTCACTCTCACAAGAGCATCAGTTAAACAGCTCAACTGTGTATGTGTGTGTGTGTGTGTGTGTGTGTGTGTGTGTGTGTGTGTGTGTGTGTGTGTGTGTGTGTGTGTGTGTGTGTGTGTGTGTGTGTGTGTGTGTGTGTGTGTGTGTGTGTGTGTGTGTGTGTGTGTGTGTGTCGTTGTATTTCAGTGTGTGTGTGTGTGTGTTTATTCGTAGGCTAATGAAGCAGTTGGCTGGCTGATTAGCTGGTTGGCAGGACTTCAGACACTGAGCCTTGTTTCAGACGGAGAGGCTAAACAGAGCATGACTGATGATCGTATTTGACGACGGGCAAACTCCTCACACCAGGAAGTGTGTAGGTGAGGAGAAGGCTGCTGTTGAATTCAGCCGCTGCAGTCACAGTCACAGTCACCACAGGAAACAGCCACAGAAAGACCTTTAGCTCAAATGCATTCCCAAATCACCTTCACATTTCAAGCAGTTAGCTAGGTCTTTAGCTTAAAGGTGACAAGGTGCCTTATGACTTTCTTAGAGAACTGGGGTCAAAAGTCAATTGGAGTAAAAGTATTTCAACATTAATAAATAAGTATTGCCATGAAAACCAGCTGCTGTAATTATGACAACTGAGTCGTTATACCATATTCATGTTTTATGGAAATTAGCACATTATATTTGAGATTGTTATCCAGAATGTAATTATATGCCAAACTAATAAATCTGCAATGTTGTCGGCCTATATTCCCTGACCACAATTATAGTTCTATATGCAAGCGGTGTACAGCAAATTGGAGACAAGAAATTGCAGTTTATAAAAAAGGCAAATAAGATACCAAACCACCATTTCCTTATTTTATCTGCAAAGATGCAGAGGACGTTTTGTAAAAAAATTATATATATGTATGCTTAAATAAATATGACAATCATTCGATGGTTCTTGTTTCTTACATAAAATAATATCCTGCTTTTACTTCATTTCAATCCCTGTATATTGAGCGTCTTTGGGATTTTGGAATGTAAGGAAACAAATCATTTAAAAACTGAAACTGTGATGGTAATAATATTATGTTTTTTAGCATTTTCTGAAATGTTACGCCCTCACCCAATATTTGCTCTATTTATAAAACCTTTGAAGTTTCTCACACTGAAAATTATCCTCGTCACAATTTAACCAATACATCGTTTTTGAACCACATTCATTAGAAACAATGACATTAACCACCTTGGCATGAATGACTGTAGCATCCCATTAACCAGACAAGTCTCACAGCAGGAGCTGCGGAGGACAGGTGCCGCCGTCCGACTGCTGAGCCTTTATCTGCCGCTAATTACCCGGCCTGTTAGGTGGAAATAGGTTAAGCAGTGTTTATCTCTGCGGGGCTAACATTCTCGGGGTTTGATACACTGCCAACACGGTGACTAACCTGATCCATCAGCATTCACACAACCACTGCAAGTCTGAACCCCTGCCAGGTGGCTGCGCTCCATACACACACATCTGTTATTACGAAACCACATTTTAACACACTTATTATACAACGTTAATGAGTGTTGTACTCTTTTTCTGTTGCCTCTTTTTGATCTGAGACAGCTCATATCTTTATATCTTAGCCTGAATTTCTAATCACAAAAAATACAAAGTAACCTGCAGATCATTCTGGGTTACTATGCTACCCCAAACAGATGATTTCATTTGGTCTGTTAGTGGTTTTTAACCGCCTCCAGGTTCACTTCCCCTCTACAAGCCACCAGTTACTCTGGCAGGCTACTTCTAAACATTACGTTTCCTTTTAGACTGCATATACAACCAGGCTCAAAGTTAATACAGAGAGTATGATTGGTTTTATAAAGATGATACATATTTAAGATATCAGAAGAGGCCGTTTCTTATCTTACCTATTCAAGCAATGTTTGGATGAAATGCATGTTTTAGGACCATTTAGGACCATTTATGGTATAGTAAGCTTTGAGAGTCTTTTTTGTTAGTCCTAGGTGTATGTTGTAATGTTACAAAATAATACATATAAATCTAGACGAAGTTTTAGTACACACATTTTAAATACTATCTGCTTTGTTCAGCACCCCTAATCTCAAACTTCAGATTATAAAGTTGTCCAATTCCAAATATCTCTGTTATTTCACATAATATGGTATTTTAACTGTTTGTGAATAAACCGAAACCGAGCTGTGGTTTCAAAGAGGGGAAGTGGAGGGACGTCACAAACATGTTGTTTTACCAGCAGATAGTGTTTAGCCCAATACATTCTGATGGTACTTTAATGTGTTTCTATAAGATAAGAGGGGAATCTGCAAGTAAACTATTATCATTTAAATGAAACACAGAAATAAGCCAAAATACATATTCTCTGTATCAGTGTAACAAATAAACAGGAAATGCAGATATATGATCAGTACAGCCTTAAGGGTCATCATAGATGTCATATTTGAAATACGAAACACCAACACGTAACTGTGAGGAGTATAACACAAAACCATCCTTGGTCTATATCGACACAATAGTCGTAAGTTATGAAATGCATGCATGAAAGTATTTGACTGCAACAAAGAACACTAAAATAATCGGACACATTTGATGATACTGCCAACGTCAATAGTTCCTCAAATGTGATGACTTTTCTAATATAATGAGACATTTTAATGACTAAAAGATTAATAAAGAATACGACATAATAAAATAAATCAAATAATTGTTTGTTGGACTTTTTCTAAAATAAATACACAATAAAATAACAGACAAAGGATTTTAAACGAGACAACGTCTGATCCGAAGAAGAGAACAAGACCAGAGCACAGCACTGTAATAACGGTGTTTTACATTCAAAACACAATTAAGTCTTTATTCCACGAGGCGATACCCAGTGGTTTAACCGTTCGTTGTGTCTATCCACATAATTACGGTTTCATTCTGCAAGGACAGCATCGAGGGAAATGAGCACATGGGCAACAAGATCCCCCTTTACAAAAAGCTGCCATGAATATTTTTCTTGTAGCTATAAAGGTGATCCTGAACCTTTAATAATCCACTCCACCTACCTCCCAAATTCAACTGGCATTAGTCATGTACTTCCTAAAATCTTGCCTTGTAAGACATGCCTACAGTAGGTGTTCCCTTTTAGCTCCAGGCAGGCAGGCAACAGTAAGAGTATCGAGGATAAGAAAAGGTATTATTTTATAGAAATGTTGAATCACGACGACGGACACTATTTAACTGCACTTAAACCTGACTATGGTTTGATCCTTTATCTGAAAGGCACCTTGATTTAAAGCATTCAATCAAGTGTCAAACCGTCCCTCAGCACGTGAACAGGAGTGTTATTATCTGAACCAGAGTTAAATTAGACCTGACCACCCTGACCCAGTCTAACTTTAGACAGTGGAGGAATGTCACAAGGTACTTTAACACAAGTATTGTACTTAAGTACTATTTTGACATTCTACTTGCATATTTCCTTTATGCTACCTGTACTTCAACTCAAGTACCATTTTCAATTCAGGACTTATACGTGTAATGGAGTATTAGTGTTTCTACTTTTACTAAAGTGACACATCTGAGTACTTCTTACACTACTGCCAAGTGACAGGTGATGTGGGAGCTGATCACAACTATACAGAAACTTTTAGGTAACATTGAGACACTCAAGCTCATCATACTGCTGTTTTAAGACGGGAAAGTACTCAGATGTTGTATTTAAGTAAAAGTAGTAATACCAGAGTGTATGACTACTCTGTTACAAGTAAAAGTCCTGCAATTAAAATGTTACTCAAGTAAAAGTACAAAAGCATAGGCATCAATACTTAGTATCGAAAGTCAAAACTGATTATGCAGATTGGTTTCGTTAACATTGAGACATTCAAGCTGCTGTTAGAAGATGTAAACAAAGTTCAACGAAACAACAGTCTGACTCGGCAGTCAAGCCCATCAGATAAATTGACATAAACAAAGCCGTGTGTCACTCACCTCTGTCGCGGCTCTGAGGACACAGAGTTGCAGCTTTGTACCGACAGAAGTGTGGAAGACTTCCGCGGTCCCAAAGGCGACGGCAGGAGGCTGGCGTTGGACGGGGACGCGGAGAGCAGGTTCCCAGGCGAGGGGAGCAGGTTCCCGGCCGAGGGGACCGAGCCTCTGCGGCACTGCAGCAGCACCTCCGCGCTCCCCACATCGTTAAACCCCGAGTCCGACGGCAGGACTAGGATAGGCGGTATGTTCAATAGTCCTGTCCTCGGTCCCATGGAGGGATTGACGTTCCCGCAGCTCACTGCTGTTGCCAACCTGGAGAATGTTCCGTATCGTCCGCCCATCTCCGGGCACAACCCGGCCGCCGAGTCCGCTCCCTCAAAGTCGGTCTCTTTGTGGCTTCCTCCATGCTCGTCTGAATTACTATGCACTGGCCGTCCGTCCAGTGAGATGTTACTAAGAAATAAAAGAGCTGCTTGTCTCCGACGAGAGTTCTCCCGGTTCCTCCGACTGTGTTCTCTGTTACCGTGCGTCTTTTTGGCCATCATCGCAGCGCTGTGCTGGGCACAGGCAGCAGCCGCCGCCATGGTCTCCGTCCCACGGAGGAAGAGTCAAGTGGAGGATGAGCTCCAGACCTGCAACTGTCAAATCTCTTTTACCCGGCGAGACCACGTTACGCCCTCCTCAGATCTCATTGGTCCAGGAGGGAAACGTGATGATGTGTGACGCTAGATATTTGACACGCTGTAACAACAATGTACACAAATGTAAACACACTGATCACACACAGTAAAACGTACTATCATAACATATTTCATTTATGTAATAAAAATATCTTTAAAATGAACATTTTCTTTTAACAATTTTAAAAGCAATAAAACACTTTTTTTTAAAGCTGAAAACTATGTTTCAAAAATAGCTACCATTATATGGCCAACATTTTTTTTACATGGGGAAGCCATGTTTTGTTTTTACCACTTTACCACTATCAGGGATTGGAGTAGACACATGTTACCTGGATAACCAACTGTGATTAGGTTTGGCCAGTATAAATTGCAAGAGGAAAGGCAATTGGAAAAGGTAATTGCGATGAATTATGAATTGTATTATTCTTTAGATTTGTGACTATATTTGTATTATATGAAGTAGTGTTAATATAATTGTTCTGTTTTGCGCAGTGCCTCTGTAATTCCTGCAGTATCAGGGCTGCCGATGCATTACCTGAGCCATCACTGCAGCTCTAACTGACAGCAGCTTTGTTGAACCCTCAGTGGATTTTCTCTGCACTGATCCCTGCAGTGACACTAGGCTGAGTGGCACCTGGCCAGCTCAGCAGGACGACCACACTGTGAAGTCTGACTGTGATCCTGCTAAATATAACCTGTACACACATCACTGTAATCCCAGTAAACTAAGTGTTGATATTTGACATGCACCTCCTGAACCCTTTCACCTGCAGATCCTCACATTTAACCACAACTGGAAATCCCAAAGTGAAATCATACAATTCAGTTTGATCACACTGGAAAATATTATTTGGTATGTGCATGGTGCTACATGTATGTTTAAACCATCCCTCCATCCATTATCTGCAGCTCATCATGTAGCATGGTTTTCAAAGAGGGAGGAGGGGCTTTGTATTCAGGCTCCAAACTATTTCAGGGGAGGCTTGGCTAATTGAAGAAAAAAATAGCATTGCTTATCAAAATAAAATTGCATAGAACAGCCTAAATGTGGATAGTTCAAGAGATAACTCAGTTTAGAATAATTGTACAGTTTGTTCCACTTCCCCAAACTCAGATTTCAGGTTGCCAGTCAATAAAAGAGATGACAGACAACAATTCACACTCACTTTACACCTACGGGCAATTTATAGTCACCAATTAACCAGACCAGAAACCACAACCTTGCTGTTGATGTTCAAAGCTCCATAATAAAGCTTTTCCAGTAACGTTTTTAAGTTGATCTACACACACGCACAACCTTTGACTTCAAGACTTCTTTGAATCAAGAAATGGCTGCAGCCTGACAAAAACACTTCTGTCAAAACATATTTAGTATTTTGAATGTATGATGTATCTCGTTATCTTACTTTCTCTTTCTATCGTTTCAACTAGGACTCTCCATGATATATATAATTTACGTAATAATTTATTGCAGTGCGTGTGATCCAGATATCCAGGTCACAAGGTTAAAACCAGCACTTTGTAACACCTCTGGAATGTTTACAGTGATGTGTCTGCTGCTGGTCAATTGTACTCTGTTCTTGATGAGTTCATTTAAAATCAAATGCACACAGCGTTTAGTCTGTTGCATAACGAGGGAGAGCAGACTCAGATGACTCGGGTGAAGCCCATGGGGGAGCTGACTCTCCCTCTGTGATGTTTCGTTAAGCTGGCAGAGGAGAAGACCGGGGGGCTACACAGAAGCAGTGCACCATGGGAAATGGTGATGCTGACGCCAGGATAACGGGTCAATGCAGCATTGGGAGAGAGAGCGGGGGACACAGAGGGAGGGAGAGATTTTAGATTTGTTTTTAAAGATTTTGTTATCATTACTAACACATCTATCGATCTATCTATCTATCTACTGTATCTATATCAATCTATCTACTGTATATATATATATATATATCTATCTACTGTATATATATCCATGTATCTGGTTCCAAACATTTATTTAAATCCTTTTTGAACTAAATGATGCCTCGCAATGGAGCTTTGTACTCAGCAGCAAAGAGGGTTATATATGTTGTCTTTAATTGCCTCCATGTGGACAGTTTTAGGTATTACAACCACTACAGAAAATAACGTATTGTAGAAGATTTGTAAACACTTAATTAAATCATGGCTTATGTGTTAAATCATAATCTTCCCATACTGTCTGATACATTGAAAATGAACTGCTTTTGTGTTAATTGAGTTTAATTGAATAAATACAGCTTAGTTTTCTTTGTCGTACTGTATTTTCTGTGCATGGAGCAGGAATTGCATATTAAACATCAACATTAAGAAGGGTACAACTGTCAGACAATTTATATTTACAGTGTATTGCCTATCAATAGAGAACACGAGCTGCCCTGATCTTGCAGAGAGTTTGAAAACGGTCTGAATTTGACTAGGTATCAGTCCCCCTCCATCAGAGGTAGTAATCTTCCTCCTCGATGTCTGCGTGTGTGTCCTGGAAGCCGAGCGCCTGGATGTCGTGGGTCATGTCTGTAATGCGTCGGTTGAATTCCTGAGATCCCGAAGCCAGAGAGCCGTTATCATACATGCTGAGGGAACACAAAAAACAATTATCTCAATTGTATCTCTCATCTCTAACTACTAAATAATAAAATGTCCAGGTGTGAGAGGGCTTCTGCATCCAAGTAAGAGAAATCAGGACCAAAAGCTACCATCATTAACAATAACCCAACATAAAACATAATGTCCCCCAAACAACGAAACCAAGAGCTTTTGACGAATGCGATAATGTAGCTACAAAAAGGGCGATAAAGCAATCAGAATTAATCGGTTTTTGTAAATTGTTAATGGCTAGAACATTACATTGTGAGGACACAGCAACTTTAACCACTATGTTAAAAAACAAAAACATGTGTATTTGTCCTTTCACAACACACACATACAAATAAAGCATAAATATCTGTACATTAACATTTTTCTTTTGGCTTTAAATATAAATGTACTGTCCTCCAACATTATGTTGGTGCTATCTTTTGATCAAAAATCATCAAAGTGCACCGTACAGATAAGTCATGATGGATTGTGAGACAGCAGTTTGTATGTAGAAAACCTCACAGACCAAACATGACCGAGACTCAAATCTTTCAGTAGCGAATCACAACCAGTCCTGACCTACATACCCTCTCATGGCCGGAGCCGACGTGTTGCTCATGCTGCGTTTGATGCGTCCGAAGCTGTCGGTTAAAATGCCTCCCTCCCTGATCCCGATGCTCTCCAGGAAACTCTCTAACACCCCGACGTCCTTGTCTGGGATGAAGGGACGCATGCCTGGAAAAACAGGGATAAAGAGTCAGATATTTATTTTCAGTATTCATTCATTCATATATTTATTATGACTTATCTCATTCTGTACTTTTCTCTGCACTTTACGGCATTATGGTTAAAGGCTCAACTTCATTTTGTATATCGGTACGAAAAGGTAATATCATCTTAAACTTATAAAAAACGTATACGATATTCAAAACATGACATTCAATCAATTGTGTAACCCCCATCAGTTGTACAAACTGACACACAATGCCTTGTTGTAGGGACCTGAAGGACGGAGACAGAGAATAACACCTGAAGGTTCTTTTTGGTTTGGAATCTGCTCTAAGACCATGTGAGCCAAGCAATGCTGTTTTTAGGATTTGGACATTGCTGACTAGTATTTGAAATGGCTCCTGTGGGGATTGTCCACAGTATTGATTGCATGTACGTCGCTTTTTGATAAAAGCGTCTAATAAGGAGGACACCAGGAAGTGCGCTATATAAATACCATGTATAATTATTTTCTGAGACAGAACCAGGCAGACCATTTACATGCACACAACTCTTTTTAACACACGACAAGGAAAACCCAAAAAAGCATAATAAGTCATAATTTTCCTCCCACATAAACTTATGAAATGAGAATTGAAGTCTCTGTGCTTCAAAACCTGCTCAGTGACTTTGCTGTTTTATTTTTTCATCCCAACCGTTTGAGATCATTATTACACACCGGCACACTGGGCATTAACAACAACAACAATGGGTGTGTGGAGATACACACCACACATCAACCGCTCTCTCTCACGCTCACTCACAAACAGGAAGTTGTGGTTTCCACAGAGGAAGTGGGTCAGAGCTGAATTTGTTGCGGTAAACACACATACAGTAAACATCCACACATAAACACACACACGTGCGCACACACACACACACACACACACACACACACACACACACACACACACACACACACACACACACACACACACACACACACACACACACACACACACACACACACACACACACACACACACACACACACACACACACACACACACACACACACACACACACACACACACACACGCTACATCAATAATATATATAGTTCACACTCATTCTTATCTCTGCAATATAACCAAATAAACAATATAATAAGTAGGTTGTGGCTTTCTGCTGAGTTGCAGTCAGTTAATGAACTGTGTGTGTGTGTGTGTGTGTGTGTGTGTGTGTGTGTGTGTGTGTGTGTCTCACCCATCAGCAGGAACTTGCGGTTGTCTCCGTAAAGTTGCAGCAGCTCGGTGCAGAAGTGATCGATGTTTGATCCCAGCCTATATTCTCTCAGCAATACCGCAAAGTGCTGCAACTCCACAGGACTCAGCTTATTACGCAGCTAACACACACACACACACACACACACACACACACACACACACACACACACACACACACACACACACACACACACACACACACACACACACACACACACACACACACACACACACACACACACACACACACACACACACACACACACACACACACACACACACACACACACACACACACACACACACACAATATTTTTTTTTATTCAACCAGTCAATAAACACAATGTAGCTTGCCATCTGTCCCTGCTTATGAAACCTACTTTAGTTTCAGGACATGACCCATTAACTCTACTGTAGTAGCTTAAAGGCAAACACATCTATTATTATAATTGACAAGTATAAGATAGCTGCAAGCTGCATTTAAAGCCACACTGTGTTAGTATATTACCTCAAAATATATGTATATTTTTATCATAAATTAATCCTTTGAGTGAAATGTACTTAGCTTGTTTTTCCTTTGTTGTGGGAGACAAAAGGGAACTTTGGCCACTGAAGCTATACACACACACACACACACACACACACACACACACACACACACACACACACACACACACACACACACACACACACACACACACACACACACACACACACACACACACACACACACACACACACACACACACACACACACACACACACACACACACACACACACACACACACACACACACACACACACACACACACACACACACACACACACACTCACTGTGATCATGTACTCCTGCATCAGCAGCAGGGCGGGGTTAGTGTCTCCTCCGTCACTGGCTTCAGCGAGACTGCGATGGGAGTCCTGCAGCGAGAGAGACGAGCTCTCACTGTATGTCTCACTGTAGTACGGCTCAAAGGCCTCCTGGGAACCATCACTGAGAGAGAGAGAGAGAGAGAGAGAGAGAGAGAGAGAGAGAGAGAGAGAGAGAGAGAGAGAGAGAGAGAGAGAGAGAGAGAGAGAGAGAGAGAGAGGCAGACAGGTGGTGGGATAACATCATTATCAAAGAACCATCAGGATCACCTAACATTGAAACAGTAATGGATTGATGGTGATCAAATGTCAACCACTTAGCCGATATGGACTGTGTGTCAATTCATTATCCTCAATATTTGCTTTTGAATATTCATTGTCTATCTATGCACATTGTACCTGTTCAATGTCAAAAACATAATTCCATTTAATTAATAATACAGTCATCAAATAGTCCCACACATTCCTCCTTAATCACAACAAAACGGGCCTTCTGCTTGACTTGATACACATTCTCTGTTTGGGTATTACAACCAAACTAATGACAAGAGAAGCTACTGGATTATCCAACGTGCTTAAAGTTTTCAGGACCGTATTTTAAGATGGAAAGGTCCAAATATTTAGGACATTTCATGAATTGTATTCATTCTGAATATGGATGTTACTCACTATGAGCTGCAGCAGCTGAACTCGGGATCATAACTGTAGGACACGTCAGTGAGACAGCTGTCACCTGCACAGAGACACACACAGACACACAAAGCATTTATACTTTACACCTTCTGATCAAGTTAGCTTAACTCTTAAGCCTTTTTATCATCCATATGGACACTGCAATGTTCATTAAATGTCCATGCAAACAACATACTGATGATATACAGAAGCTGACCATGGAAGCCTATAGTAGTGGAGGTACAAATACAACCTTTTCAGAACATGTGATGTTATTGTTGCATTTTAGGACTCTGGCACGCATTGACGTTGGAGACAAAACTTGATGACATGTAGTTGTAGGTCAGGATGCTAATGTAGTATGTGTTACGCTCAACAGACGTCTCTTTAAGCGAACATGAACAAAACCTCTAATCAGATTATCTGAAAAAGATAAATAAATGTCGAGCAAAGAGCTCTCATAAAATGAAAATAACTCACAGTACATGACAATTAAAAGAAAAGAGCACATTTTGAAGTCCCCAAAGGTATCTTTCTTTCTTTGCTGTGCTTGTCACTCACTCCTCTGCAGCCAGTATCGGTCCGGCACTGTGTGATGAAAGCCGGCTCTGTCCACACACTCGATGGTCTGATGGCCGTAAATGATCTGGAACATCTGACAGATCAGAGAGCAGTACTCCTCTGCAGCTTCCTGCACACACACACACACACACACACACACACACACACACACACACACACACACACACACACACACACACACACACACACACACACACACACACACACACACACACACACACACACACACACACACACACACACACACACACACACACACACACACACACACACACACACACACACACACTGTCATCCCACTGCAATAGTAATCACTGTAAGGTTTCAGCGTTAGAGTTCTTTTAGTTTATTGTTTTGTGTTTATTCTTGTGGCCTTGCATTTTATTTTGATGTTGATTCTGTCCTCTCTTTTCAGGTGTCTACACTTCCTGTCGTTGTGTGCCACCTGCCAGCTTGTGGTCTCCTGCTCTCCTGCTTGTTTTCACCTGTGCCTCGTTAACCGTTGTGTGTATATGTAGCCCTGGGGCCTGTACTACGAACCTGGTTAAACCTAACCTGGATATGTTTGAGTTAGCCGGTTGGCCTAATCCAAAACATACGCGCTCTCGCTAAACGATACTACGACGCGGGTTATCAAGTGGATCGCTCAAGCCAGCCGTGTCCTATCGAGTTAGGTGCGCGTTCACATGAAAGGGGTGGTATTTGGAGCATTCGACCAATCACAAACATGGAGAAGCATACTGACAGCACAGCGTCATACTTCCTGAATGAAAAGTGAACTTTAATATTAGTCAAAAATGAAGAAGTTAAACTTTAAACATCCATGACTTAAACACTTGATCCAGGATAAAAGCCACAGAGCTGCACCTGCAAGGTGAACACAGCTGGAAAAAGAAAAAGTGTTTGAATGCGTACATTAACAGGTTTATGATATCACTGCCCGTCTAAAACACGATCTGACTTTAATTACATTTGACTCGAGAGTTTCGTCAACTTAATGTGTTGCTTAAAATAATACTTCTGCATACAGTATGTGACACTGTGAGTGTTGCACGGCCAGATACGGCTCAGCTGACTCAGATAAGGAGATATGATACATTATGAAGTGATATGCCGCGGACTGTACTTAATGTACTCTGATCCGGTTACTTATGTTGTGGCAGATATTTAAGTAAGCTTTCTTAACGCTAATGTTATAATAGTCAGATTGCTCTGAAGATGGGAGGTGATATTCTATTAATGTTCACGTTCACACAGTCGGTGATTTTTGCCGGCCGTCTTTCCTGCGACGGCAGTTTTTCTGTATTTCCTTTCTCCTGTAATATGACTTGATCGCTTTAAACTCCGCACACTGAGCTCTGATTGGTCAGCAGGCTGTGCTTTCACTGAGTTGAGCTCTTAGCCTGCAACCTAACCTGGTCCAGACCAGGTTAGCTGCTTAGCATATATTACCATGGAGATCTAGCCTGCTAAAAAGAGAACCAGCTTCGGATGACCGGAAAGCCGGAGTTTCCCCTGAATTTAGCCGGCTAAGCGAAAATCCTGCTTCGCAGTATACCCCCCTGTTCTCCTTTTGTCTTTTGTCGGTTCGTCTCAACACTAAGTCCATGTCTGTACTTCCTCGTGTAACTTTGAGCAACCTAGTCGAACCTAATGAACTATTGAGTATCCTAGTAGATCCTAGAAACCTTTTTCTTTGAAAAGTCTTTTGTATTATTAGTTGAACCTAGCGAACTTTTGAGTGTCCTAGTTGATCCTAAATACCTTTTTACTTTGAGAAGTCTTTTGTATATTAAAAGATATTTTTGAAGTCAAGAAAGAATCATGCATCTGAGTTCTTGTGAGTCCTTTGTGTCAATCACAACAACAGCTATGTCTTCTGAAATGTATCTTCATTCTTTAAATCCTGTTTTCCAACAGCCTTTTGTCTGCTGAGTTAACTACACGTGTTTTACTGTGTGAGAAGCTTCACTGCAGTTCCTGCATGGATTGGTCCTTTGTTCAAGTGCACATAAGTCATGAGATTTTACCCAGCAACCCCCCAAAGCCAAGCAGTCTGGGAGACAAAAGGGAACATTGGCCACTGAAGCTATGCACACACACTCAGACACACACTCACAGTGATCATGTGCTCCTGCATCAGCCAAATTCACAATACAACTCTGCCAATCCAAACAAACTGCTCTGAGGACAAGAACACGACGCATGCTCGCACCCACAGAAGCACACTGACACAAATACAATGACAAAGCTACTCTGTTGTGATACCACAGGTTATGCAACAACACAAAGTCTCAGTTTTGTGTGTTTGTGTGTGTCTAAAAGTATTGCCACTTATTTTCAAGGAGCCAAGTGATTAGTGAACCCCGCTGTGCTTTCTCTAGCGAATGTCCACAGTGATATTTACAAGTTATCAACTCAGCAGTTCCATGGGTGGGTTTTGCTCGGAACGGCATTTGACTCCTATTGGATGGATTATTGTTAGAATCAGTTGCAATGAGGTAATCCCTTCCTTTGCATATAGCGTCACCAACAAACAGGTCATCACCCCTTCCTTTACAAAACTAATACCAATAGCGACATTCCCATTATCTTTACTTGAAGTTCAATGGGCTTTCTTTCCTTTATTTTCATAAAGGCTAAATGTCTACCGGTCCCGCTATAGGTCAATACTCAACACACACATATGAGTTAAAGTTATAGACGATCTCATCGAACACATAAGGCACATTTCGCAACATGTACCATTCCTAAGCTGACTGACATGTATTGACAGCAAATGTAAGGTCATGGAACATCATTTTTAGCAGGAACTTGAATACAGTTGAGTAATAGTGTGAGGTATGAAGTTATTGTGTAGAGTGACTTTCATCAGCAGTGCCCCACCCGGTTCTCCACGGCCAGGATGACCAGGTTGCAGTAGGCGTCTGGGCAGGGTGTCGGCTCCAGCGGGTTATGGTTCCTCCTCTCCCAGCTGCCATAGCTCTTCCCCCGTTCCCAGCTTCCTGTGCAGGCCTGCCGTCGCTCCCAGCTCCCCCCGGCACCACCTCCCCTCCTCTCCCAGCTCCCACCTCCTCCTCCCCCATGCCTTTTCTCCCAGCTACCTCCACCTCCACCTCCTGCTCCCACTCCCCAGCTCCCGCTCATGGGTCTTGCTCTGCGGTTCTCTAAACTCCCTCCTGTTTTACGTGTCTGCTGCCTCCTCTCCCAGCTACCTCCCACTCTCTTCCTCTCTAAACTGCCTCCTCCTCCTCTTTCTCCTCTTTCTCCTCCTCTTCCTCCTCTTCCTCCTCCTCTTTCTCCTCCTCTTTCTCCTCCTCCTCTTTCTCCTCCTCCTCCTCCTCCTCCACCTCCTCCACCCCCCCTCTCCACATTTGGATTTTTGTCGTGGTTACTCCTGGATAATGAAGGCCTCCAGTCGACTCCACAGATTGTGTGCCGTCGCTCCATCGTGCCCCCTGCAGGTCGAGGGTCCGCGTTGGAGCTCATGGTTTGACGTCGGCTGTCTACGCCCGTTGGCTTTTTCCTGTCCAGGCTGTCGTCCCCAGCAACCACTGTGTCCACGTTCAGACCTGTGGGACGAGGGTTCAAAATGTGAACACTATCTTTGTCATAGAAAAGCTAGTCCATCCTACCAAATGTTGCCTGTGAAAAAAAAAGAAGAAAACCCTGGAAGAATCCATAAATTAACCGTTTGCTAAAACAGCACCTAAATAGCAAATGGTTTCTTTTTTCTTTATCCTTTAAAAACCAAAAGACAAAGAGCAAAGATTAAGGAATGGACTGAACTTTGTGTCTTGTTGAGATCTCCATATTAGGTTGAATACTTCAAACGAAAGTTAATTATAATCAAATATAATCAATTATATTCTTGTATAACCCAAAATGAAAATGCTTCATATTTTATGATTTTCTATATTTACAGTATAAACAAAGTGGTTTGTTAAGTTGAGTGTAAAGGCCGCTACACACCAACCTGAGACCAAAGAACGTACCGAAGGCGTCCCGACTTTTACGTCCCGACTTTTATGTCCGCTACGTCGCCTGCGCCGCCTACGCCGCCCGCCTACGAACACACCGCAAAGACTTCAGTCGACGAGTGGCAAAAACTGTCGTTACCAGCAGGCAGCGGTAGTGTGTATTCGTCTTTCAAAAGAGGCAACAGCCAATCAGAGTGATTTCTTTGGCCGACTTTCTTTGGCCGATTCAACATGTTGAAACGGACGCGGGAGGTGTGAAAATGTGCCGTAAAGCAACGACGGTGCAGGACACACCAACCTGAGTAGGGCGCCGCGAATGCCCGACGGCCTCTGACTCCCAAAATCGGGTAGGTGTGTCAGGGCCTTTAGACCTATTATGGTTTATGAGGTGTCACTGATAAGAGAGGAGAGACAGTTTCTTCCCTCTTCCCTCACAGCAGTACACAGGGAGGGGGGCTCCTGACTTTTTGGAGAAAGACTGAGGCCCCAAAAAGGTGTTTGTGCCATAGCCGAGAATAATATTTTGCAAGTCCTGCACACTAGAGGCCATGCCCAGTTTCCACACATATGGGTATGGAGGAGGTGTCTTTAGGTTTTTCTGTCCTGTTTCGAGCATAAAAACACTAGTAGAGAGGGAGAGAGAGAGAGAGAGAGAGAGAGAGAGAGAGAGAGAGAGAGAGAGAGGGGGGGGGGGGGGTTCCCCTGGTATGCTCTGGTATGAGCTGGGTTTTCCCCCCCAAGGTTCTCTCAAACTTGGTAAATATTTCTTACATTTCTGTTTATGGAATGCTGAGTGAATTGTTGGATGAAAGTTTGAAACTGTTAGATTCCACTGAGCGTTTACGAGGAACTGCCTCTGAATGTTGTCAGGCTGTAGGTGTGAATGTTAGCACCTTCGATCCGTGAGGAGATTCCTGTGGATTATGTCGGAAGACTTTAATGCCTAAATTATGGATTAAGGTTTCAGATTAGAAAATGACCACAGTATGATATTGTGGAGGCGTGCGGCACAGTGGATTGTGCGTTGGTGTTCGGATCAGGGGGTCACAGGTTCAAATCCCACTGCAGTCAGCATGTCGTTGTGTCCCTGAGACACTTCACCCCAAATTGCTCCTGTGGGGATTGCCCACAGTATTGAGTATGTCAGTCGCTTTGGATAAAAGCGTCTAACAAGTGACATGTAATGTAATGATATGTTTAGTATGATTGTAATGTTGTAACGAGAGAAGGTAAAAACTCTGTACAAGTGTGGACCATATTTCTTCAAATAAACTGATCCCACCTTTTGGATTGGGACAACTTAAAAGACATCTGCGCTCTCCTCTCCTGCTTGAAAGGTAAGACATGCCACACACACTTAGGTAGGGCTACACCTCATTTACTGATATCAAAATCCTTCGGGATCGCTTAAACAGATTTAGCGGGTCATCTGAATTGAAACAGCAGTTAATTGAACCTGGTTCTTCAGGAGTTAATAGAGGTGAGACCTTGCTGACGTTGGTGGATCTGAGCCATGCAGTAAACTTACTTAGACTCAATAACTTCTGTTAGGTCAATTAGTAGGTCTGAGTAATTTGCCGGACTAAATGATCAGGCCTCCCGACCCCAAGAGTCTGTAAGCAAAAGTTAGCATGCAGAGTTGACGATAGCTTACTACAGTATCATTACTCTACAAAAGGCAAGCGGCATTACAAGCAAGATGCTAGTCATATCAGAGCAAAGAGTAATGATGGCGTCCCTGTCCGTTTCAGCATTTGGACGGGGACAATTTAAGTGTTGCGTTTTAGAAACTCATTGGTGATCAGAATAAAGAAAACTCCTTTCCGTTAGCCAAATTACCTTCATGTTGTAATTAAGTAAGAATATACCCCTGTCTATAGTCAAAGTTATACACTCAAATATTGTGTCAAACTTATTCAAGATTTGGCTACATTCTTTTTTGTCAGCTGAGAAGTAGAAGCATTGTTAAAACATCCTGAGTGCCCATTGGTCATAGAGTAAGTGACAGCGATTGGTCCTCAGGTGTGTCCATTGACTGTCACACAAGCAACTAATGCATATCCCCCCTCCCCATACGTCAATGTGTTTCAATCTGAATTGGCGCTTTTTGGCATCAACACGCCGTTACTAAAGTCCAGTGGCGAGCCGTCAGGGCCCTCTATTTGAAAACATTAAAAAAAAATATATATATTATTTTTTATATTTTGTTGTTGTTACATTTTTCATTAGTTTTACCAAAATAACTTGATTTAATTGTATTTAAAATAATATTTCCAAATAAATAAATCCTTCGAATCTGCCTGTTCAGTTTCTGTTGGAATGGGAAGGGTTAAATGCAGTCTCTGCGAGTTACTGTGAAGACGGGAGAGCTTGGTCCCTCTCTACATTCACAGAGGGCCAGCTATAACTCAACGAGAGAGTAATGTCAAATGACAGTACAATTGACCAATCATATCTTCCCTCTAAATGGGCGGGCTTTATTTTCGCGGACTTTATGACAGGTTCCGCCCGCTGTGAGGTCAGTGGTGCAGTGACAAGTGGTGCAGTGACGCGTCCTAAAACCCGGAAGTAAGCTGCGCTCGGGTTCCCTCGACAGAAAGCAACGGGATTTCTCCATAGGATTTTGGAAAATAGCTCGAAATAAGGTCTGTGGAAAACGAACCTGTTAGATAAATGCACGTTGTGTTCAGCCGGATAATATCCACATGTCTATCCTACTTTTTTTGATTCATAAATCTAATCGATAGATTTATGATGGATAGATTTATGATTAGCATAAATTCGTTCATGATAGCTCACTTCAGTGACAGTGATGACATCGTTGCGAAATTATTAACCGAATCATTTTCAAGATTGCGTTACAATGATAAACTGGAGTGGCAAAGGATCAGCTGCATGACCCGCAAGTGCTTCATCCAAAAGGACAGGAGGATGGATTTTGTGTTTCAGTGATTTATCATCAAAGGTAGGCCTAAGTCATTTTCAATGTTGGCCGCTGTGCCGACTTAATTCATTTGTAATTATTACTTGGCTGTGGGTGCCCTGTCATGATAGGTGTTTATATAAATGGTGTTGTTTTGTGTGGTAGAGGGTCGCTGTCATTGATGCGTTTTGCACCCCGGACCTCTGTTTTGATATTCCGCTGAAGTATACGTTGAGACGTAATATCTCTTCTTTTTTTTCGAGGGAAGGGGGGTCAGAGGGCCTAGGTATAAAAGTCACGGCTCGCCACTGTTAAAGTCTCTCTGCTTTTAGACAGATGATGTTAGCATAGCAACTGAAGCTCATCTGGCTGTTTGTTGTTCTGTTCACTTTGCCCCTGCCCCTGTCTCCGATGTAAGCGTGACATATTTGGTTCTCGGTTCTTAACGGGCAGTCAAGTGAGGCCATTGTTTTGGGGCCAACAGTCGGCCCATGGCGGTGGAAACAGGAACCGGTGCTTGATCGGGCACTAGCTCCGAACTGGCCCTGGCTCTGCTTTGGGGGGAAAGGGGCATATATGGTCCTCACCTGTCTTGAGGACCAGCAGGTGCAGAGCGTCGTCCCTCAGGTAGGAGGCAGCAGCGATCTCATGTGTGGGAATCCTCACCATCAGCTTCTCGTTGTCTCTCCACGTCAGCAGCAGACAGCGCGCAGACAGACTCAGAATACAGTCCTGATCCACGCTGGTCTTCAACGGCAGCACCTTCAACTGCTACTGACCAACAAACAGAGACACATGGTCTTAGATTGTTGATTAAAGAGTAAGACTTTGTTAAATCACACTTCGACATGGTCTCACTTGAGTTGTGATGAGTGCTGAAATATTCTCTTACACTATTGTATCTGTTTTATTTGTTTTATATCCTCATGTTGCACAGTGACATACGCTTTTCATTGCCATATCTACACTGTAGCTAATGTGCACATGGAAATAAAACCTTGAATTGAATTCAATTACTGTTTCACTAACCTTGGCTGTTGTCAATCACTGCTTATTGATCATTACGCCTGGGAGAGCTAAGCTTATAATACATGGATGATCCCTGGCTTTAGCTGCTATCCGGTACAATTCTTTCTTATTAATTCTGGAATATATTGTGTATTCATCACCAACATCACCAGTGACTATTTATCAACTGGTTAATGATTAATGTCAGATAGCATAGGCCATATATTATTGATTACTTACACCAAAAATGAAGGTAGGTCTATAAATAGGTGCACTAATACAACAATGATTAAACAGTGATTTTAAATTGGCTTGTCATGATTAACGTCAGTGATTAAGGTTGAATAAAGGGGATAAGTAAGAGCATATTGACTACTTGGTTTATATTAGTTAATATCCATTGATTTAATTAGTTATAGATCAGTGGTTGGTTATTGATAATGTATTGATTGCTACCGCGGCTGTTTTAAGTTATAGATGCTGGCCATCACTCAGAGGTGTTTAATTATTGATCCCTTACCTCAGCAGTGATTATTTACAGATAAGTAATTGATTACTGACCCTGGCTGTGTCGAGGAGTTGCAGCAGCTCGTCGCGGCTCGAGGGGTTCAGTGAAACCGACACCCAGGTCAGGTGACCGAGGAACTGAATTGAGAGGACAAAGGTGAAGCAATTATCAGAAGGTCAATAATGACTTCAGTATGTTCCGATTTATCGTTGCGTATCTCACGTTCTACCTTGACCTCCTTCTCGATGTAGTCGAAGATCAGCCTCTCAGGGTGGATGAGGTAATCGGGGGGGTAAAGAGGGACGGTGTGCAGCGGGCGCCGGTAAATGCTGCCTCGATCCAGCTGCTTGCGACCAGATTTTGACCAGACAAGCCGCTTAATAGGAGAGACAAAGCTCTGAGGAGAGAGAGAACACGAGATAGGCATGGGGACAAAGTGGAAGATAGGATAAGACAATATTTAGATATATAAGATATACAGATGATTTGGTGGATTTAATACTTTGGTTCAAAGTAATATATGTCACAGTAAGTAGAAGGCAACCACGCACACTTGCTTTGTCTCCTTTGTGGTGCAGGGAATGAATTACCCCAGAGGTTCAATATCAAATAAGTTAATGGAAGTGACATTTCAGTAACATGCCCTTAACATATAAAACATGTGGCGAAATAAACTAAATCAATGTAGAGGTGAAATGTGTGGACATGTAACTTTAAAAAAACTCCTGTCATCATTGTTGCAACCTGTGTGTTCTACCAGAAACCCAGAATAAAAATATCTAATTAAAATGTAGCATAATAGGCCCCTTTAAATGTTAACTTTCACTAATTGTAAGTCTCCTAAAGTTACTAAATTATTAATAAACTGTTTACACACTTTAGTATTCTGGCTTTAACTTTCCAGCAGTCTCGGAAAGGGTGTTTTTGTTTGAGTTTAAACTAGAACATCATTCAAAATGTTTGATTTGTATGGCACACATGACTCAGTGTGTGAGTGTGTGTGTGTGTGTGTGTGTGTGTGTGTGTTACTGCAGCACGTCCCCTCGGCTGTTCGTAGAGTGATTGACAGGTGAGCAGTGATCTCTGACGGCTCCCTGCTGAGACGCACTGTCAACACAGCACACACTGTTGGACACCCGCTGACTGACACACGCAATCACACATTAATTAACTGTGGCTGGAGGGAATGAGGCGAATGGACATTATCACACACACACACACACACACACACACACACACACACACACACACACACACACACACACACACACACACACACACACACACACACACACACACACACACACACACACACACACACACACACACACACACACACACACACACACACACACACACACACACACACACACACACACACACACACACACACACACACACACACACACACACACACACACACACACACACACACACACACACACACACACACACACACACACACACACACTGAATAAAGAGAGGAAATGAGTTTGCTATGGAATTTAAAACGTGTCTTTCTTTTTGAAGAACAAGGGCAGATTTCTCAAAACGAGGCTGAACGTCTCTGGACTCAGCTGCATTTAAATGTAGGACAGAGAATATCTTTAATGAGTTTTGTCCTTCCTCTCGTTCCTGTGAGGTTTTTGAAACAGAAAGAGGTATTTAATTGGATTTTGGAATGAATTATTGTAACAACCTGCGCATGTCAAAGAAGTTGCTGTAGAGCTAGTTAATACTGCGGTGTTTGCTTTCTCTTCTTGTTATTATAACTTACAATTCTTCTCCCTATTTAATAAAGGTTTTTCTTTTAGATATCTGCTTCTGAAAACTTGAAGCAAGCCACCTTTAAGGTTATCATCGGTAATACTGTAGTCCAGCATGTGCAGTATGCTGCATGTGTACGTCATCGTGCAGACACCATGTCAGGTCAGGTAAGAAAACACGGCTTGGGAAATCATTTTTAAGAAAAACATTCGTACTTTGAATACATGATTATGTTTGCATTAGCTCTGGTTCCTTCAAAGGTCACCACAGCCAAGAAGAATTGGTCAAGACTACTCATTTGAATCTCATAGTTTACCAAAACGCAACGCAAAAGATGTACACAGATTTAAATGAAGTGAACACACATTCCAACAGGATGCATTTAAATTAACAGATTTTGCCACAAATGTTTTAAATTGTTAAAATACTGTTAAAATACCGTAAGCTCATTTAATTTTTCTTACAAAGGATGTTTTGATAGGTTAGGGTCAATACATATCCACTGTGTGCATCTACTCAGCTTGATTGGTTTATCCTAAGTTAAAAAGACAACATCTAAACATCTGCTGCTTCAAAATAATACAGTCCCAATATGCAGTTGGATGAAACAGGACGAGACTTCCTCTGGAGAAAGTTTATGAAAAGTCACCCACTTCCAAATGACGGAAAAGTGGAAAATGCTGAGTCAGAACAGAAGAAATTACCTTCTTGGATTTCTTAGGTTCATAGTCCATGACGGTTTGGTCGCCCCTCTGGGTAAGATGAGTCCTGTAACTGCTCACTCTCTTCCTGAATGTATTTCTTTTGTTTCAATTTCCCTTTTGATGTCTTTGGGTCGCAGTTTGTTTTTCCATTGTTTCTTCTGAGTCTCCGTCTTCATGTTATTTAAGCCTCCGTCTCGTCTGCTTCATTCTTGTTCTTTCTGTTTCTACACTGATTGTTCTTTTGACACACACACACACACACACACACACACACACACACACACACACACACACACACACACACACACACACACACACACACACACACACACACACACACACACACACACACACACACACACACACACACACACATGCACGCACGCACGCACGCACACACAAAAGAGAATGGAACAGGAAGCTGAGGAAGCCCACTTCCTGTCCGAGAGGAAACTCCACCAGAGACTGATAAGGCCCATTCTCTCTCTGCACTGTACTCATGTTCGCTACATCGTTTCAGGTGATTGACTTATAAAATAGTTATGTGTTAACCCTTTTTGATTTGTTGACCAACAATCCCGAAAATGTAGTTTAAAAACGCAAACAACTTTGATTTACGGTATTACTAAAAGTGAGGTTGTGGAGCTTGTCAATAATCTGTGAATATCAATGGGGAGAAACACGTCTGCGTCTATTCAGCGGGCCACATAACCAAGTAAACCAGAAGTTACAAAACGTACTTGCATATAAGCGAGAAATACTTGAATAGTTGCTGACAAACAATTTAAAAACTGATCTCCGGCTCTCTGAGCAGAACATGTCATGCTTCAGTAGAAACATGTGGATTCTAGTCACAACACAATCAGTGATTTTGTTATTTCCGAGCATTTACCCTTTGGCACTAAAGGAGTTATTTTTAGAATTTTAAATCTTCAGTTGCAGTCGGCAGGTTTGGCCACAGGAAGGCAGCACTGTGACACAAACTGACTGGAGGAAGAAGAGGAGGAGGAAGAGGAGGAGGAGGAAGAAGGGGGAAATAGCGGGACACTGATGGAGGCAGACGAGATGGCATCAAACATGTGACCTTTCTCACACACACACACACACACACACACACACACACACACACACACACACACACACACACACACACACACACACACACACACACACACACACACACACACACACACACACACACACACACACACACACACACACACACACACCTATTGTCAGGGTAACCGGCGGTTGGAGGACTTAACGGCTTAACGATCGTCCAGTTACCTTGGCAACGGGAGACAAAGATGGGGCATTTATCTTTTGAACGTTTTTTTTTCCTTTTCCTCTCTCTCTCTCTCTCTCTCTCTCTCTCTCAAGAAAGTTATGCTCTTCTCTTGGATCTTCACCAACTCTTAAGTAACAGATAAACAACAATAAAATATGATTTTAATGACATAACATATAAATGAATCAACAATCAGACCAATTCAGCCAAACTGACAGGTTTGGTATTGTGCATATCATTTTATACATATTTGGGAAAATGCTGTGAAAGCCTATAGCATTAGCAGTGTTTCCCATAGCAACAGTTAACTGACATCTAAGAGCCAGTGTTGCTCGGAAACAAACTGTCAACGTCAGGGGCAAACTACTAACTGGAGTTTATCCCAATGTATGCAATACGATACAATCTTCTCCTTACATTTTTTTCCACTTTCATGCACTTCTTCAAGATATTTTAGCAACACATCTCAGCGTGATCAGGTCCTATCCCATGATGTCCCAGCTGGCAAGCGTTTTAGCATCTATTGTTACTAAAATAAACCAGTAAGTACATTTGTTTCTTGTCTTCTGAAAGTGAGTTTGGCTACACACACATTTCATAGCAAATAAATGCACATACACATCAGAAAACACATACAGTACTCACCTGCTCTTGATGTTCTCGCACCTTTGACACACACCTTTGTGCACACACATCAATCAGGCTTGTGTTCACTTCAAAGAACATCAGACCTTGTTGGCGCTGCGTGAACTCTGTGTGTGTGTATTGGAATATTAGTGCATGTATGCATGTACTTCTGTGTGTGTGTGTGTGTTTGGCACATCAGTGTTATCAGGGAAGACATCCTTAAGAGACCGCAAGTTCAAAGGCATACATGAGGTCTGACACTAGAGAGGGAAATAAACACGGAGAGATGGCAGGTGGAAGCAGCGAGGAGGAGAACGTGAGGGAAGAGATGGAGAGGGAAAAAAAGGAGAAAGTAAAAGGGGCTGGAAGGGGAGATAAAGATCAAATAAGGGGGAGGAAGAAGAACACAGGTGAGGAAGGAAGGAAAGGAAGAAGAGGAAGTCCGGTAAAAAAGGGATAAAGACTTGAAAGAAGTGAAGGATGGAAAATAAGGAGCAAGGGAGGAAATAATGAAGGTGGAATGCAACAGCAAAAGCAGACAGACTAGATGAATGCAATAAAACACAACACAATGTACAATTGAATGGGAATCAAAGGAAGGCATTAGGAAATGACTAAAAAAGGAAGGAGGGATGAGACGGATAAATCAAAAAGGATGACAATGAAATGAATCAAAGATCGAGAGAAATACAGGAATACCATAATGGTTGTGGACGGAGACATAAAGAAATGAAAATGTGTGATACAAGAAGTAAGGAGGAATAAAGAACTGAAGGGCTGATGGCAGAATAGTCGAAGGAGGTCGTGAGAGGAAAAACAAGTTAGAGAAAATGGGGGGAAAATGAAGACCAAATGGATTAAAGTGTGAAGGACACTCAGCTCTGATCCCCTTCCGTCAGCTATGACAGAAAGAGGAGAAAACAGACTGAAAACAGTGGAATTACAGAAGACAACAACAACAACAACAACACGTAGAGGAGAAGAAATAGATGGATTGTTGTTTGGTTGCTGGATCTCCAGAGACGCCGGCCAAATAAATAGCAAACCCTCAGGATGGATGATGCTGATGCGAGAAAGAGAGATCAAAGGATGTTGGTTTGAGGGAGAGATCTTGTGTTGTCGCCTCGTGAGGAAAGAGAGAGGACGGCTGACAAGAGAGAAGAGAAAGGGGGCGGGACATTCAGAGGAGAAGCTTGGTGGAGCTCCAGCTTCAGCTCCGCCTCGCTCCGGTTCCACACCTGAACTCCTCGGGACAGTCCAAACATACAGGAAACCATGGTGGGTAAGAAACGGAAATGATCCTGTCCCAGTGGAGATATAGTGTTGGACAAGAGTGAGGGGGGTTTCTAGAACCTGCTGGATTCAAATTAAGTAACAAAGACAATTCTGAATTTGAGATCAATCTAAGTTTGGGCATTGCGCATTGTTTTATGAGTAACAATGTCAATCGAGCACCAATAAAATGACGATTCGTACAAATTGTTCTGTCAAGTTTTTGCTCACAGACAGGTAACTGAACGTGATTGGCTGAGACGCCTGTCAAGCCCACCCCTAAATATCATGCTTTAGGCATAACAATCGAAGCAATCACTGAAGTGGTGACACCTTTTCTAAAAAGGATGCCTGGACATGCAATAGCTTGATGTATATGGCCTGTTCATTAACATCATGTATTCAATGGTAAAATAATGATATGTGTAAAATTTAAAATTGAACTATTTTGTTCCTGGAAGTATGAAAACAACATATTTTTTACATTGATAGTCTGCATTGGCATCTTGATTTGTTATGGCACCAAACCTGTTTTCCAGAACAGTTATTCACTTTTCCACAGCATATACACTTTGAAGGAACGAAATGCTGCCCAAAGCATGTTTCTTTTATCAACATAATAACAAAAACAACACATTTACAACACATTTAGTTAATTTTGCAAGTCACGAAATGTGCCAATTGTTTTCCCAATTGCAAATCCTCACACAACCTTTCATTGGATTCAAATGTTACATTATCAAAAGCCAAATAGGTAACAATGTAGTAAACGTACAAGTTCAATGTATCGAGTAATTACTGTCCCATCTCTGGCCGTGACAGAAAACGCAGACACAGCGTGTATTTCGACGGCTGTTCAGCCATGTTTACTACAGTTTTGTTCCCATCTACAGTTATCAGCACAGCTTGCTGAGTTTTTTTGTTTTTTTTATAACAGCGTCATAGATATTTTCACCACTGGTTTATTTTTGTGCTCAATCACTCAGAGTAATTTAAGCAGCATTATCAAAAGAACTTAGAGCACATCCTCATACTGTACATACAATACATACATACAAACCAAAGCACACATACTCATACATACACATCCTACAGTAGTATAGCGCCACTCTGGTATATACAGATATATAGAATGAGTTAAAAAAAAAATCTATTTTCAGTTTTTACATCTTAATATAAGAGTCATACCAAAGACATGGCCACCGAGTGAGTAAACAATAGATACATAGATATAAAACAAATACAAAAATAAATAAACCTAAATACTTGCATCAATTAATAAAAGATGATTTGAGTTTTGAACTCACTTACTTTTTAACATGTTTTGCTCAAGTTGATATACAGTATAACCAGCGCACCACTTTTAACGGTTATTTTACCTCAACGACAAAGGACTGATTTATTATCCAATCAGAGAAAGAGAAGCTTCGCCCCTTGGCCTCAGACTGGGTAGTTCACATATGCATTATCTGTACATTATCATGTTTGACATGACATAATCAGTGTCGACATAGAGGCGTTGTTTTCAGCACCATTAACACTGCAGTGACTGTCACCACTGTACCAACATCCACAAGTTCAGGTAGGACACAACACCGTCAGGATAATACAACTATAATTACCAAGTTATTACCAATATTCATTTTTTATTTGTTATCCTGATTTCTGATATCCCCGTTACCACCAAGCAGAGTCAACATGACACAACAGTTTCCCTGAAAAGGAGCCCCACATCTGTGTGAGGAGAGCTTATATACTCGAGACCTTTTGTCCTTGCCTTCGTTGGGAATAACATCCACAAACGTGTTGAGGGACAGAGCGTTTATACACTTGCTTCTAACAATGCACACGTTTGCATAACGGTCCCACTGGATACCCAGTGCATCAATCTGCAAGATGCAGTTGGAAACATGAACAGTGCAGGCAGGGCGGCAGGTTTCGAAGACAATCTAAAAGAATATTAACTGTGGAGTAGCATCCTTTATTTGTTATTTATTATGTTCTGTGAGCTGGGGATGATTCACACCTAGCACATACACGTTTTAATTCCCGAAGGTAGATTTAAAATCATGCAGGTAAGTATATGAATAATTATCATGTCCGACCTCAACCTTGCTTGCATCACAGCCGCTTGTTAAAAAGCAAGTATACTAACTGCTCTCAAACCCCGTTTCCAAAGCATGCTATGGCTCAATTCGACTCAACTTGACTCACTTTTGGAGCCAGGCGTTTTGTTTTTAGTTTTGTAGATCAGCTGTTGTCCGTAGTGACACACGGGAGACTCGTCGCATTTCGATGAAAGAGGATTGCTATGACGGTACTTTGTTGCAACACGCTAGTGCTGTTTCTTTCAAACCAATCAGTGGTCTTCAATGATGTAACGTCAACTTGCATTGCCGTATGCATGAAACCCCGGCTGAGCTGGTACCAAGTATCGTCTTCAACTTTCCTTACGGCAAACCAAAGATAAGTGAGTGGATACAAGTAGAGCCATACCATGTAGTGGAAACACTGCTGAGTGATTTGTTCTTCATAAGTACATACGTTTGAAAATGCTTTGCTTGGGAGTCTTTGACACATCAAAATATACATACGCATCATCAGCATAAAAGGGATGATTACACCCGCACTGGAAACCGCACTGTTTGAGTTTTGAGAACTTTATGACCCAAAAAACTAAACTACGTTGCCCAAATCATGTTCTTGTTATTCGCCGTCAGGTCGGAGTTGGCGAACAGATTTATACGTGCCTGTTGTTGAGCAGTTTTTACACTTAAAATGTTGATGGTAAGCCTGCACCAAGTTTGAAAAGGGTAAGGGAAGTGTCAATATTTAAGTTGTAATGCCATTTGTAGTCATTGTACTTGATAGCAGATTGTTATGACTGTGCTTTAATATGTTGGGATTTGTGCTCGTGTCAGTCAACCCTGAAGTGGTAACCCCCTGAACATTGGCATCTTATAAATGCTTGATGGTATGTGATGTAAACATCTTGGTAATTCAGCAACTAAGTTTAATAAACAAATAATTCCATGAACTGAAATCATACACTGTCCAATGCATCTTCAAACGTGTTTCGATGAACATGCTTTTTTGAGATAAAACCGGGATCACATGGGGAATGTAATGTTCTTGGGAGAAATGCTTTTGAGTGCATTGCTAAAAATGCTAATACCTTCTGCTGCCTTTATCTAAAACAATCACAACATTGGTTTAAATGTTTCTGGGATGGACTTAAAGAACTCCCACACCATAACAAATCACAAGTCACCTTAAATGCACAGACTAACGCTAAAGGCTTTTAAAGAAAATAATGTATTTTAGAATAACTTCAAAGAGAGACTGCCAAAGAGAAATCTGATGTGTAATATGAGAGAGGACACATTAGCATTGAGGCTAGCGTTGTGTGTGTTCCTTCACTACTGGTGCTGACCATGCTTGACTTCCTCAGCACCTCCATGTAGCTGCTTCCAAATAGTAACACATTCACATTTTTAAACTTCAACCTCTGAAGTTAGTTGCAGATAAGCTCCACTGAATTACTTAAGTTGTGGCTCCTCTCTTCAGGGTATCACAACCCTAATCCTTTCACTCACAGTTTAAAAGGAGCCAAGATGGTTTCTCATATCATTTTTCAGTCAGTTGACAGATTATGTCACTCAAACCTGAATCTGCCAATATCGACGTTGAGTCAAAGGCCTGTATATGGTTTTCGTTTTGTAAACAATGTCACCTCTCAAGAAGAGCAAACCATTGTCAACGTTCTATCTGTAACAACATATAGCAGCTTTTGCCAACTTGCTAGCCTTTAAAAAGCAATCCTGGTTCTTTGAGCTGTTGTTATCAATGTCCTTGTGTTAACTGCTTACTAGATGAACCCTAGTGTTGTTAGGATGCATCCACGTTTTAACAAACCTTTCGAGTCCTCAAGGTTTGTTGACACGGTTATAAGCTCATTTCATCAGCTTCTGTTCTGGCCAAAATCAAAACACTGGAAAATGTTTTCATAGCATAATGAGGTTGTTCATGATTCCCTTCATACCTTTACATTAAATGTTTTCCGAGAAAAATGGACGACATTTAGACTCTTACGAGTAAATGAAGCTTCTTCACCCAAACGTCATTCATCACCTAACTACAGCTTATTATAATAGCTTATATCTGACATCTGTATTTATTCTACGATACATCACAGGCCTGTTTGTGGTGAGTTACAGCATGCCATATGATGGGAGCCATTGCAGAAGTCATCCACTTTACATCCAGTCCATTTATTTCCCCAAACAAGTCCTTTCTCAGGTTGTGGGGACAGAGCAGCTGGGATGCAAACAGTAGGACTTTTGCGATGGCTTTTTTTTTCAATCACATATGGATGGGTGACCATTATCACTTGAATCTCAGGCCTTTTCAGAAACCATATGGACTTGTGAGCCTATATTTCATGGGTTCTCTTGGTGTCATGACACTAAAGTTAAATGTATGAGAGTACATTTCTCTTTAGACACCACCAACAGAATGCTTGAAGGTTTGTCACCGAAGTTTGCGAGGGACATGCAACCGGTTGAAACAGGATGGTACACAAATGTAAAATGGTATCCCTCTCTCCTTGCTAAATAACAACAATTATTGATACAAAATCTATAGACTCAATTAACATTGAATTATAAATTTGGAGGAACAAAGAAATCTAAACTGGGCTAAATGTGGTTGAAACAAGACATCTAAAGCAATATGTTTTGGGTATATATTATATTGGGTAGTGAGCCCCAAATGTAGGTCATTGTCCGAGTTGTCGTCAAACCAAATGATTGCATGTCCCGTGCAAAGCCTCTCAGAGTTCCCTGGTAAGTCTCCGCAGGCTCTCTGTGGCCCACGGCTCATGTTCATGCAGCAAACTGTTTCTCAGATATATCAAACTCCACAACTTCATCGCTCTCAAGTCCTTTTACTCCGTGTTCTGACCATGCAGGATGAAACTAAATCTAACATTCCTTGGTCCCAGGATGAGAGATTACATTTCTCACCAAAGATTATCCCAGTTCAGTGTTTCTCCATTTACTTCCTACGACTCATTCATGCTACGTACTCCTGGACTGCGCCCTAAGGGGGAGAGTTTACCAGATTACGCCTCACATTTTACAATCAAGTTTTGACAACCTCTTTTTTTAATGAAGAGTTGCCCGACACTCTGTGTCTCCTTTAACATGCTGCTCCTGGCATAGGTTGTCCTGGGATGAGAACTGATCTCTTGGCTGAGCCTTGGTCCCAGACTTCACTTTTAAGTTTAAAGCCCCTGATGGCTTAGACAGTTGTCTCATATTCTAACACCTCTTTGCTGCCCATCATGCTACACCTGTACTGTATCCTGGGGCTGACAGCTGACGTGGTCTCCAATATCAGAATGGTCTTCCGGAGGCGCCGATCAATAAAGTGTGCATCCCAGGCTGGGTATCGCTTCCTCGGTAGGTCAATCCGGATCACAGGGCCTTCCTGGGCGCGGGAGGATGAGGAGGTCCTGTGAAGGAGTGCAGGAGAGGATGAAGGGGAAGGACGTACCTGGAAGACAGGAAGGCAACTGTCCCTGTCTCGGTCCTTGTCTCTCTCCCCTGGAACCGGCTCCCCCGTGTCTTTAGTCCTGGGGAGGGTCCTCGGAGGGCTGGTAATAACCATGTCGGTTTGCGACCCTTGGGATGGGGTGATGCAAGAATCAATCACTCCCGCTACGCTCCCCGCACCCACCACACCCTCGTCCACACACCCTCCCCACTGCGTGCCCAGCACTGGCCCATCAGGGTGCAGCCAGCAGTAGTACACCAACATGAAGAAGGTTCCCAGGGCGAAGCTGCAGGCCACCAGGCACACCACCACCAGGGCGGAGGAGTCGGAGGTTTGCTGGCCGCGGTACGTGTACCAGGCGGCGGTCAGCGCCACGTTTTCTGCCAGCGTCACAGAGTAGTAGACGGTCATACGAAAGCGACTCTGGCCCTCTTTGACATTAAACCAGCAGAAGATGTAGATGATGCCCACCACCATGTTGTAGATGATCTCCTCCCACTTGGACATGCAGAAGTCGGTCTCACCTTGGATGATCCAGAAGGTCATGACACACCTGAAAGACAAAACTGGAGTCAGCTCCTGATTTTTATAATGACAAGAATAATGTGTTTACTTAAAATACTTTTAATGACTTTGAGGTTACACTAGTTTCACAAAGCCAGGCCATTCCTCATCTCAAAGTAGATAAAGTCTTCCTCCAAATATTATTATTTTGGCATTTACTTTTGTTGTTGTTGTTGTTGTGTTTCAACATCAAATAATCTTTCAGTATTTCATAAATTCCATTGCTCTTAAGGCCCCTAATTTGGAAAGAGTCTGCATAAATAAATAATCTCCTACTTCTGCTGTAAACCTGCTGTTAAGATACTGTACAAGATGGCAGATATTTGTTAAATGTCAATTCAGTCAATTTTCGCAGAAAATCATTAAATCATTAACTCAAAGGATAAAAAAACCCTCTGATATCTGTTACAAATGTGATATAAAGTGTTAATTCTAAACTTGTCGTTGTGGACCCAGACTCTTTGCATGAGGTCACTTAGGGCGCACCAGTGGCTGACGATGAATATGCCAAAGTAGAGCTGGAAGACGGAGGCGAAGAGGGCAAAGGCCACAGTCCTCGCCCCGATGGTGAAGAAGTGCCACAGCATCTGGGTGATCACGGCCTTGTAAGACATCGACAGCTTGTCGTCGCGGGAGTCTCGGAGAACCTTCTGGTACGAGGCGATCATCCAGGCCAGAGAGACCAGGGAGGCCGAAGCCGAGAGACCTGCAGACACACAGGAAGAGAGAGACAGAGGAAACAATTATGAGGCAAGGAGGGGAGAGACACAAATAGAAATACATGTGCGTGATGAAGGGGGAAAAGAAAGAAAGACATTGACATGAAAACCAAAAAGAAATACATGATACCATAATTGTTGGGCTGCCAACTCTAATCAGTGACATTGTTAGACAGAATTATATCCAAAGTTTTGCAGATATATTGGTATTTTACATGTTGGCCAATCAGTAACAAGGAAAATGCAGTACACAAGTACAATATATTTGTAAGGTAGATGATGCAAGTGAGTCCTTGGGGAAAAAGAACCTTGGGAAGACCATGACAAAAATGATAATACCTTTACATGCTCATTCAGAATGACCCAGACCGGTCTCTACTGAAGTCAGACGATCGTCAGCCCGCACATGTAACTGCGAGCCGCCCAGAGCGCGGATTAATGCATTAAACATTCATGGTCGTTAATCATGCAGTTTTGTCTCAAATTAGCCATGAATCACACGAGAAGGCATTAAAATGTGAGCAGGGTAAGAGCTGCGTGGACTTTGCATTTTAATGTAATTTTCAGGACCCTGGGGTTTTTAATGAAGATACCAAAGAGAAGTTGAATATTGCTCGCATGTTGAGACTTACTGAAATTTGAGTTAGATATTAACTAAAACTGTTGAAAACCAGTTTCAGTTTTGAAAACGACTAGTTTTTAGGTCAAAATGGTGTCTTTTAACGGGAAAAAAGTACTTCTGCAGCTATGTACTTTTCCTTTATTCATTACATGTGTTTTCTAATGGCCAAATTTCTTCTTGGGATTTAAGTGTGTTTGTCAACTCCAGCTTATGCTCTTTGAGAAAAATATTTATATTTTTTATTTTATTTTTTAAGAACGCAGAATTACAACATAAAAAGTGTTGGAAAGCACGTTTTAAAAGTGTATTTCACAGTATGGATGCACTTCATCATTGAGATATTGGTTGCATATTTTTAAATTGTGTTTTAAGGATTGTGATGCAGGACATTTAGATAAGATATTTGTGTACCAGCATCATTCCGGAACAATTTTGACTTTCACAAAAACATAATTGTCGTACATGTTGCAAGCACACATACACATAATCCCCTCCTGCTGATATTAACATTGATAAACCCGACCTACGTGTACAAGTTAGACACATTACATGACATAATTCCAGGAGTGCAGCTTGAGAAAACATATTACCGCAGCTACAGAATAAAATAACCCAAAACCAAGAGGATTATGGGTAGAAAAAGACAGATGAAGCCTTTTTGCTTGGAAAGCCCAACACATCTCAACACTTGCAGAAACTGGAACCAGCACATGTTAAGGATTTATACTTAACAGATGACACATAACTAATTGGCAGTACAGATAGTTTATTCATTTTTGGATGATGAATAAATCAATCAGCCAAATCAGTACCGAGAGGATGCAATGTGTGTAGGGCAGTCTGTATTGTGTAATGGACGTGCCAACATTTAGAAACATTATGTCTATTAACAGATAGTAGGTAACCATCAGGCTTGGGAAGTAACCGATTACATGGATTACGTAATCAGGATACACATGTATTCCCTTACGTCTCTATTGGACTCCTCTTTTTACTTCTGGAGCATATTGACATCAATATGATTAGCGCTCCAAAACATTGTACATGATAGGCTCAGGGGCGGGACATCTCTTAGCGGTTGACCAATCACTGCAGAGCCGGCCAGCTAACCAATCAGAGCAGACTGGGCTCTCTCTCAAACAGAGGGGAAAAAGAGGCAGTAAAAATAAAGAGAGAAAAATAAAGCACTTTTCATAAAAACCACAAATATTAACCTGAAAATAAGCATAATAGGGCCCCTTCAAGTTAAACACACATATTTATTTGCATCACATTTGATGTTGAGATAATCTAGAAGGGATTCAGATTACATTACTGTTATATCTTGATACTCAGATTAGGTTACTGATAACATCTTTAAACAGGTCATTAGTTATTGTAATGGAATACTTTTTTAAAGTAACCCTCCCAACTATTGTTACCGTAAATAGACCTCAAATTGTGTGTGTGTGTGTGTGTGTGTGTGTGTGTGTGTGTGTGTGTGTGCATCGATATTTCCTGTGAGCACTATAAAGGCAGAGATGGAGGAGAGAGAAAGAGAGGAAATGAGGCAAGATCATAATCAACCCTCATTTTCAAATGTCACATGGAGAGAGATCATATCTTCAGGAAGAGTTAACAAATAATTACTTTATCATACCCCCGGGGGAGAGCTGCTGCCAAACAGTTAGGCTAATTTTAGCCACATTACAGCATGTAATGTAGCTTCCATACATTATATTATTCTACACTGAGTGTTGTCAGCTAATGTCCCCGGTGTCCTCTCGTAGCATGTTGGTGTTGAATAACAAATGATGCATATCTCTCAGTGTGTAACATGTGTTTTTGTCAGAGACGTGTTTGTGTGTATTTGTGTAGCTTTTTTATATGTCCTGCAACTGTTTCCACTTTGCAATTCAAATATGTGTCCGACACTTCACTTCTAGGTGTGTGTGGACGCTGGAGGGTTGACTGTTTGTGTGTGGTTGTGTGTGTGATAGAAACAGAGAGTTTTGTTTTATTCATCAAAGGCCAAGCTTCTTGTGTATCTTGCAAGGAAAGCATAAATAAAGCATAGACTATCCTACTGATATCTGCCCACCACACACACACACACACACACACACACACACACACACACACACACACACACACACACACACACACACACACACACACACACACACACACACACACACACACACACACACACACACACACACACACACACACACACACACACACACACACACACACACACACACACACACACACACACACACACACACCTGTCTCCACTCCTGTAAACACACACACACACACACACACACACACACACACACACACACACACACACACACACACACACACACACACACACACACACACACACACACACACACACACACACACACACACACACACACACACACACACACACACACACCTGTCTCCACTCCTGTAAACACACACACACACACACACACACACACACACACACACACACACACACACACACACACACACACACACACACACACACACACACACACACACACACACACACACACACACACACACACACACACACACACACATTATTCTGTCTAATTTCAAAACTTGTATACTATATTTATAATTTTAACATCTTATTTTTATATATTTTTTCAACGATATCAACATTTTACTCAAAACATTCATTGTCGTGGTTGAAATAATCTGGTTTCTTTGCATCCCTTGTTGCTCAGTCTGACTTCATTATAGTGATATTGATAACTGATGTGTCACACCTCTCACAGTGGGACAGGAAGTGTGTGTGGCTCACCTTGCAGAGGGTGCACGATGTTCCCGTGGATCATGATGCTGAGCTGCAGGACGAGCTGCGGGGCGGACTTCAGGAAGGCTTCCAGGAGGCGCAGCATGGTGATGTCGGCGCTCTCGAACATCAGCCGCCAGTGGAAGTGGTGGAGCGGCCCACTCCTGTGCCAGCGGCTCTGGGCTCCCAGGTAGAGGGCGTGGATGTACCTGAGGGCGACAGGAAGTCATGTTTAATAATGGTGCTTGTGCTCTTTCTTTCTTTAATCCCTCAAGCGTCTCCATGTATCAACATTTCATTTTTCAGGGAGTTGCCAAAGGGGAAATGTGTGCATTAATCTTCGCCCTGACAATTTATTTATTTACATTTTCGGTTGCAATTTGAACATTCAGATCTTCTTCATGCAGAAAAAACTCTTTCAAACACAAAATAATATGGACAAATCTCAGAATCTGCAACATGGGACCAAACTGAAAAGCCATTGGCAGCCATATGCATCTTCAGAAATACATAAAGAGATCATTAAACACAGGTAATAATAATGTTGGTGCAAGGGTATATCATGACTAGGGATGGGTATCGTTAGGATTTCATCGATACTGATACCGATACTGCTTATCGATACCGGTATTTTTCGATACTCTTATCGATACTTTTTAATAATTTGGTGCTCAAAATCATAGACATGATTACAAGATGTGAAGATTAAACAACAGTCATTTTATTGTAATTTATTTGTATTTATTATTTAATGTAACTTTTTCAATGTCATACCAAGCAGGTATGAGTGTGTTTGACAGCGTGTCTCTGGAAGGGGGGCTGTAATTAGGGGCAGTTCATAAATCCATGTAAACATGACCATTATTCAGTTAAAACGAGACGCTGCGTGCGCACCTCCTAAACCGGAAGATCCGGTCGGCTAACCATAATCTGTTTATTGCGTTTATTATTTATAATTGTAATGATCGATTATCAGTAATAATTTTAAAGTTACACAGAGACATTGGATTAACCGTTTGTATGCCCTTGAACACAACTTTTGATCACAAAACAGCAAAGGTAAGACACAATTATCATCATGGCTACGTAAAGTGAAGTTGTTTTCTTGCTCATTCCTGGCTGCTAGTTCAGTGAGTTTTGTTCGTACAGTGATGAGACTTATACCAATGGAATCTGGGGAATCTCAGCTTTCATTTGATATGTTGTTTGTGTCGATACAATGACATAGAAAAGATCGCCTTTGCCAGTTATGTGCTAAAGTAGCCGTTAGCCCTGTTAGCCCCGTCAGCCCGTTTTGCTAAGTGTTGATTTAGACTCTTGGTGTTGGACTTCTGTTCCGTGTAGGTAAAATGGTTAATATCGTCTGTTAGCTGAGTTTCTTCCCGTTAAGTGAGTATGCATTAATAGGTTGTTAAATGTTAAGAAGCCTTGATACACTGTTTCTAGCAAGATGTTGCGTCTGCCCCTATGGTCTGCCCCGGGAGTCTCACAATAATAACAGCGCTGTTAGGAGAGATGACGAGTGGCATTAACAGTGGCCAATCAGAGTTGTACTCAAACCGGATACGCCCACACGGGGTGAGGGTTCCCAACCAACCAGAATTGTTTGAACTAAGGAAGTAGCGTAATTCATATACCCATAGCAGCACCGTTTGTCCAGCGGCTTAACGGTATACCAATACCGTCCAATCAGGTACCGGTACTGAACAGTGAGAATCTCTGTTAACTCTAAGAGTATTGAATAATGATGTTTACAAAGTGTCTATATTAAGTAGGAATCCTAATAATCGAATAAATATATAATATAATGTAGTTATACATTTTTTAAATCCAAGGTACAAAGTGTCTCATAAAGGCAGTAAAATTAAAAGCTGAAAAGTCCTAAATCATGTTTTATAGAAAAAAACACTATGTGGTGCCTACAGTATGACACCAATATAGTGTGGAAAAAGTTAATAATTGGGAAAAGACGAAGATTTTTAGTGTAAATAAAGGAGAGTGAAAAGGAAATGATATCAAGTAAAATCAGAAAGGCTCTCAGATAAAAGGATGTTTCAAGAAGGGACTTAACGGAGATCAGTGACACCGACCTGTTTCCCCGGGCAGATTGTTCCAGAGCCTCGGGGCCCCGACTGTAAGCACTCTGTTAGCTTTAGTCTTTTAGCTGGGCCCTCAAGAACACAACACGATGAGAAACCTCAGCTGGAGGATCTTTTTATTTTATTTAACACCTCGGAGAACTCATTGAAGGAGAACTATAATGTTATGTCATTTTAAGTTTTATTCAAGCATACTCCAATTATGTGGGACAGAGTAACACGCAAAGCAGATCTTCTTAACTCTCAGCTTCAGATCTGAGACGCATCAAGAGCATGCTTCAGGACATTCACCAGATTGTTTACCTGCAAGTCTTCTACTGCATCTACAAGTGGTTTTCACAGGGACGTTGAAGATGTCTGGTGCTAAGTTTGATCGGAAATTGAGCAAGATGTGGAACCACGCAATTAGGGAAGGGAAGAAGATCACTCTCCGAACTCAAAGTATGTACCAGCGCACACACACAGAGGCCATTCAGAGCTTTACGAATAATCAATACATCATATCATACATGGTTTTATAAATCCAATACTCTTCAGATAACTTTGTATATTCAAAGGAACTGGGAGAAATATCGAACAAGCAAATACAACTAAACTGAAACTGTACTTTAGTTGATATGACCCTTTAAAAGAAAGAGAAAATAAAACATTTCAACGCAAAATAATTTTCTTGCAACTTTTTTCAAATGTAGGAGATTTACATTTTCCGGTACCGTTACGTGTGCACCCTCGGACTTCCATAACACAGTCTGCTGTGCCTTATGTATACAGGGAGTCATTTTATTATATGATTGTGATAGACAAAATAATACCATGACTCAGCGAGGCTTTTTTCTTATAAAAATGGTCTGCTTTACTTGAGAGTATTTCATTTAAACACAAACAGTGCACGGGTCTGACAGTATAACACTTCTCCTGGGAGATAAAAACACCTCTGAATGTTGTGTGTTTCTCCAGGGAGACGCCTCTACCCTCACCTGTCACTGTTCAGCTCTGATGTGCTTTTGTGTTCTTGTTTCTCTGTGTCAGAGACGCTATTGGTTGCCGGATTGCAGCGGGTCAACAGGCAAATGCTGGAGAATAATGTTTCGGAGAGTAATTATGTTTATTTTATTAGCTTTTCTTTTTAATGACTGATTTTCAATGCCATTTTCTTGCCTTGCCTTGCCTTGCCTTGCCTTGCCTTGCCTTGCCCTGCCTTGCCTTGCCCTGCCTTGCCTTGCCCTGCCTTGCCTTGCATTGCCTTGCCTTGCCTTGCCTTGCCTTGCCTTGCCTTGCCTTGCCTTGCCTTGCCTTGCCTTGCCTTGCCTTGCCTTGCCTTGCATTGCCTTGCCTTGCCTTGCCTTGCCTTGCCTTGCCTTGCCTTGCCTTGCCTTGCCTTGCCTTGCATTGCCTTGCCTTGCCTTGCCTTGCCTTGCCTTGCCTTGCCTTGCCTTGCCTTGCCTTGCCCTGCCTTGCCTAATGTGGAAGTGAGGAGAGAAGGGGCAAAAAGATCCGGATGAAACTGTTTGTTGGGGTTTTATTTTCACCTGCTGGTGCAACAAGAGGTCTGCATTAAGGAGACACTGCTGTCCTTCAGAAACAGGAGAGGAGTTCAATGCAAAAACAGAAGATAACTTTTGGGACTTTAGGTTTGTCTGATGACAAGCCAGGGCAGTGAAGAATACAAACGACCACTATTTGAGTCTGAGTTCCTCACCCTGTTCCAGTGCCGCCTCAAAACCCACCTCTTCAACTCTGTATCCATAAGCCCCCCCCCCTCTCAATCAACTTCCTCCTGACTGCTTTTCTGTTTTGAAGAAAAGCGCTATAGAAATAAAAAATATTATTATTATTGTTTGTGCTGTGAAGTAACCACAAATCATTACAACTACATCGTTATTCTATTTGTGTTTTACGTTCAGTCACTCCACCACCAACCTGAGTAGTTATAAGAGAGTTGAACCTGTCAGTGCAGAAACATTTAGTTTGCTTCTACCTTTGCGTCTTTTTATTTAAATTGATTGATTCTATAGAACAAATATTTGTATATTATCAAGATATGTCAAAACAGTGATAATTGAAGGGATATGGAAGAATACAAATAAAAGTGTTTTTTTATTATTAAAACAAACTTAATATTCATATTTGTTTTCCTCTTTAGGACTTTAAAGTATAACAACTTGGTGAGTTAAATTGCGTATAACCAAAAACCCCAAGAAGCCTAATTTAGGGACACGTCTTAGATGGATAGATAGATGCAAAAAATGCTCGCTGAAGGGATGAATGTATAGGAAGGAGTGATGCATCATGGGAGAGAAAGGATGGCAGACAGTAGTAGTGCTGCAGACGAGTTGTGGAGGAGAAATGGAGCTCGCTGGAGGAAACTGAGACGACACTCACTTCCTGCGCTTCTGCATCCCCAAGCAGATTTTATAGAGGGGTAAAAATAACACACACACACACACACACACACACACACACACACACACACACACACACACACACACACACACACACACACACACACACACACACACACACACACACACACACACACACACACACACACACACACACACACACACACACACACACACACACACACACACACACACACACTGACAGGCGGCCTGGAAATCTGTAGCTCTGCAAATTATTTGCTGTCCAAGCACTGCTGGCACAGCTCCATTCAATCCCTACAGTATGTCTCTCTGTCTGTCTCTATGTCTCTCTGTCTGTCTCCATCTTCACCTCTCAATTTGTCCCTCTCTCTTCTTGTGTTTCAATCTTTTACCTCTGATCTCTTTATTCATCCTCCCGTTCTGTTTGTCATGTTCTGCTGTTCTGTTAGCGTTACTGTCGCAGTGTTAGTGGGTCAGTGGGTCCACCACTCCGGACTGAAATAACTCAATAACCTTTTGATAGATTGCCATGCATTTTTAAACAGACGCTCAAGTTCCCTATTGGCTGACATATTATAAAGCGATTTGACGTCTTTATCTGTACGGCGCTTTTCATACACAAGGTGTGAATAAAAGCTGATTCCATACTCCCATTTTATTTTGGGGGACTTTTGTAATTTTTAAATAGCCAGCTGAAGAGGACCTTAGAGCACGACAGAAAAGCAGTGATATATGAGGGAGCGCAACCATTTAAAGCTTTATAAACCATACCAACTATAACATAAACACAGCTATGTTACAGATAGATAATAATACTATTTAGCAAAATGTATCTTTTCTGTGATCTTATTCTAAAATGGAGCAACTGTCACGACACCCAATGTCCACCGCCGGTAAAGAGTATTCTGATTCTCATTAGCCTGCTGATGTTTTAGCTAACAATTAGTACCGAATAGTCACCATTTATTTCCAATACCTCTTTTTTATTTCTCCGTTATTGCCCTTTAAAACTTGATGCTGCTATTGTCAAGACAGATATTATCTTTTAGTTAAACAGTCTTTACTTCTGTATCTGAGTTGTTGACACATTTCCTTTCACTTTTTTTTTTTATCTGTTTTCTCTTTTTCTGACTTTTCTTAAGTATTTATTTCATCCTTAACTTTTCTTTCAGTGTTATATATTTTCTCTCTATTACAGTAATATTCGTCTTTCTCCCTTTTTATGCTTCCCTTCCTTTTCTTGCTATCTCTCATTTTGTTTCTCAATCCAATTTCATGCAGCTATTGTCTCTCTGTCTCTCTCCATCCAATTTATTTTTTTCTTCCCTCAGGTGTTTTTCTGCCTCCAGCTTCTAATCTATAAGATCTATATAAATACCTCTTTTCTCTACTTCTCCCTACCTCCGTTACTCCTTTTTCTCCTCCTCATGTTTTCTTACTTTATCCTCCTCCTCCTCCTTCCTACTACTGTTTCTCCTTTCCTTTCCTCTCATCATTTTCTCTTCCTCTTCTCTGCTCTCGAACCAAAACTCTACTTTCTAAAAGGCCACAGTCGGACCGCTGAGACCCTGAACTGTGTGAGAGCTTGTCTCTGTGTGTGTGTGTGTGTGTGTGTGTGTGTGTGTGTGTGTGTGTGTGTGTGTGTGCGTGTGTGTAAAGAGTCTTTGAAAAATTGCTGCCAAGCGTGCTGGTGAGCCAAGAATGAACCCAAGGAGAGTGGCTCACACACAGAAGAAATTGAACTGTTATACACACTTCATTTAAATCTACTAAAGTGAATTTCACAGGTCAACAGTTGAAACAGCGATCTGCAGCAAAGAGGAGACGGAGAGATTCGAAATTGAATTGAAATCACCAGGAGAAGCAGCTTTCGAAATCAGTGCAGGTTAATTAGGAAGCAGTGGCATTATGGGGCCCAGCAATGAAATTATTTACAGGGCGACTGTGGCTGCGAGGGAGTGCGTCGTCTTTCAACCAGAAGGTTGTGGGTTCGATCCCAGCCCGTAGTCAACATGTCGATGTATCCTTGGTCAAGATACTTAACCCTGAGTTGCTCCCGATGGCATGGCCAACGGTGTGTGAATGTGTGTGAATGTTAGGTCCTAGTAAGATACACTGCTCTGTATGAATGGGTGTGAATGGCTGAATGACATGCAGTATGTAAAGCGCTTTGAGGGGTCTTAAAGACTGGATAAAGCGCTATATAAATACAGTGTAATTCCAGATAAGTGAGGAAGTGAAACTGAGTAATTTGACTGTCCAAAATGTGAGGGATGTGTAATTTTTCAGGGAAATATTTTGAAGGTTTTATTTCACTAAATATATCTGAGATCTTGAGTTACTTTTTTATTATTGATTGTTGCTGAAAAACACATCAAAAATCGGATGAATCCATACCAAAATAAATTGTAATCCTATACAAACATAAAATGTAGTTAATTTTTTACTACATTTTCCTGATAATACTCATTTACTGCAATATAAGTTAAATGTACATTTCTTTTATAATGGAGTACTTTTACTATTTGTACCACTTGTTGATAACATGGTCCTAATACTTCTTCCAGCGCAATGTGTGTCCCTTCTAAAAAGAGATGGTTCAGTTTGAACCAGTTTGAGGTTTAAATGGTTGTTTTTCTTGTTGAAAGGGATTGAAAACTTTAATCTACGTTCTGCTGAGAGGACGAGGGGAAAACAAGACAACTGGCTTATTGAAGTGGAGGTTTGAAGATCTGAGCAAACAATACAGAGGCAGATGAGTGAAACATTGTGAGGGGCTGTGGAGGCGGTTATATCTGTAGCAGTGGTAGTAAGAGTATTACTTCACTGTTTTCTACAGCGCTTGTTCAAATGTCTAAAAGTACCTTGGTGGCTGTGTGTTATACGACTGGTATCTGTAAGGAGCAAAAGTCACACGTTCAAGTGCAACATGTTTGACCGTGACACCCGAAACAGCTGCTCATATCTGGGAGTATTGTTTCTTCAATAAAAAGAGCAAACCTTTGTTTTTACCATAACGAGTTTGGTTTAGGGTATACACACTATTATAATTGATGAAGGGAATATCTGCTGAAGAAAGTATGCACCAAGCTGCAAACGTGTAAAAGGTAAAGCCAAAGCAGAAGTGCCTAAAACGTGCATTCTTTCAAATGGCCATTCTTTTCTATCTGCAGTGGTTGTCAAAATAAGACTGATAGTATAGAAGTCTATGAGAAAATGATCCGACTTCTTACTTGATGTAATACATCAGTAATCATCTTCCTAAGGAGTTTATGGTCGTAATTGCTGGATTCAAGTCTTTGTACATTTTGAGTAAAGTAGAGGAAACTGGACTGAATGCTTTAGGGCACAAGTGTCAAACTCAAGGCCCGGGGGCCAAATCCGGTGGTGGATTTTGTTTCGGCCCGCAGGATAATTTCTAATTACTATTAGATCTGGCCCACTGTTATATTGCACGCACACCTTCACTCCATCCTGAGGGTCTCCTCCGCTCAGAGCCTGACCCCAAACATTGATGAACTTGCACCCAAGATGAGATGCCAATTATCTGGCTTGAGCTAGCTTCACAGAGCAGCACACTGACTTTACATGTTTCCTTCTGCACTTTGTCTCTCACCACAACAGGGCATGTTTGGTTTTTTCTTTGAGGGAAATAGTTTTTTTGAAGCTGTTGTTGGCCTGTGGGAAAATGTAATCATAAGAAATGACTCCGGAAAAGCTGCAGAGAGAGCCATAACAAATGAATGCAACTGATTATGTAATGTTTAATGTTGTTTTTATAGGCAATCATTTAAGCTTTGTTAGTTCCAGGTTTAATATGTGCAATGAGTTCATTTCAATACGTTTTGCAATAAACATTGAACCAGTCCGGCCCTCGACTAGTACCCATTTTTTTATTTTGGCCCATTGTGTATTTGAGTTTGACGCCCCTGCTTTAGGGCGTGGCTACCTGGTAAATTCACAAGTTGCTACTGTGACTTATTGGCTGTTTAGGGCTGTTACTGTATTAACCATATTTGTTGTTGCTTTTAACACACTGTCCAAGACTTGTATAATAATGATTACAATCAGGATTATAATTAATTTTACTGCTAAAGCCTCAATTCTCAGGCCACCATTTTCTTAGTCATTACTGCTCAGTGACTTGAATCAGCAGAAACAGCGAGAGGCAGAACACAGACAGTCGAATCAGGAGTAATTAAGGATTTGCTTACCCTGGGGAATGAATGAGACTAATAATAACTATGATAATGGAAGTGGATAGTTGACACCAGGAGGCTGTTACAATGTGGAAACACTCAATGATTTCCTATTGATTCATTTTGTATATACTCTTTACCGAACTAATGACATCTCTATGGTTTCTGATGTTATAAATCTCCGTCTTAACATCAGTGACATCGCTGAAAGTCAGGCCCTTACTGCAAATCCTCCAACGACGGGGGAGAGAGGAGAGCAGGGGGAGGAAATAGAAAAAGAGAGAAAGAGAAGTGCGCCTGATCACAGACCCGCTCCCTCGTCAGTCTCTATGGCGATACATTGGTACCAGCAGCAGGATTTTAACGAGCCGCTGATCTATCAGCTTGACTCAAACACTCCACTGCAAATTTCAATATATCCTGCAAATCTTTTAGCAGTTAACGGGAGGAGAGAGAGAGATTTTTAACCTTCATCACTTGTCTGAAGAGACTCTCAACCGACCCATTATTACGCCGGCAATCAGTGGCATTTCTTTTCTCTCGTGTGTACAGTACATGCACACACCATGATCAAAGGTCTCTTATGAAACACACAGTGCTGGCTCTTACTTCTGATTGGCTGAGGCACGTTGGAAGATGTTGTGCAATAACAAAAAATAAATAAGTGCTGCAGTGCTGGATGTGGAGTTTCCTTCCTTCAGACCGGCAGCCCGCGCTGGGCTATTATTACGGGGTGCTATGATCACTCTGATGTACTGATGCTGCAGCTGAGGTTATAGAATAAAGTGTATAGTTGTTTTTTACAACAATTACATGCACACATTACGGTCTTTGGTTAAAATCCTACTTCTAAAAAAAATCTACCTTGAAAAGAGAGAAACTTCAAGGTTTTATGAAAGTGCCCCCTTTTCTTTAGTTTAGATTCATTTGAAGGTACTTGTTATATATTGGATAAAGCATTGACATCAATGTTGAATCCTAAAGCAGAACAGATTACCCACGAGCCACAGATTCTCATCCCCAACCAAAAAAGAGCTTTCCTGCTTCAGTTGACCAAACATCAACACAGGCCTTGTAGCTTTTTTAATTAACTATTAACTTAATAGCTGTAGTCAGTGCAGGCTAAAGAGGTGCTTAGCTGCAGCATATCAAGCTCAGCACGTGAACACACCTTCAGTTGCAACTTCACATATCAGTTCACCTGCAGTTAGCATGTTAACTATTAGTGGGGGTGAACATATGTCATGTTATGCGTGTAGTAGCCTATAGCTCAGCCTGTTACAAGCCATTCAAACACATACTGTGCTCTAAGTAAAGCCTGCAGTCAGGAGGACACAATAAGCGGTGGCACAGGAACAGACATTTAAGTGGTTCATCATAAGTTGTCGCCATGTTTTAAATACATTTCTTTCCAAATCCCCAAAATGCCTTGTAGTAAAACCCCTATACATGTAGGAGTAATATATAATGTGTATATGTTATATAATGCTTAAATGTGACCTACAGAGCCAATGACCTCCAGAGACATTTTGTAAGTTTAAACCAAAGCAGAGATAAGCAATACAAACTATTTATATTCATTTAAGTGTCCCTTCTTCTCTCCCGTGTGTCTCCTGTGCACAGAGCATATTCAATAACAAAATCATTTCATTCAGACAAATTAGGCAAATCCACAAAGTCCTCATTAGCGGGTCGATGCATGCATTTAGTCTCACTTAATGGTTGGTTTGTTTCTACCTGCAAAGCGGTTTTTAAAAAGCAGCTTTAAAGTGGGTAAATATTTAAATATTGCAGTGGTGAAATGAAGCCACAGAGGCATACGTTAATGTGTCAGCGTCATGGCAGAGCACGAGCCGTTCCCCCCCGGAGGAGATGAAAAGCCCCCTGCAGTGGGTGGATGGAGGTTAGAACAGTCAACCTCCTGCTAGTCTGTGAATAATGCAGCTGTCAAAAAGCTCAAAATTAAACACATTGAATACACACAGGACAGCCCCGGGCTCTGCTCCACTGTGCAGCACACACACACAAACACACACAACCACACACACACACACACACACACACACACACACACACACACACACACACACACACACACACACACACACACACACACACACACACACACACACACACACACACACACACACACACACACACACACACACACACACACACACACACACACACACACACACACACACACACACACACACACACAAGCATACATCTGTGTACACTATGCATACACAAATGCAAAAAGCACATTGTTTACAATCAGGCCGACACACACAGCCATCTTTAATCCCTTAGATGCACATTTGCATTTACTAATATAAATACACACACACACATAAACTAAATGTGCTGTCATACAATTTAACAAGTTGAATAAATAATATAGGCTATTTGTGCGTTTGCTGTTTAAACACTTTTAACTTTAATTTGCTGATTTGTTCTAGGTTAGTTATTTCACTTATTAATACAAGGGGCCACTATTCTGTTTTTGAGACTAAGCCACTATTTATTGTATTGGGTTAATTAAGCATTCTGTAATGATGACAGAACATGATAATGTTACAAATGTGCTAGCTAGCTAACAGCGGCAAAATACCCACTCTGCACAAGTGTTGAAAGTGAACCACATGGCAGTAACGGTAATGGACTGCGTTTGGACAGCACTTGAGCAGTCGTTATGACCCCTCACAGCACTTTTACTACAAGTCAGCATTCACCGATTGACACCCATTCATACAGAGGCAGGGGCTGCAATGCAAGGTCCCACATACTCAAGGAAAGTATTTGTTTGTACATGCACATTCCAGCCTGTCCTCCTACAAAAAACGACCATATAGGTCGATTGTTCAGCAGCTAAATACGACCCAGAGTCACGTTTTAAAGTGTAGCGCCTCTAGTGGTCGTGTAAGAAACAACATGCTCCTGTCGATTGCAAACGCTCCGGAGGGTCGTTTATTCACAAATAACCCTCTCTGGAAAATCCTAAATTGTGGAATAGTTTGGCCATTAAAATGCTTTTTTATTAGATTTCTAGCGAGAAGTGTATATTGCACTTTTATAATCCACGTCCAGTGGATGTGTAGGATCTACAGTTTGATAGATATACGAAGATGATTTGAGGTCTCGCCAGGAGAACGTGTACTGTATATGGGGCAACTTCCATGTAAAGTTAGCGTGGGTGAAAACGGTATTTCCGGTCTCGAAGTTTTCATAATAAAACCGGAAGTATTCCCCACACTGTCAAATGATTACGCAGTGATATCTCCATTACTCATCCACTAAAAAACATCAGTTTATCCTTGTTAATTACACAATATTGATTGGTTTAAATTGTGTAAAATGCTTTTGTGTTTTTAACCTTCGATTCGGAGAAACAAATTGTTTTTTCGGAGTTTAGACACTACAGAGTTTCCGAAGACACTACACTACCCAGAATCCCCAGCTATCGTTTGGGACTACAACATCCGCCTTGCTTTACAAACCCCGTGATTAGCCCTCAAGCTCTGTGATTGGATATTGGAGTGGCAGTGCGACAAGGTTACGCTGTCAAACAGCTCTTTGAAATGGAATGGAACCACGCCAGACTATCCAAAACTGGACTTGGACGGGTCCAGCCCCCGGGTCCAGCCCCCGGGTCCAGCCCGGCCCTCCCCCCCAGAATTACACTTGCTGGCTATTGTGTGTTTCGCAACATGTTCTATGGCACGTCTCTACTGGGAAATGTAGTTTTAAAAGACGTTTTCGTATTTCCCACAATTAGAAGTTGCCAGTATTAAACTGTATACATCCCTGGAGGTTTAGGGGACACGAAACACATTGGTGTTATCAAATTTAAAACATATAATTAATACATGGGTGAAAATTGCTTGTGTCCATAATGGGCAGCATTAATACCACATGACAGCTGGACTTATGTCTGTGACCCCTCCTGTTGTTAATTGATAAGCCTGAAACATGCACTTGTCAAGGTTCAGATGCACATTTAGCAAATATGACAGTAGCCATCGATCATCTTAAGATAAGATACTTTATTGATCCCAAGTTGGGAAATGTTTTTGTTACAGCAGCATGTACTACTTTGTTCTACTCCACTACAATTCAGAGGTTAACCTGGTATTTTTACTCTACTACATTTATTTGTTGTTACTTTGCAGATTCTGATTAATGATGTGAAATATAAACAACCCTTAAATCAGACTTTAGTTACACCTGAGTAAAATGCAGCCTTATCAGTTTGTCTGTTTTGCACATCCTCCTGTTAATATCTTTGGACGTCCTGCACTAAACTGTTTTACTGTAGAGATCACTACAGTATCTTCGAGATATTTTCCATTCTATATTTCTATCATTGACCCCTATTTTGTATGTAGGCTACTCTTAATATTTAAATGTTTTCATCAATAACTAAATAAATATAACTTATTCAACAACTACATTCAATAACGTGCTTTAACCACTAGGAGGTGCGGTTTAGACCAGTGGTCTAGTTAATAAAACATAATAATATCGTACATAATATGACTATAAACTTTATTGTGAAATTAAAACAGAACGTTAAAGGAAAATACCGTTTCAGTCTCTCGATGTGAAGCTTATGCATTGTACCATGAACCTGTATAGACCTGTAACAGTCAACTGCATGAGGAGTTGGAAAGGTAGTTCATAAAATCAGTAATATCTTTAAAAACTACAAAAAGTCCCTTTCTATCAGCTGTGCACCGTTATTGTGTAAATACAGACAGATCTACTAATTGGATCAAATATAAAAGTCAGCCGAATTAGTGTTGATACTGCAAGGAGACGTATTGTGTGAAAAGAAATGGAAGATGTTGTTTAATTGTTGATATATGTATGGTTCACGTCACGTATTCAGTTTTGGCGGCATCTCTTCCAGTTTGTCAAAAGGTCTTCTGATCAGGGCTCTATAAAAACATATCTAGGGCAGATATGTAATATTTAATGCAGCCGAACCGTGTATTACAATGCCGTTATGTGATGACTTTCAAAGAGAAAAGCAAGAACACTCGGAATAAAGTATTATTATTTTTTTTTTTAATGTTTTCCGATTTCATATCACATAAACACCATATCCCGACGTGCATTGCGGCGTGATTTTAGCCTATCAAAACCTCTGAAAAAAGAAATGTGTCTCTCAGAATCGAAAGAGAAAAACCTATGGGAAAAACACAAAAGCATTGTACACAATTTAAACCAATTAATGTCGTATAATTAACTAGGATAAACTGATGTTTTTTTAGTGGATGAGTAGTGCAGATATCACTGTTAAATCATTTGATCATTGGTTTTATTATGAAAACGGCGAGACCGGAAATACTGTTTTCAACCCGTAACTTTACATGGAAGCTTGCCGCATATACACGTTCTCCTGACGAAACCTCAAATCATCTTCGTAATATCTATCAAACTATAGATCCTACATATCGACTGGACGTGGATTCTAAAAGTACAATATATACTTCTCGCTAGAAATCTAATCATAAAGCGTTTTAATGGCCAAACTATCCTACAATTTAGGATTTTACAGAGAGGGTTATTTGTGAATAAACAACCCTCTGTAACGTTTGCATTCAACGGGAGCACTCGAGGCCGACAATTTTAAAACGTAATTATAGGTCGTAATAAGCGCTTAAACAATCGACCCATTTGGTCGTATGAGTTGGAGGACTTGTTGGCACATTCACACACTGTCCATCGGGAGAACTTTGGGGTTAAGTACATTGCCCAAAGACACATCGACATGTGGAACGAAACCCGGTACGACCACCACACTACATCGAAGCCACGCAGTCGCCCAGCGTGGACTAAGCCAAGCATCTGAACCTAGAGACAGCATTAGTTATAAACTTAAACGACTTTATTGATTTATCGAATAATTGATTTTCTCCACAGACCATCAGAATTGTGAAAGGATCATGTTGTGGGAAACGGTATTTCGATCTCTCTGTCTGTGTACACAAACCGAAAAATTGACAATAAAGTTGACTTTGTGAAAGCACCACTTATCTTGTGTTTCCCAGACATGTGCTGAAAACGTTCATTGACATATGTAATTCAACATAAAAAACTGTTTTACAAAATCAATTACTAATCACTTAAAGAAATTCTGGTGGACCAAGAAAAAACGATTGTGGATGGAGATGGGATCCCTCCTTACAGGCCATGACATGTGTTGATAGGTCCCAGCTACATTTGACATGGATGTAAAACCTGCAGACTTGAAACTGACAAGGAGCCACACAGGACCTGCTATCCAGTTCAGTGTCTTCTGGTTTGGATGGATTTAGCCGATAGATCTGTACACTGAGCGCAGTGAGGGTGAGCCACTAACAGTGAGTGAGTGTTTGTATGGAAGCCCACACAGAGCAGAAATAATGTCTCCTCTCTGTCTGTGTGGAGCTCAGCTGTCAACACCGACCTACTTAGCCTGCCATACCGAGAAACCCGGCACAGAGAGAGAGGACGTGAGATTATGGGAGAGTGCGAGGGGAGGAGAGGGGGAGAAAACTGGAAAATAAACAGAGAGAGGCGAAGGTTATGAGATTATGTGTGAGTGGGACAGAGAAAGGAGGGTTAAAGGATAGAAAAATGCACAAGGAGACTGAGAAGGTGAACAAAGTAAAAGACTGACACAGGAAGCAAGCATGATGTTTGTGTGTGTGTGTGTGTGTGTGTGTGTGTGTGTGTGTGTGTGTGTGCGCCTGTGTGTGTGTGAACGACGAAGGTGAATGAGCATCGATCGCTGCTGCCAAAGCTGCCGAGCCGCTGATCAGATAAGATCCCGTCGAGCGCTGGAGTGTTTAATTGGGAATTGTGTGTGTGTGAAGCGGGCGATGTTATCACTTAACTCAAGGGCTCAAGTTTGATCTTTTATCTCCCTCTCTCTCCCTCCCTCGCTTTCTCTCACACGTCATTCAGAAGATGAACCAAATTCCGAGCCGCCGTTCTGCCGTGTGACGACTTCAAGGAGAAAACGAGGAGGGGAGGAAGCAGTAAAAGAGGAAGGAGAAGGAGGTTTAGATATGTAACGTAAGGAAACAAAATCAAAAGAGGTTTATTATGAAGAAAGAAATAAGAGCTTGGAAAGTAGTAGGAGATGAGAGTAAGAGGAGAGCAGAGGAGGGAAGGTGAGATCAAAAGAGAGACGGTATAACAGAGACAAGAATAGAGACAAAATAGGAAAGGAAAGATTGGAAAAAACGGGAAACATTAAAGAACAAATGAATAACAGGGCGCACAGGATGAGAGAGAACAATGGAAAGGACAATTAAAAAACTAAATCTGAAACTAAAAGGGAAAAGGGAAATAAAGTAGAAGGTAAAAGGGACAAAAGACGTAAGGACAGAGGAATGAAACATAATTGAAATAAATAAAGTGATACCAAAAGAAGAAGAAATACCACAGAATCAAAGGCCTAGGGAGAGGGCAACACATGGAAGAGGAGAGAAAGGTGGCAAGGAACAAAGAAAGAGGTGATGAAGGAGCGAAGAGGAATAGAAAGGAGAGGAGAGGAAAGGGGGAGAGGAGACGTGAGGAGATTTATGGCGTGAAGCTGGGGTAATGAAGGGAGAGAAGAAAAGGTAATGGAGGGAGAGAGAAAGGGGGAGTGGAGGAGGAGGTGATCGGTGAGCTGCTGCCTGCACTGATCAATCACTGTTTATGGAACGATCAGAGGAAGAGAGAGGAGGGTGGATGGAGAGGGAGAGATATTTATTACGGAGAGAGAAATGAACGATAATGGGACAGAGAAAGCGAGGTGGATGCAGAGTCAAATTCAAACATGTTTTTGTCTTCCCTTCTTTGCTTATTTCTGTTTCTCAGAACGCCTTTCTATCTTCCTCTCAATCGTCTTCTCAACTCTTCATTCAAAATACCTCCAAGCAATTAAACACGTTGGATTGAAGGGGCACTATACCTTTACCACACACACACACACAGACACAACAAATCCAGCATCAGTCACTTTTTACGCTGCTATGGAAAATATTTCACACTCTCATTTGCACTACATCATCTTTTTTATATATATCCTGCCTACTTTTGAAGTGAACGGTTATTTTGTATTTTTTTGTATTTTAAAGGGCCCATGTCATGCTTTTTCCGGTTACTACCCGTCCCCTTGTGTGTTATGAAGGTTTTTATGCATGTAAACGGTCTGCAGAGTCAAAGACCCTCAAAGTACACCCTGTAGCGAGTACAACTCTAACACAGAAAATACCCATCTGTGCTGCCCCAGAACGCCTCGTTGGACATTTCTCATTTTCCATTGTTTGCTTCCTGTGTTCTGTGACAACACATCCTCACTCCCAGGTCGGCCTATGTTGACGTTATGTCAAGGTACCCTGTGTCGGCTTTTTCCAACGCAAGGGGGGGGGGGGGGCGGCCCTTAGCGTACATTTTCTACTTTCCGGGATGTCCATAGGATTCTATAGAGCTCCCTAAACGTATGTTGTAGACGACTTGAGATCGCGAGCGAATGCTACCCGCAGATCCATTCTCACAGCGTTAGGGTTTTTACTCAATATCGAGCCACATTTATTGTTTTTACTTGTTTATTTTAATTGAATAATGTAGGACTTTTGTTGCCATCAGTTATGGGGAGAGCAGGGGCTCAGAAATGGGTAAGAAAAAGGTTGATAAACGCTGAGAATGGATCTGCGGGTAGCATTCGCTCGAGATCTCAAGTCGTCTACAACATACGTTTAGGGAGCTCTATAGAAGCCTATGGACATCCCGGAAAGTTGAAAATGCACGCTAAGGGCCGCCCCCCCCTCTTGCGTTGGAAAAAGCCGACACAGAGGACCTTGACATAACGTCAACATAGGCCGACCTGGGAGTGAGGATGTGTTGTCTGTGACGTGTGAACACCCAAATCAACAACAAATGACCATTCCGCGGAGCACCTCACACACCAGGATCCCTTGGCTAACTAACAGGGAGTCCCATTGACTTGCATAGAGCTCCCTGAACGCTGGTAATAGACGAGTTGGGATTGCGGAGAAATGCTCTCCGCAGACCCATTCTCACAGCGTTATAAACCTTTTTCTTACTCAATATCAAGCCACACTTATTGTTTTTACTTCGGCTGTGAGTGTTCGTGTGTGATCAGGATGAGTTTCGCTGGTTCTCGCTGTATCGCCGACCCGGAAATCTGTCCGCTCCTCGCAGTAGCGGCGAGCCTCGCAACGTCCCGACCAATCAGAGCACACTGGGCTCACAGGGAGGGGGGGGGGGGGGCAGGAGCTCCAACAAGCCGTTTAGGACAGAGAGTGAATACACATACTTTACAGAGATGCTGTGAGAAACCAATGTGAGTTTAAATGTATTCTAGTAGACCTCAACCATGGAAATATGATCAGTAGAAATGGCCATGACATGGGACCTTTAATGTGTTATTTTATACCTCGGGACTGTGGGAAACAGTATTTCGATCTTTCTGTGTGGACAAACATATTTTGAGATTGACAATAAAGTTGACTTTGACTTGACTTTGATGGCACTTCCATTAATTCGAGGCAACAGCGAGAGAGACAGAACAAATACAGACACTGAGATATCTGATATTTCCTTTTTATTTCACCCTTTCCTTCCTTTTTGTCTTTCAGCTTACTTCCTTCCTACTTTTAATTCCCTATTTCATTCCTTTGCTTTGCTTTCCTTTCCTTTCTGCCTCGTCCCCAGAGATTTTGAAGGTCATTACTTTCAGAACATTTCATCAATAGGAATGTGAGCGTCTGCTCGGCCTCCTGCAGTTACGGGTCAGCCCAAAACATTCAAACGGTCGTTCCATCAGTTTTCAGCAGATGAAATAAGTGCTCCCTTCCCTCTCACCCTGCAGATCCTCCGCAGCAACGAGGCTTATTAAAAGCAGTCCTTTAGCTTTTTAATCACACTCATCTAAAAGCTGCTTGTACAAACTGCCTTACATGAAAAGAGCAGGAATGAAGGGAATTAAATTAAGCTAATCTCACAAGAACCCACAATAATTAAAAAGATACAACATTAAATGAAGAGGTAGGAAATTAAAAAAGCATACAAAAATGAATTACCTCACATAAAAAAGATGCTTTAAAGTTAGTCTTAAGAAAAGATTAAAAAATGATTCTCACAACAAAAGCCTTAAGTCTTCCACTGTTGTTTATGGATATATAATCCTTATATTCTTATTTTTCTTCACTTTATCCCACTTTCTCTGTGGCTATTTTCCCCCAAACAAAACAGACATAACATCTTATAATCACTTATCTTCTATAACGAGTTGAATTAACCTTAAAACAGCTAAACTCTGGTACAGACTATTTTAATATTAATTGACTTAACAGTCAAGGCTGTCAGTGTTGAGAAGGAAACGAGTGAAAGCTGCTTGTTATTCCACAAAGAAAACCCCAAGGTCGAGCATCTTGTCAGGACTTTAAAGAACGTTCTGGCAGAAAAACAATTAAAAGGCTTTTCAGTTAGTTGGGAACACATTTCTGTTATAACTTGAGTGATACATTTAACTGTCAGTCCTGCATTCACAGTTATTATTGAAGCATTAGATATTTGTGATTGTATTTTTTGCTGCAAAAGGACAGGAATATCATTTTTAGCAGCAGGTATTCATTTTTAAAGGGTTTGGCTTATCGCTCCATTTGAAGTTAGTTAATTACACTGAGACGAGGTAAATGAGACATGGTACATTACGATGAATCATCAATAAATTGGACCTTGAACTTGTCTAAAAATATAAAAATAAAATAAAACGGTGTTGATGTTTAGTAATTTATTTAGTGGGAAGTTTGAGTCTGGTATTTACTGAAGTATTTTATGTCGTAGAACAAAACGTGACATTCTAGTCTAGTCTAGTCTATACTCACAAACACTTGAACAAAATAAACTTTGATTTGAGTTTCAGGACTCATTACTGCACCACTGTGTCAACATATTTGTGATACCACACTTCGTTGTCAACTGATTGATTTTTTGTTGTTGTGTCCATAGCTCCGGGCTGCAGGATTGTAAACAATATATTATTAGATGATAAATTCACACAATTTAAAGGACACCTATCATGCTATATTTAAATGATATATTGTAGGGCCATACCCTATATAAGGTATATTTATACGTTTCTGTTTTAAAATACCAAACAGATCCTGCATTTTAGCCATGCCTCATTTCGCTCTATTTGCTGTTCTCCAGCCATGTTTTTGCAGGGGCTGATTCTGAGAGCTGCAGCTGACCACGCCCCCCTGCAGGAGAGGGGAGCGTGCTCTGATCAAGTCAGAAGAGGGGGAGAAAAATAGATCTCCGTCCTCCGTGTTTTATTATATTATTATAGAGTCGTTATTCATTTGTTTTAAAGCTCAATAAATAACAAAGAAGACCTTTGACCGGCACTTTTCTAACTTTGTCCGGAAGATTTAAACTTTAACGGACATCTTGACCAGCGAAATAAAACTGAAACTCTGCCGCACGGTCCCCTCGTTACTTGGAAGAGGCGGAGAGGTGGGTGTCTGTCATCTGCTGGTGGACTAACCGGGGAGAATTACAGTGCTTGCCTCGACGGGGAGAGATTGCATTGAATTACAGCAGCGGGAGCAAACGCTTGCCTCGGGGAGGGAGAAAAAGAGCCACATCGGAGAATAAACAGAAGGGCAACCATGGCAACCATGCAAGAGAAGTCTTCTTTGCTGCTTTTGTGGCAGACTACAGCACCACTTACAGGCCTGGCATATGTACTACAGCGTCTCCAGCGCTTTCGAGCGGCAATGGCCGGCCGTGGCCCAACCTCTCATTCCCCTGATTGCTGGAGAGTTGGCCCAATAGCCGTAGCGCCACCGAGCTGACGTCAGGACAGTGTTCAAATCTGGATCAGTTTTTATCAGATCCGTTGCAGACCCTTTTTTAGAGATTTGGGTATGGAGGAAAATAGAGAGGGTTGTGTTTTCTGACACTTGGTGAGTTCCCTGGAACACCGGGGACACATATTCATGTACAAAAGACGTACAAAAGTGCATTTTGCATGATAGGTCCCCTTTAAGTCATTTCATTCATAAAAAGATTCCCTGTAGGGACCACTTTCACAATTAAATAAACATTATGAATGTTTACTGTATGCGAAAGCCATCAGCTGACAGGAAGTGGGCTTCTGGGCACGCAGGCGGTTGCCATGGGTGCTAATCGGTGTTCACTTGTTCTAGAACTCTAGAACCTTGTCTGTTAGAGTTAAACAGCCACTGGTGAGTCATTTCAAACAAAACCAACTTCATAAAAAAACTATATATGCATGGAGGAGGTCCTGGCAGACGAAAGACAAAGCTGGGAAACGGGAAAATGAAAAAGTAGCAACCTGTGTCTCATGATGAAGCAGAAGAGCAGAGGTGTCCTGTCCTGCATAAAGACAGTGGACAGAAACGCAGCGCTGCAGAAAATGAAAAACAAAATGCAGGAGAAGCTGAAAAACAAAGTGAGAGAGAAGCCGGCCGTCACAACAACGGCAGCCGGAGAGGAGACGGAGGAGAGGGCTGAGAACAACAGGAAGAAGGAGGGGTTTCTGAGCCGGATGCACAAGAAACAAAGTGACAGCTATAGAACTGAGGAGAGGGCTGCTGCTGCTGCTGCTCCATTCAGTCGATAGGAGCTCCCTCTTCCTCCCCGCTTCACCTGCACACTCTCCCTCCACCCCAAACTCCTCCTCTATACCTCACCTGCTTCCGTTGTAGCTCATCCCTCCTTGACATACCTCATCACCTCCATCTACCTCCCTCCCTCCCTTCCTCCATGAACCTCACCTTCCTCCGTCTTCCTCACCTTTTACCCCTTATTTTCAAATAAACAATGAAAACAAATGTTGAATGTCTTTGCCTCTCTCAATGTAGGCTTTGCTGTATTAATACAATGATATGACACGATGGGGACTGTTACAGTTTGTTTTTTGTATTACATAATTGAATAAATCGAGTAGTGTTAATGTTGTCTATGGGCTTATCATTGTTTTTTTTTTCCATTATGAGGCGACTGTTGTTGACCTAATTTCTGTTGAATAGGTTGAGAAAAGTCACTGCAACACAATGTATTACGTGCCAAAATACGTTGCACTTCTTTCTCTGAGATATTGACGTACTGATTGTTAGGACTGTGATCAACCAAAGACAATATTTGTAATAATTTGCCTCGTCAATTAACCACAGGGGTGAAGGGGTTCTCCATGTATTGATTAACACAATCGGCTTTACGTCAATATACATCTTTAAATGGACAACATTTAGTGGGAATGTCTCCGTTTATGCTTTCTCGTTGTTACAGTACATGTTGTACAAAATGTAAGTCTTTTAATTTAAACACCATTAGTTTGTGGTTGTCAATAGGTTCAAGCTTAGAAATGGTAAATTAACATGATGTGACTGCAGGTTAAGGCAGTTTGAACCGCTTCTCCTGCTGCGTCACCTTCTGCAGACACACAGAAGAAGAAATACAAATGGTGGGTTGTTCTCGATCGCAGTGTGTGTGTGAGTGAGATGGAGTGTGTGCGGTGTCTAGGACTTGCTTTCCAATATAGCTTATCCCAACACGGCGCTACCATGGTTACGCAGGGCTATGAGGCACCACGGAAACAAACAGACGTTTGAACACGCTTACTGCTGATCACCTGGCTGTCGTTTTCTCTCTTTCTCATACACGCACGCACGCACGCACGCACGCACACACACACACACACACACACACACACACACACACACACACACACACACACACACGCGCACACACACACACACACACACACACACACACACACACACACACACACACACACACACACACACACACACACACACACACACACACACACACACATGAATGCACGCACACACAGGCACACACAGAGCTATAAATATCCATGTGCCACTCAAAGTGAATCAGTTGTCTATCCCCAAGCTGCTGTCCCACATAGCCACTCAACTGAAGTGTGTGTGTCGGTGTGTGTGTGTGTGTATGTGTGTGTGTGTGTGTGTGTGTGTGTGTGTGTGTGTGTGTGTGTGAGAGTGAGAAAGAGAGAGAGTGAGAAAAGGTGTTATTTTAAGTTGTGCGTTAGAACGACGGAGCGAGGGGTAGAGATTCAGGGAGAAGAAGAAAGCGGGTGTCTGTGTGTGTTAGAGATGGTGTGTATTGTGGTTGTGATGCATATTTGTGTGTGTGTCAGAATAAACATTTCACCCCCTGCCAGTGATGCAGGAACCCCCTCGGCCAATAAGTAATGAGTAAACAAACACAGCACCCCCCTCAGGCCAATCAGAGCAGCTTTAGGAAAGCCAGAAGGAAGTCAGAAGGAGGCTCTGAAGTCTCAGATAAACTGCTCGACATAACGCCAATTAAACCGTCGGCTGTGGCTCCCCCTCAGGCCGATCGGTGCAACACTCTGAAAATGCTGGGAAAGAAAGAAGAAAAGATTCTTGGAGAATATCAGTCCAAAACATCCAAGTGAAAGTGAAAGGAAATTCTGAAAAAATATATATATATTCCTCTTCCTCGAAACAGCTCATTGGCTATCTGATCCAGCCTATTTGCGTCTACCTTAATTCAAAACCAACACAGATTTATTTCTTTGTTGTCTGGAGACTTGGACGCTGAGATTCTGCCTCATCTTCCTTTTTCCAAAGCTTGTTGTGAAAAATTGTAGTCTACTTCTTTACTTTGAACTGGGGCTACATTGTGATTGACATGTTTGGTCCATTTAGGTATCTCCTTCTTTGTCTCATACTTGAACATTTTACAGTGTATTTTCACTTCATTAAAGGTGGGGTAGGTAAGTTTCAGAAACCGGCTCGAGATACACTTTTTGTTATATTCCATGGAATGCTCTTAACATCCCGATAGCAATGAATATCTGAAGTGCTTTGACAACAAATCCATAAAGAAATGTCATCTGTAGAAGCCGTAATACTGTAAAAAGTACGATTGGATGGCCTACCTGCCTGTCAGCCTTCCATCGGGGCACAAACTTATCTCGTGCCCTCATTGGTCATGTGCGCGTTCGTGCGTTCGTGTGTTGGAGGAGGGGCTCTGTAAGGAAGTGGCAGATTTTCTCCGGTTGTGTATTTTCAAATTCTAGCGATCTCGAGCCGGTTTCTCAAACTTACCTACCCCATCTTTAAGTACATTTTGGTTGAATATCAATGTATTTTTCAATGTCCTGTTGTACTAACCCTAACGCTATCATTTCTGGTTGCAAAACCCAACATGGCAACGACCAAAAACGAAGAGCTGAAAAAGTAGCTTTTTCCACCCCTTTTAGCTACTAAATAATGCTAAAGGAATATGTTATGGTTTTAGGCATTTCAAGCACAAATGCCATTAAAAACATTGTCACCCATGGATAAAGAAAAAAAATTGGGCAAGGTTGTGTATAAGTGTGTGGTGCCTTCATGTAACGTAGTACAAAAGCATGCAAACCTGGCTTCTTCTTAAAAGTAATAATGTACAATAGTGGCTCATTCTAAATCCTTATAAGAAGATTATGCTTTCCTACAGCCCATGACTGCACCGCAGCAACGACTACATGGCGCAATCACACAACCAGCCTGAAGCAGAGTTTTCAAATCGAGTGAATGTATGAAAAGGAGATTTATCTTAGAAAACACGGTTATCAGATTTGAATGAGGTTATAAAAGAGTGAAAAGGAGGAATTCAACATTTCTGAAGCTGAAAACTCAGCGGCACCGGAGGGAGGCCGCTTGAAAGCAGATGTGTTAAATATCTAAGCATACACTCAGGAAGTCTGTACTCAAGCACAAGTCATATTTCCTGCCTCAAACACTCTTCGTGGCACATTTTCATTCTGTTCACCAAATATACCTCGATTATACCTTTTGTGGAGAAATTCAGCCGGTGAAACCTCACACACACACACACACACACACACACACACACACACACACACACACACACACACACACACACACACACACACACACACACACACACACACACACACACACACACACACACACACACACACACACGCACACACACACACACACACACACACACACACACACACACACACACACACACACACACACACACACACACACACACACACACACACACACACACACACAGTTAAGACGAGGCACAGATGCTCATAGACTGACAGCAGAACCAAACTCACAGAAACATACAGCTCAGCATGCATCACAACATATTATTCCCCGCCCCCCCTCCCCAAACAGTTACCATGGATACTGACCCACATTTAATCCAGCATCGAGATGTGCTGCTCATTTACATTCACCTCTAATAAATCCTCAGCGCCCAAACATGACGTGAACCTGCAGTGCCTGAGCTTTAGATGTTCGCTTTTGTTAAATTTAGAAAACACCAACATTGCTTTATTCTCTCGTGAAGTTATTCAAGATTGAAAAGTATACTTATATTTCCTTCTCTGTTTATATGCTGTTGTGGTAGCTTATTTCTTGTTTTTGTACTTATAATACCAGATAGTTTAATGATTTACTGTAACAAAAATGGTGTGTTGAAATGTTACATGAAGTGTGTCCATTTTAACATCTAATCTCTTTGACTTAGTGTTATTTGACATGTATGTATTTGTTTGATTAGTACTGTAACTGACTGTGTGATATGCAACATGGTAATGCCTCTTCAGTATCACTACACTACATGTCACTTGTTAGGCGCTTTTATCCAATGCGACTGACATACTCAATACTGTGTGCAATCCCCACAGGAGCAATTTGGGGTGAAGTGTCTCAGGGACACAACGACATGCTGACTGCCGTGGGGTTTGAACCTGTTACCCCCTGATCCGAACACCAACCCACTGCGCCACACGCCTCCTAACACAAATAAAGGAAGTTTATTACAAAGTATTGCGTGGTGAAATGTGACATTACATGTACTGTACTTAATATCTAGGGACTTTGTTATAAGTTGCTCTCATTTTAACATCTTATCTCTTGGATAAAGTGTGTTTATTTACTGTCTATATGAAGCAGGTATAACAAACAACAGAAAGTGGTGTTACAAATAGCTGTTTTTCCTAGATTTAGTTTTTCAGCAGGTGTTGCTTTATTTCAAACTCTGCCGATTTTGTTTTGGAAACAAACGCGTGAAATGTTCAGCCAGGATTACTGGAGGCGTTCTGGTGGCTTCAGTGTGATCCGGTTGTTATAAAAAGAAAGCAACAGCAATTATATCGGACGAAAAGCGGTTATTAAAAAAAATTAAAATGAAGTTTAAGACGCGCTAAGAGTCAAACATCTTTCCCCTTTAAATGTTTTATATTTATAGGACACACTTTTCTACAAACACACATCTCAGTTTGAAATCCACCCCTCTGTACCACACACACACACACACACGCACACACACACACACACACACACACACACACACACACACACACACACACACACACACACGCACACACAGGCACCCACGCGCGCACACACACACACACACACACACACACACACACACACACACACACACACACACACACACACACACACACACACACACCCACACCCACACACACACACACACACACACACACACACACACACACACACACACACACACACACACACACACACACACACACACACACACACACACCCACACCCACACCCACACCCACACACACCATGTATACATCACTTCAGGGGACATTATTGACTTACATGCATTTCCTAGAGACTTGTCCTAACCTTAACCATAAACCATAAACCCTAACCCTAACCAAGTCTTCACCCTAAAATGAATGATCTCCCTTATGGGGACCTCCAATTTGTCCCCATAAGGGAGGCGAGTCCCCACACATGACTATGTAAACAGATTTAGGTCCCCTCAAGTATAGTAATGCTAGTACACACACACACACACACACGCACACACAGGCACCCACGCGCACACACACACACACGCACCCACCCACCCACCCACACACACACACACACACACACACACACACACACACACACACACACACACACACACACACACACACACCACACACACACACACACACACACACACACACACACACACACACACACACACACACACACACACACACACAGGTTAATGTAAACCTGCTGACCTGTAACGTAGAGTCTCGTGAATACAGACCACAAACACACAGTCGTGATCCCCGAATGCAATTACAACACAAACGGAGACCGGTGCTTGATGTATGTATGATGCTCAAGTATAGTAATGCTAGTACACACACACACACACACACACACACACACACACACACACACACACACACACCACACACACACACACACACACACACACACACACACACACACACACACACACACACACACACACACACACACACACACACACACACACACACACACACACACACACACACACACACACACACACACACACACACACACACACACACACACACACACACACACACACACACACACACACACACACACACACACACACACACACACCACTATAATCCGCTGTGTCAGCTCCAGCACTAAACACAGTGCAGTGATAGAAGATGCCATTAAACCATTAATAGCCTGCTGATTATCTCTGCTCCTCTCTGTTGTTCTGCTTCTGTCTGAATGTTTCTTCGTGTTTGTGTTGCTGTGGGAAAGTATCTGTCAGCTGTGTGTACCTTCAGCAAACTGAGTGTTTCTGCATATTCTTGTCATGGTTAACAGATCAATCAACTTATCGGGTATTTGTTCTGCCTCTCACCTACTACAGCTTCTATTAGAAAACCAAACGGCTTTGTGCAGATTTACTGTCTTTAACATTGACTTGTAATCAATTATTGCACAAGTGGTCCTATTTATTACATTTGCGAATTGTTGAACATTCAAACCTAAGTTCCATATTTAGACCATAGCTTTGTGCCTGGGGCTTTTTAAGTCCGGACAACATTTGAGTATTACTGACAAAGGTGTTGCAGCCCACACAAAACTATTTCTACCAACAGACACAGATATTTCGTACAGACAGTCTGACTAGAGAAACTGAAGGGCAACACAAAGACAGAAAGGCATGACTCAAGTTGTGTTGCAGAGCAGGATTTGAGAAAACATGACAGATACATATATCTATATGAACAACATGTTTTTTTGCAAATTTGAAAAATGCAACTGTAAAATCTAGATGACATATTGAATGAATTGTACATTGTGCAAAGAGATGAAGCAAAGAAAACCTAAAACTGAGATGGACTTGATTAGTGCTGGAAAATAAATGAGCCAAATTATTCAGATTTTGGCCGTTTCTCAATCTCGAGGATGCTGGCTTGGTAGTTGCGTACTTCCAAGTCACTTCCTTCAGAAACGAAGCAAGTATGCTTCTAAGCCACGGCTTCGGAAAACGAAGAAGAATGGAACAGGCTAACAAGTGTGCCACTCTCGCTAACGGTTTCAACATAAACTGTACCAAAAATAAATACCTCACGAATGAGGTTAACATGTTAACACAGGTTCAGGAGCATGGCCAGCTTAAAACTCCGCCTCGAACCACGGCCACCCCTATTTAGATCCGGCAACACTTCCGGCCACTGCTCGTCTCTATCCTTTCAACCGACCCTCCCTCTCCCTTTCTACCCATACAGTTCCCCTTCCGACTCACACCGAGCGATACATCCATCCCTGCTTCCCTCCCTCCCCTCAACATCCCTACATCCCTCATCCCTACATCCCTTCATCTCTCATCCCTCCATCCCCTCATCCCTCCCTCCCCTCAACATCCCTACATCCCTACTCCCTCATCCCTACATCCATCCATCCCTTCATCCCTCATCCCTCCCCCCAACATCCCTACATCCCTCCATTCCTCCATCCCTCATCCCAACATCCCTACATCCCTACTCCCTCATCCCTACATCCCTCCATCCCTTCATCCCTACATCCCTCCATCCCTCATCCCAACATCCCTACATCCCTACTCCCTCATCCCTACATCCCTCCATCCCTTCATCCCTACATCCCTCCATCCCTCATCCCAACATCCCTACTCCCTCATCCCTACATCCCGCATACCTACATCCCTACATCCCTCCATCCCTCCATCCCTTCATCCCTCATCCCTACATCCTTACATCCCTCATCCCAACATCCCTACTCCCTCATCCCTACATCCCTCCATCCCTCATCCCTCATCCCTCATCCCTACATCCCTACATCCCTCCATCCCTCATCCCTACATCCCTACATCCCTCCTCCCTCATCCCTACATCCCGCATCCCTTATCCCTACATCCCTTCATCCCTCATCCCTACATCCCTACATCCCTCATCCCAACATCCCTACTCCCTCATCCCTACATCCCTCCATCTCTTCATCCCTCATCCCTACATCCCTCCATCCCTCATCCCTACATCCCTACTCCCTCATCCCTACATCCCGCATCCCTCATCCCTACATCCCTCCATCCCTCATCCCAACATCCCTACATCCCTACTCCCTCATCCCTACATCCCTCAATCCCTCCATCCCTCATCCTAACATCCCTACTCCCTCATCCCTACATCCTCCATCCCTCATCCCTTCATCCCTTCATCCCAACATCCTCTTCCCGTCACCATTTATATTTAAACGGTGCATGTTTATATACTGTGTATACTAACACCTTAATTCCAGGTATCGGCTGGGGGCCCGTAATCAGCCCACGCAGATCCTGCCGGAGACGGAACCCCCACTCTGAGTCTCCCACTGCACGGACCACAGCTCGTCCTCCCAGATCATCCCTTCACCCCCCTCACATCATTCACATGTTACTTCAATACACGTACAAACATCACACCGTTGTGGCGTGGTTCCTGCTAGTGAATGTCTATCTAATTATGAACTTGCTTTACTTTCACGGAACACATTTTTCGTGATAACAAACAAATGTAACAAAGTAACATATTTACCAACACATGTTCTACGCCACTACATACTTACATTTAAATGTGTGCTGCGGTGGTTCAGCCATTCTCCGCAAGGGTTTTTGAAATCGGTCCGTGCACAAAGCATTGTGGGGATTTTAAGCAGAGATGGGGTCGTTACTAAAAAAAAGTAATATATTACATATTACATATTACTTTAAAAAAAAGTAATATATTACACTACTTCGTTACTATCTACATAAAGTAATTCATTACTTTACTCGTTACTTTACTCGTTACTTTACTCGCAGGGCCGGCCCGCCCCTCCCTACAGGCAGATCACGCAGACTGCTAAAGTTTCAAATGTTCTCTTTAGTTCAGTTTCCATTGTCGCATAAGACTGATCCAGATAGCTCCTGAATGTTTTCCTATCTGACCATGGCTGTCCTCTGTCTCCTGCTATCTGACCGTGGCTGTCCTCTGTCTCCTGCTATCTGACCGTGGCTGTCCTCTGTCTCCTGCTATCTGTATATTTTGCGCAGTCTATCTCTGCTCACGCTGTTGCGTCAGCGTGTTCTCCTGCGTGTTGGCCATGTGTTGCACTGGAGCCAGACTTCAGCCGAGCACGTACGAACTGCGCATGCGTGAGTGGCAATAACTCTCCTTACCAGCAGGCGGCGGTAGTGTGTATTCGTCATTCAAAACAAGCAACAACCGGAAAACAGAGAAGAAGAACTACGTGTGTGTGTGTGTGTGTGTGTGTGTGTGTGTGTGTGTGTGTGTGTGTGTGTGTGTGTGTGTGTGTGTGATATAAATAAACAACAGCTATGTGCGTTAGCTTCACCTAGCATGTGTTCTTTGCAGGTGTTTGTTGAGGTTTGATTATGACTGATTTTAGAAAGTAACGAAGTAACGCGTGTCGGGGCAATGTTAGTAACTGGAGTGTGATTACTGAATTATATAAGTAGCGCGTTACACTACTCCGTTACCGACAAAGTAATATTATTACAGTAACGCGTTACAAAGTAACGCGTTACACCCAACTCTGATTTTAAGGACGTGAAGTCTACCCATGTGCAGCCTCGAAATTTCCCCCAAACCAAGGACGCGGCCTCGGTGGAATTCCAGCTGGAGATTGGAACGGTCCTGCTGCGCCACTTGATGACGTAGCATCCTTGACATATTGGCTTGGAAGCCAGTTTCCTCGAGATTGAGTAACGGCCTCTGTCTTAAGGTACACTTCTGAAGTACTTTAACTTAAGTATTTCAATTTAAAAATATTCAATTGTGCTACATATTGTACTTTTTACACCACTTAGTTTGCAGATTCAAACACTTCCTCCAATACTTGTTGTACTGGATTAAAAATAAATTGTCTTCAATATTTCTTATTTATCTCAGAATAAAATGTTGATGATGCAATGTTCCCATGTTCCCAGAAATCAGCTTATATCTCTGTGATGACAACAATGTCATCACAGCCGAACATAACTGGTTCAGAGACAAAAGAAGGAGAGCTCAGACAAGGACATCAGCGTTTCACTTTGTGATTAAAGTTTCCTCGCTGTAACTTCTCCACTCCCACGAGAGCGTCTGTGCTGCCGCTGAAATCTGACCAGATCACAGCTGGAGCTACACACTGCCTCTCCGACAAAATATTTTATAAAGATTTTTCTGAAAGGATGGAAGAAGGCGGGATGAAAGAGAGGGAAGGAATGAGGGAGGAGACATAGGAAGTGGGGCATATGTCTGAAGGAAGGAGCAGAGCGTGGAGGAGGGGGGTTTCTAGTTTGAGAGGCGAAATGAAGAGGATTGAGCAGAGAAACAGGTGAAGGAGAGACGGGGAAAGACAGATGGGGTGCGAAGGAATGTGAGAACAAAGCATATGCATAAACACTCCACGCATTGTTCTCCAAGATTTTCCTTTGCACCTTCACACACTTTCTCACCTTCTTCCATCTCCTTTTTCTCCCCATCCACCCACTTGTGCGCAAAACATATACCCCCATACTCATTCTACCTTCCTTGATCACTTACAAGCACACACAATTCACACACACACACAATTCACACACACACACACACACACACACACACACACACACACACACACACACACACACACACACACACACACACACACACACACACACACACACACACACACACACACACACACACACACACACACACACAAACACACACTCACGGATGAGTGAACGAGCCGAAAAGCTCGCAGCAGCTGCCAGTCCATTCATATGTATACCAACTCTGAATGACGCTAATGAGCAATACACAGGATGAGACTGTGTGTGTGTGTGTGTGTGTGTGTGTGTGTGTGTGTGTGTGTGTGTGTGTGTGTGTGTGTGTGTGTGTGTGTGTAATACTGTAAGAAGTACACATAATAAATAGGCCAGGGCGTAATGCTGTAAATAAGTTTGTATGTGCATGCACTGTGACATCATGTGTTTTTGGTAACGTGTAACTGTGTGTGTGTGTGTGTGTGTGTGTGTGTGTGTGTGTGTGTGTGTGTGTGTGTGTGTGTGTGTGTGTGTGTGTGTGTGTGTGTGTGTGTGTGTGTGTGTGTGTGCGTGCCCATATGAATACACAATAAGTAATCACAGAAAGAGGAAGTGGATGACTCAAACGAAGGGGGAGAGAAGGTATGAGATGCAGGCATTTACTTTAAGCCATTTTATATATACAGAAAAACGAACCAAAAGCACTCACTTATTCATTGCTCAGTTATGAACCGTAAGAGACCAATTTAAAGATCTGAATGGAATGTTTTATAATAAACAAAACATCAAATAAAACGACAAGTGGGTCTGATTTCATCAAGAATATTCATAAACCAGATTTAACTTCAGCTAAAGCTAAAACTGGAAAGGAAAGATGTTGTACCCATTTACAGTAAAAGTGTAGGATATTCAAACTCCTCATATATTTCGAAAGAGAGCTACGGTTATTCTCTGTGACTCAGCAAATGTTCTCATTTAATAATTGTTCCATCCACGTTTCTGAAAAATAATAAATGTTCCAGTTTAATGAAGTGAATCTTCTGCAGCACTTAATTGCTTTCGAAAATTAAACGCTGTGTGATTATTTTGTCAAAATAAAACTCAAAACCCTTAATCGCCATGGAGATGACAATGCGTTGTCTTCTTCCATCTGCTCGCTTCTAATGTCATTTTTGTACTTGTTAGATATAATATGAGAAATCAGCGACCACATGTTTGACTCAGGTGAGTTGTTGCCCTTCAGGGAAAATGTGTATTTCCTGACGCAAGTTTGTGTGTGTGTGTCCGCTTCATTGATTTCCATTGTTTCATCCATCCATCTTTCTGACAGTCACTCCCCTCCTACGACTCAACTCCCCAATGTGTGTGTATGTGTGTGTGTGTGTGTGTGTACATTCGTAAATCTATGGCGTCTTGTCTGTTCAGGGTTCTCTGAAGACATTTCTGACACAGTGAAGTGGGTTGCATTTCTCTGTGATGATTGACAGGTTGATTTGGGGTTGGGAATGTGTGTGTGTGTGTGTGTGCGTGTAGCTGCGTCTCTTCATTAAAGCTACATTTAAATCTGAATAAATGTGTTAGTCGCGATAAGGGGTATTGTTTGTTGGTGAGTGGTAGGATTTTTTAAGAGTCTAACAAGTAATATGTTTTATTTCAGCAATCAATGAAATCTCTCCAGTGTTGTTCGGTCTTCTATCAAACAACCCAGCATCACCGTCTATGCAGCTCTGCGGAGCTTTTTTAGCCTCTATTTAGCTCGGTGCTTTAGCTTTACGGCACATTTACTGTTTGGTTCAGCATCAGCACTCTCATCAACCTCATTCCCAACAGCAGGCAGCTGTTTCTTGGTAAGAAACCCTCGGATAAATCCCCCGCACGCTCCCTGAGCGCCGAACATAGTGGAGCATTTAGTGGCTGAACAGACAGATATTTCCCTCAAGGGTTGGAGGAGAACAAACCAGAGCCAAGAGGAGAGAGATCTGGGTTTATACGTCGGATATTTACAAACACGACTCCAAATGTGCAACATAATTATCTGAAATAAATAACGTCGGGAATAAGTACAATTCTTTACACATGACAAATAGATGCTAATGTTGCACTGTGTTTGCTGTAGGGCTGCTCGATTATGGCAAAAATCATAATCTCGATTATTTGGGTCAATAATTGTAATTGCGATTATTAAATGCGATTATTCATTGACTTTGAAAACATCCATTTATTGGAGAAAAAAATGTTGAACAGTGTGAAGCTGACCGTTGAGCGGGAGCGAGGAGGCAGAACGTCCAAAATACAACCCGGTGTGGGCATTTATTACTCAGGGGCTCAGGACACAGCCTCAATCTCGCTGTTCCCGTGAGCACAGTCACCAGCCACAGGGATCTCACACACACTACCAGCCCCAAAACAGACAGGGCAACAGAGCCTAAATACACACACACACTAATCAGCAATTAGACACAGGTGTGGGGGGGAGACAACACAGGGCACCAGGTGCACACAATCAACAGCAACAGACATGGGGAAGGGGAACACTTTTCAACATAAAACCAGCTAACAGAGACAGACAAACTAAAACACATACAGATGCACCAACTACATACACTTCGCCACCAACGAAGCTACACAATCCGTAACGGAGGCCCAGATCTATGGCCCCAGAGATCACCTCCATTACAAACTGGGGCCGTTTCTCAATCTCGAGGATTCTGGCTTCCAAGCCAATATTTCAAGGATGCTACGTCATCGAGTGCCGCAGGACTCGAAGGACTGTTCCAATCTCGATCTATGGCTCCAGAGATCACCTCCGTTACAAACGGTATGTTTTTAACAGTTGATTACCCCGAACTTTAAGTATAATTAAACTGAAAAACCAAAAAAAAAAAAAGTAATAATAATAATAAAAACATAATCGTTTTATTTCGATTACGTTGTTTTCGTAATCGTTGCAAGCCATAATCGTAATCGCGATTAAAATACGATTAATTGAGCAGCCCTAGTTTACTGGATGTCTATATTACAAATACTCCTTTCTTTCTTTTCTTTTATTCACTAAAACTGTAACAGCTGTCACGACCCCCCTGGGATGATAATGGGGATTTCTGATTCTGAATATTAGTACACCATGCTGGCAGATCCACTGCATCAGGTGAAACTGTGCAGATGAAAGATATTTTCTTTTCCCTTATTATTTTGAGGATGAATTAAATGTGTTTAAACTACAGAACAAAATTACATATCATCACCTCAAAAATATGGGCATTAGTAAACATGCACAAAGCAACATCTACATTTTGACGCCTTGATTTCCTGGTTAGAAATACTGCCCTGATTCAGATTCAATCTTTTTTTTTTTTTAAATATGTATTTGTAAATAAATAGTCTGAAAACTTGGGGCAAAGGTAATTGAAATACTTTACAGTGCAATGCAATCCAACAGAGCAGATGTACCACCGCTGTTATTTCTTTAGGGAGAATCATATGTGTGTGTGTGTGTGTGTGTGTGTGTGTGTGTGTGTGTGTGTGTGTGTGTGTGTGTGTGTGTGTGTGTGTGTGTGTGTGTGTGTGTGTGTGTGTGTGTGTGTGTGTGTGTGTGTGGTGTGTGTGTGTGTGTGTGTGTGTGTGTGTGTGTGTGTGTGTGTGTGTGTGTGTGTGTGTGTGTGTGTGACACTGCTGACAGAGGAGTATCTGTAGCCAGGAGTCACATCTTCTGGAAAATGTCACTGTTTGACACACACACGCACGCACGCACACTATGACTCTACTATCGACCATATATTTTATTCACCTCTCTTATCTTTTTTATATTCTACCTCACACTCTAGTTTTTGCATTCCTCTCTTCAAACACACACACACACACTCATCCGCGGACCCTCGTCCTTTTTACAATCCATCTTCCTGCTCCATTTTCTTTTTACCCACTTCATTTTTCCCTCGTCAATCCCTTCACGTCCTCCTTTTTTATGTCATTCTGTGAATTACGTCCACTCGTTTCCCGCCTCGCTCCTTCACTGTCTTTTTATTCATCTTCCCGTTTGATCTCCTGCTTTGTATTCTGGATGTGACTCTTACTCAATCTCTCTTTTCCACCCTCCGTCTGTCTTTCCTACTCAGTCTCTCTGGCTTTCTCACTGTTATTTCGCTCTCCATCATCTTGCCCTCTCTCTCTCATCAGCGAGCAGGCGGCTTGGTTTTGATGAGGGAGATGTAAATGTCAGGTTGTGTTTCTGCAGGGAAGATGGGCTTCAGAGCGAACATGACAATACCAGCCTTAATAATGCCTTAGGTCAGAATCTAAGGGGTTTCCCTGCACTCCTCTCAGGGCCTCTACCCAAAGACGAAAGTCATATACTCACATCATCACATCAAAGAGTCCCTAGTGTGCTTTTTAGGGAAGGTTTCTGTGCATGTAAATGGTCTGCAAAGGTTCAAATCTCAAAGTTCTCTCCAGAGGGAGTTTCTCTCCGAAATGTCTGCTACATTGTGTCTTATTGGTAGATTTTGTCGTATACATTATTATGACTCTCATATCTGCTGAGTGTTACATATTGCTGACATATGGATACTGTTTGAACAAAGTTTAGATTTGGAGTGGACTCTCCTGCGGACTTGTGGTTTGAGGATTTGGACAGACTTCACGGTTATTCACCCATAAAGTGAGCCAGTCCGCAAATGTGTGGCGGTGCGGATAACTGGATTCAGCTCTGTAACCTTGGAGCAGAAAGTTAAAATAGATTATTTAAAGAAGACAGGTCAAAATATAAAGTTTATTTTTCTGAACATTTTAGTAGAGATGTAAAGTGTTGCATAGTGTGTCATATAATTAGTGTAATGCTGGTTTCTATGGATACTTCCATTTAAATGCCTAATTTAGAGTAGTGCTTGTACTTGAGATTTGAATTTCCCCGGGCGTTGTTCAAAATGGCTGCCCACTGCTCCTCACACTAGGATGGGTCAAATGCAGAGAAACAATTTCCCCACGGGGATTAATAAAGTATATCAATCAATCAATCAATCAATCAATGTGCATTTATTGGTTTCTGTTATTTTTAAAATGCTTGTAGACACTTGTGAGTAAATGTCTTTCAATTGAGAGTTTTGCTTTCATTTGAGTGTAAGAGTGGAGTTTATGTGCTGATTGTTTAACAATATTCAGTACATTTAAATCAGAACAAAATGGCTTTTGTGGGACCAACACCCTGACTGTTAGACAGTCTTTTTTATTATGACTGGTTGGAGAGTTTAGGTGACACTTGGTCTTATTGATGATTCAAAAGGAAATGTCATGAGTTTCACTTGGATCAGGAAATATAGAAGATTATTTTTCCATAAAAGTCGATTGGAAAGTGATTCAGAGCCTCACGTTGATCAACACTGTAGGATGGGCTGCACAGACAAAAACATAGAATATTTATGGTTGATAAAATGATGAACCTGTTTGAGAACAAATCAGATTTACATCTAACCATGTTTCCAAACTTGAGCCTCTTTGAGTGTAGATTAATGACAGTTTCAAACTCTTAAACTTACATTTAAACTCTGATCAATCCTTACATTTCAAATAATGGGATAATATTTAAGAGATCAATGATCTCAATGGGATTTATCTGTATAAATAAAGGTTTGAAATGAAATGAAATGAAATGGTTTCATATTTCAAGTAAAATATGTAAGATCCCAGAAGGTGGAAACTAAAAGTGATATCAATTCAATAAGACTATATAATTCCCTCAGGTCATGCAGGAGGCAGAGAGACTTCAGTAAGCGCTGTGTTAAAAAAACAGAAGGAAAAAGCAGTGAATATACAGCGATGTAAAAGAGCTTAATCAGCAAACAGCCCGCGGTGGACAGAGCTCATGGGAATATTGTGATGTTGCTAACGGCAACCATCTCTTTCTCTGTGTGTTTGAATCAAGATAAAAAGACAACGTCCACGTAGCGCCCCATGAGGCGGTCATAATGAGACTGTAGAAAACAACATCCTTCTGTAGGCATATCCACGGTCGCTATGGAAAAACCTGTCTGCTAAATGACATGCAATATTGTAACACGTAAAACTTGAACATATACATCCATTAAAACTGGGCAACCTCCAGACTAAATCAGCCCTGAGATGTGAATGTTCTTTTCTTATTGATTTGATGTAGTGTGTTACTTTGTTAGCATTGAGGTTGTGCTACAGCATATATCATTGTTTTCCTTACTTGCTTTTCAGAACTAGAATTATGTTAAACTTTACAGAAAGGCTGTCAGTTACTCCCAGCGTAGATTATAAATATAAGGTTGTGTCTTCATAACAACTCTGAAAGCTAAATAAGGTGGGAATCACTTTTGAATTGAGGTAAATGGGTCATCCTGGCATCTCTTTATAAGAAATATAATCCCTAACAATGTAAGACATTCAGGCAACAAATCAACTCCATTTGAGCTGTCAATGTGACCAACTGCAGAGTGCAGCTCCCACAGGATGGCTTTTGTTTTTGAGTCATTGCTCTTCAACAGGTCTTTAAATCACACTTTTACAATCTCCTTTTGAAAAGAAAGAAATCCAGTTATCTATGCTTGTTTTGCATCCGTGAAAATCACAGTAATTTCTAGCAACTTTAAAAAAAACAATTATAGGTTTGATGGTTTTGTTTTTGTTGGAAGACGACACCTTTTCTCCTCTTGTTAATGTACAGAGTCTGTTTCCCTGAACGGAGAGTTTATTTCTAAAGACATCCGACACAACGTGGACCGCTCTCACTTGCCAAAGCTGTACAACCCAAAGTTCACTTTAATGGTCTTCCTCCGCGGCAGGAGCGCAGTGTTCCTCATTGTTTCTCATTGTTCCTCCCTTCTTCGCTCTGAGGATTTGAACCTGTGACCTTGACCTCTCGCCCTCAGTTCCCGGCTGCAGGCTCAGGCGGTTATCTCTGCTCTGAGTGCACAGAGGAATACGAAGAAATGGGAACATTGTGACCCGCAGCGGAGAAACCAAAGTCTAACCGGCTCGTATCACTCCTATGGCCCTCACTGCAAGGGATTATGGGAAATTGGGACATTTGATTGTTTCTGCTCCAATCATTTCTTTATCTGTTCCCTTTTGTCCTTACTCTTGTTTTCGACTCTCTCTCATCTCCAATTTTCTCCGTATTCTGTCCTTACTCTTGTTTTCAACTCTCTCTCATCTCCAATTGTCTCCGTATTTTAATTATTTTCCACTTCCTCCCCTCTTCTCTTCATCTGTCTCCCCCACCTCCTCATCCTCACCGTCATCCCTTGCTTCATATCTTAATAGCTCAGCCCACATGAGGACACACGGAGGCCCTGCCGGCTGTATACTGTAGTCAGCACCAGTTTTATTGCAAGGAGCGAATATGAAAAGAGAACAGAGAGAACCAGAAAAAGAGAGACCTTTGTTCCTCTTTCAGCGTGCCCTCCCAGCAGGCTGCACTTACACCAACAGCTACTGCAGCGTGGAAATAAAGGAGACGTTGCTTAATGCCTCCCGATTTGGAGGCTCGCGTTCAAAGAATGTGACACTTTCAACTCGTGACATTTGACGACTCTTTGATTAGGAGGCAGAACAAGTAATTATGTTTTATGACAAAGGAAGTCAGGAAATGTTTTATAAGAAAATGCAAATCCGCTCTCTGTTGGTAAAGTTGTGCAGCAAACAACGTAATATACATGTGTTCTCCCTGTGGCGGTCTAATCACTTTTTCCATTGCAGCATAAACGGTAGACGTACGGATTGCTTTCAAAAGACACATGTAGTTATGTTTGTTACTATTGCTGTCATGTCCGTATGCAAGTTGATGTTCCAGGAGGGCAGCAGGTATATTATTGGCACATCAGGCCTGTTTAACGTGACCTTGTGTCAAATGATGCAACACTACACATGTTGAGTTTGTGTGACTGATGTGTTTCAAAGTGTGCATATTGTGCTAATTTACAGGTTCATATTTGTGTGTGTCTCCAATGGGACATGTCTCCAAGCTTCAATGTTCAAAAGCTCTTTAGTTTTCTCACACTGCCTGTGCTGCAGCACCTCTTTTCACCCTCTGTCTGAAACCAGAGCCCTACTGCTCTGATTGGTTAGCTGGCCGGCTCTGTTGTGATTGGTCAACCGCTTCGAGATGTCCCGCCTCTTAGCCAATCACGTACAATGTGTTGGAGCGCTATCGAGTAGAAGTGAGAGTGTCACGAAGTGATGTAACGGAGGGTCTTTGCAGACCCTGTACCTGCACACAAACCTAATCAGCAGGAAAGGGAAACCCCCAAAACACAATGCTGCCCCTTCAACAGAAGATCTGCATTTCTCCTTCTGAACTCAGAATAGAGGGATTTAAGGGTTTTTGTTTACCAGCTTTATTTATTTGTTTGCAGTTTTTGTGTTTTTAGCTGTCATTGTTTGCATGGACTAAAACAAGAGAGCTTTTTCCCTCCGTCCTCCGTCTGTCTTAATCTTCTTTCTTCCTCTGTTGTTTTCCCCTTTCAGATCGGTCTTATTTATTGTTTTCTCTTGTGTATTCTCTGGGTTTAGTTAATTTTTCTAGCTGTTGCACTGTGATATGTTATATAAGGTTTTTATGACGACGGACACTGTTCTGTTTGTTTGTTTGCCGTTGGAATGAAGACGTGAGCCTTTAATTCATCAAGCACCGGTCTTTGTTTGTGTTGTAATTGCATTCGGGGATCACGACTGTGTGTTTGTGGTCTGTATTCACGAGACTCTACGTTACAGGTCAGCAGGTTTACATTAACGTGTGTGTGTGTGTGTGTGTGTGTGTGTGTGTGTGTGTGTGTGTGTGTGTGTGTGTGTGTGTGTGTGTGTGTGTGTGTGTGTGTGTGTGTGTGTGTGTGTGTGTGTGTGTGTGTGTGTGTGTGTGTGTGTGTGTGTGTGAATCTGAAATGCATGCATTCAGGTGTACTTTACTGTAATTGGCTTTTTTTCTATGTAACAATGGACTGACCACTGCATGTAACATAAATACACACACACACACACACACACACACACACACACACACACACACACACACACACACACACACACACACACACACACACACACACACACACACACACACACACACACACACACACACACACACACACACACACACACACACACACACACACACACACAGGTCAAGCCCTCTACTCAAACATGTTTTGTTATTTCTGTGCAAACGTCCCCGCAGACAGAAGTTACAAAAACAAGAGGAGACACGACGACAACAACAAGACCAAAACAAATCAAGCCAACAAAAAAGGAAGAGCAGATATGAAATATTGATGCAACGGGAGGGAGTTAAGGTGAGAAGAGCAAGGAAGCTCAAACATATTGCTCATTGTTTTGTCCCTGAAGAGAGTTGGAGGGAGAAGAGGAATGACCAACGAAAAGGAAAACAATAACCGAGCAGAAGAGAACAGAAGACAAAAACAGGTGAATGCATTATATTAAATACTTGCATTACATGTGCACATCTTCCCGTTTAATTTGAGCGTGTGAACTCAACAATTGTTTCTTTGTTGAGTTTACACACACGTTTTACAGGATGTGTAATGCAGCTCCTGTTTTAAATGATATAATGAGAACATGTTAATCGTATTTTGCCAATTGCTAAATGTTCAATGCTGATGAAACAGCACATTGCATTTATTGTCAATATTATGTTTGTATACTATTCACTTGTAGCAAGTCAAACACAATTACACTTGTTCATGGTCATGAAGCTTTTACTTCTTTTATCCATTACTGGGTGTCTGCAATGACTGACAGTTATTGAAAACCACAATTAATGTGGTTCCGTAGTACGGTGAAACACACAAGCTAATTCACAAGAATGTCTTTGCCGATGAACAAATCAAAAACAGGGTTGTTAACTGCAGGGTTATTGTTGACACCTTGACGGCTGCACGATGATAACCCCTCAGCTCCACCATTCTGAAATGATGACATAACAACGAGCAGATAGACATGTGGGCCGTTACGTCATCGAGTGGCGCAGAATGCTGGGTATTTAACATGCATTTAAACAGTCCGTCGGCGCCACTCGATGACGTAGTATCCTTGAAATAGTGGCTCTGCAGCAGGTTTACTCGACATTGAGAAACGGCCAGAGTCTCAACGCGCCTGTATTCTTGTTTCTCAGTAAGGATATCCAGCTTTATAAAACTAGAACATATTCAAACTGTGAAATCAATGTCCATGTCACATGAATAAGACTCCACATCATGGACTCTGAAGTGAAGTCTCCATTAACTCATATCTCCGGGTTTCCTTTCTTATTCCCCACCTGATAATCATGTCTCCTCTCGTTAGCCTCATATCCATCCCTAAAGCCAAGAGGGAGAAAGAGACTCGGATGAATATGCATCAGGGCGGTTCAAAAAGAGGTTAAGCTCTCAGTTAAAGGATATTTTCCTCTTGCGGTTTCATTCGTTTGCCTTTTCCCTCAATCCCTCTGTGCCGTGTCTCTCTCTACCTCCTCGGTCTCGCTCCACAATGAAACATGTTGGTTGGTTTTTATTTAAGAAACATCAAACTGTAGCTCTGTTTCCCCCCCTGCCTTTTCATTTTCCATTATTTTAATTCTTCCACAGTCATTTCCACTATTGATTATGAGCAATTTCTCTCTTCCGTTCCCCTCATCTACAAAGCGGCTTCATTAGCAGCACATTCTCACACTCGTTCTTTCTCCTTTAAATGAAAGGACGTCTGAAATCACACACAAACACCAGCCTCCACAGAAGTAGTTTGTCTGTCAATTGCAGACATGTCTCTTTTCCCTCTTTCACCCGGCGAAGTACAAAACACGAGGGAACAAAGAGAGAAAAGTAGAGAGGGAGGGGAGAGGTGAAAGAGGGAGACAGACGGACACGTAGAGAGAGAGGAGAAAACAAGACAGAATGAAAATGTCAGATTTTATGTTATTGTCCACATGTCAGGATTTGCAATCTCCAGTGGGTTTGATTGACAGAGGAGGGGGCGGGACTTGTTTTTTTAGAGCCAAAACAAAAGAAACTCGCCGGCAGAGAGCTCAACCTGCCGCTGAACAATCCTCTACATATTAGACATGCTGTCAATCTGAAACACTTCCATGATGTGATGGAAGAAAATACATAGTTTAAGTCAGACTTATGTCAACTGACTTTTAGCCAATTCAATTTAGGCAAGTGATTCATAGAAATAAATTACAATCCACCAGTGTTTTGTTTCTTTAGGTTTTTTCACCAAATCAAAAGATAATTAACAAACATCATTAACATTTCCAAGTCTGGCCCAACTATTAAAAACATGTAAGACAGCCCAAGACAAAAACATTTTTAATATCTGTATACTTTTGGTCATAGCACGACATTCTATTTGGATTCATTTGGATCGAAAATGTTTAAGATGAACAGCTATTTATGTAAACTACAGTGAGAAACAATAACATTTTGGTCCAGCCATTTAAAAAATGGAAGTCAAATCTGAGGCTAGAATAACCTCTGATAAGGACTTTAAAGGCTTGAATTATGACAAAAGAAAAAGCTCAAACATTAAGAAAAAAGTGACAGCTCCTTGACAAGAAAAACTGTCTCTTAAAAGAAAACGTTTGCCCTTGTTTGACCGAGCCGACAGACTTTAAACACCGGATCTAATTCCCTTCAGAGATTCTGACAAATTCTGATAAGTGTACTTTTTAGAACGGAATAAGGGGTTCAATGGATTTATAAGCATTTTCATAACTCTTATATTTCAAGCGTTCCTATTATGCTTTTTTGGTTTTCCCTTTTACCGTAGTTTGTTATATAGGATTTTGTGAATGTAAGTGGTCTGCCGAGTCTAAAATTCCCCTTATAAATGCCTCTATTGGACTCCTTTGTTTACTTATGTAACATAGTGACATCATAGTGTAACACTTGCACTTTTATTGACTAGCGGTCCAACACAATGTGCGTGATAGTTTAATGGGCGGGACATCTCTAAGCGGTTGACCAATCACAACAGAGCCGGTCGGCTAACCAATCAGAGCAGACTGGGCTCTGGTTTCAGACAGAGGGTGAAAAGAGGTGCTGCAGCACAGGCAGTAGGAGACAATAAAGAGCTGTTTGAACATTAAAGCATGTGAACATTCAAGGTTCAAGGTTCAAGGCTATTATTGGTAATGCGTCATAGCTACAGTGTAGTTACGATGAAAATCTTAGGTCACAGTTTCCGATAAACAAAAAAAAATAGTGCAAGTAAATACAAAAAGTAAAATAGTAAAAAAGTGGAATAGTGGAATAGTGCAATAAGAGTCTATATGCAAGTGATTGAATATTATATGTTTGATGAATAATTTCTGAATTGCAGCCAGATTAATGTTGTGGAACATGTCACGGTAGAGGCACGAAATACAAAACTGTTAAGAATAACTCAAACAATGTAATGGTGTGTAAAAAACATACCATATTCTTCTATAAGCTTGTTTTAGTATGTTCTCTACTGAAGGAAAAGTTGATATACTTTCCTTTACAGTTGTGCTCGAGGCGTACAGAGAACTGGACGAGGCCTGGCGAGTAGAGAGGGGGGTGGCAGAGCTGAGGCTTTGAACTTCAGGAAGGTGATTGATTTATCAGGCCTGTACCTTCAGAGCCACATTTCTCATTAGAAACAGGAGAGGGCTGATCAGGCTGGAGTTTAAATCACCACCAAACACCTCGAAGTATAGTTCAAATGACTGCAGGCTGGAATAGCTGTACTTAAAAACCGTCAGTCTATGTACAATATGCTTCTTTTTGATTATTCAATTGTTGATTTACAGCGGTATGTTTTCTATGTTTTATTTCAGAATTGCTGCCAACATTTATTCATTGTTATAAACAGGTCTGATAAAGATAAAAACGCACATAATTCAGGGGTGAACGTGCTGTCGACTCCAACACAAACATGTCATTGGAAGAAGATAATCACAAGTGTTTATGAAACCGCACACTTAACCCATGAAAATAGAATGACGGATCTTTTATTAACACTGACAGGAGAAGTGTGTTTCAGCCCCTCATCAGGCTCACGGTAATGTGCAGCATGTCAAAGGTTTAAAAACACACCCACGTGTTCGTGCAGTGATCAGGCCGACGAGTGTGTAAAATATGCTATAACTGCAGACAATCAATATGGGTTCAAATGTCATAAAACATTTATTCATAAATATAGCAATACACATCGGAAATAAAACAGCATTACTCAAGGGTGGAAAAGACAAATCCTGTCAGTGCGAATAACATATCTTTGCTTAGTTCTTATACTGCAAACACTTATTATGTTCTGATGAAATATGATGTTGTGCTGCCTGAAAGCTGGTGCGAAAAACAACCGAGCCAAAGACTGCTTTGTTTATATACAGTCAATAATTGAGACTTAATCTTCCTGTGCTAGAGACGGAAGAATGTTCCGGGAATATTTCAACAAGCGTGGAAGAGATCACTGCAGTTTGACGGTTTGTTGTGTGTGGATTTAGATATATTGTTCAGATTGCATGTGAAGATAACTGCTCCGAGCAACAACTACCGTAGCATCTATTTAGACTGAAAATGATCCACTCCATCAGAGGGAATTGAATTGGTTGCAAAAATGGTCATATTGTATAGAAGAGTATGAAAAAATTATCCATATTCTCACTTGATTTATTACTTCAGGAAACAACAGAAACATGAGTCTTACATGCTTGTGTAAAGTCTTCTTCAATAAAGCATGATGTTCATTTTGTAAATGATGATCATATTTAGAATACATGTATTCGAATAAGATGAATGCAGAGGGCGTGGCTACGTTTAGGCCTCTACCAAAGGGTTGTCTCCTTGTTTTTATCTTGCAACGTTAAACATTTCAACAGCGTTTTCAGTTCATGAAAGTTCATTTTAACATTGTGGTCGCCTTCAAATATCTTGTTTAGCATTATACTGTAGTTAGCTCCACCCTTTCTTGTCACTTCGAGTTGCAATAAACCAAGTTGTAAAAGGCCAACATGTCAAACTTAAAGCTTCAAAATGGTAAGACACAAATAGGGGACCATGTTCACCTCTCATAAACAGTATGTGGTTAATAGTAGAGGGGCGAGTACAGAATCACCCCAATCAGTAGTATACTGCACCATCTCTGGGGACCATGAATCTCCGTCATAAATGTCAGGGTACATTGCAGTCTGCACAAAAGTTGTTGACTGACAAACAATGTCATTGTCAGATCCATGCTGATGGATTGGCTACATTTGAATGCTCATGTACAGTATGGACGATATTTGGCAAAGATAATCATAAGTGACCCCGAGACTGTGACGCTAAAAATCTTTGCATATTTTCAGTCACAATCTGGGATATTCACATTTGTACGTTCTATAGTAAAAACCTCTTTGTGGACACGTCTACAGAGAGTTAGATTCCGTTTTGTCTTTCTCCTGAATTCTTACACTTATGCAAAATTAAATATTATACATCCGTCTGATGTTTGTCTGAGAACATGCTCAAAACCTCACTGCCAAATACTTGAATCAGAATTTCCGGCTGCTTGCACAAAAGACTCACTGGTAGTGTTACATCAGATCCTCTCGTGTTTTATTTGGTGAACATGAATGTACGCATAGATGGTTTAGTGTGCCACAGGTTGCAGGCCTGTTGATTTATGTCCAGATCATGGTAAAGACAGTTGGTAAAGTCATACAGCTCCGGTTACCCAGCAACAGTGTTTTTTTAAGTGGATTATTTATTAAACTTGAAGCGTTCAGAACATTCCCGCACAAATGGTGAGGTGCTCCACAATAACCACTTAGCAGACGGCAAACACTCAACTATTTTCTTTTGTGACCGCCAAAAAACTCTTGATATTAAAAATAAGAGACGTGGGAAAAAACATTTAAAATATTTGATTAAAGAATACAGGGGCGTTTATGTTTCAGTGGCATAGCAACAGTGTACTCACATGTTTAAATATTTGTATGTCAAGTTTTTGTATGTGTTCGACTTCCCATGTCAAAAACATGCTGAAAAAACCATCTGATGGTGGGATACAGTATGTATATATTTTGTTCAAGGTAATGTCGTATTGTTTTTGTATATTTATGTTTTTGAGGACATTTCTTATTTATTTTATAATATTATGATCTAATTGTTCCTTTATGTGTTTAAATATGCATTAATAAACCAAACCCGATTCCTTGTCTGTGAAAACAAACATGCAGCATTCTCATGGAAAGTGTTGAAGCCCCAAATGGAAACTCTTTGATGATCTGGTAACATGACAACTCTTATTATTAGAGCAGTCAAAGAAAGGGTACATGGATATCTTTCTAAAATATCAAATTGATACTAAAATCTGAAGGGACTGGAACACTGAATTCAACTGTAAGGGCCAAAGGGTCCCATAACATACATGTCTTCATATGTGGAGTTGTTTCCTCTGAAACACACACACACACACACACACACACACACACACACACACACACACACACACACACACACACACACACACACACACACACACACACACACACACACACACACACACACACACACACACACACACACACACACACACACACACACACACACACACACACACACACACACTTGTTCCTCCTCTTTTGGTCTCTCTCTTGCTTTCATTCATACAGAAACATTCAGACACGTTCTCCTCGAGTGTGTGAACTTTATGTTCCAAGCCCAGAGGAACAGTTGTATCGCTGTGGATTCTAGTTTTCTCTCTCCGAGCTCTCTGAACTCTCATACTCTCTGATCTGTCTCCCTGGATCTTCTTCTGAACGTGTGTGTGTGTGTGTGTGCACCTGCAGGGGACACGCTAATAACATGCATCAGTGAAGCGCGCACAGAGATAAACTAACAAACCCTCTGCAGGCCCCAGTCCATGTTCTGTCCTAGATTACACCATCTATCTATCCATCTATGTCTATCTAATAAATATCTAATTTATCTCACCATCCATCTTAATCCATCACCAGTTTTCTGTTGATGATATTCAGATTGAAATGCTAAAACCACGAGGGGGAATATGGAGGTTAAGATAAAACGGGTAAATACCAAAACCAAAAACAGACATGGAGTAAAAGTAGAATTTTCTGAGGCTACGACTGATCTTTACGCATCAGTAAGTCACTGACGACGTGTATTTGAGTGCCATTTAGCTGGAACGACGCATGGAGTCTTGATGATTACTAAGATATGCAGTGACTTTATCGGTTTATTTCACAGCGTGGTCATCATGTGCCACACACATCCATAGAGTGATGCAGTAATGAATCCTTAAACCCAGAAACGACTTAAGATTTGACCACTTCTGGATCCCTCGTCTTGAAGTTATAATTTTTTTTAACATGTTCTTGCTTAGAAGACTCAAAGAAAGTCCGTGCATTACAAAAACTCGAAATCTTGCCAAGTATATTCGTCTAATATCTAGTCAGAATATGTATTTACACCTGATATAACATAATAACTTCAGAAGTGACACTGCAGTGAGGTATCGGGTCTTGTTTTTAGACAATGCATCATCTTGTTAAGTCAAACGATCTTATTTTGAGTTGTATCTCAGATGAAACACACATTTGTTTACATATTTATTAGAGAATCACCAACCAACATCAGAAATCAGAAAACTGTTGAGCATTTGTGGCTTATATTGTAAGTTACATTTTCCTGATTCTGGTAAATAGTTCAACATTAGTTCTCCCAGCTAATTACAAGATCTGATTTATCTAAATATCCCTTCTTATTTCAAGAAATCTTACCAAGCTAATTTTCACTTGTTCTATTGGCAGATTTTTGTACTTATTTCAAGCGTAAACAGCTTGTTTTCAATATTGTTTAACTTGTTTTTGGAGCAGCATTTTTTCCAGTGTGGTTAACCCAAGTTACAGCGCCAAGCTAAGACAACTACTCTCCCTCCGTCTGGCACTACCTGACTCAAACCATACAACTCAGTCTGCTTTTCCCAATCCACCAATCCATGATGATCACATTTTGTATGGTGAAATGGAGATATTCTGACTAGGCAGTTAATTTGGAGCTAAGAGCTGTCAAAAAAAGAAACAAACTTCCTTGGTCCCGGAGGAGAAACTGGGTCATTACTGCAGTGCTGAGGCTCGGAGCGAGCAGCGAGGGGTTCACTGTTCAGTAAGCTGGCAACTCTGCTGAGGGTTGTTATACACTGAGACTTGTGGATAAACCAGAGATAATTATGGGGATCTATTTGGGTTGTATGCATGTACCATAGTATCTATGCATCTTTATACACTGAAAAGGGTTGTGAAGCTTTACCTTAATGCCAGGGCATCAAATACCCAACGCTACAAAGCACCTTAACGCACAAAAAGTAAACAGAAGAAGCATTCAAAGACAAACAAGGGAGTAACAAAGCGCGGTTATGTGTACTAAGAAAGGATTTGTGAACTGATCTGAACTAACAGGACTCTCACATAGCATTTGTGTCCCAAGAGAAACAACAGGCTGAGTTTATTTTTGCTGACGTTGTCATGTCATGTAGATGTCATGCTAATCATATTAAGTAACATGAGTAGCTTTTTTTTTAACCCAAACTTTTTTCTCAATGCAATAAAGTTGTTTTAAACCTTACCGTACATGTCCTGTGTTACAAAGATGATTAGGTGGCAACTGTCTGGCTCAAGTTTTAACCCAAAAGTCTGCAAAATAACAATTTCTCTCAAATATTGTTCACAAATCTGAAAGAATCTGTGATAGTGAGCACTTCTCCTTTGCCGAGATAATCCATCCCACCTCACAGGCGTGGCATATCAAGATGCTGATTAGACAGCATGATTATTGCACAGGTGTGCCTTCGGCTGGCCACAATAAAAGGCTACTCTGAAACGTGCAGGCCAACGTGTGAGGCCGGTTGGATGTACTGCCAAATTCTCTGAAACGCCTTTGGAGACGGCTTATGGTAGAGAAATGAACATTCAATTCACGGGCAACAGCTCTGGTGGACATTCCTGCTGTCGGCATGCCAATTGCACGCTCCCTCAAAACTTGCGACATCTGTGGCATTGTGCTGTGTGATAAAACTGAACATTTTAGAGTGGCCTTTTATTGTGGCCAGCCTAAGGCACACCTGTGCAATAATCATGCTGTCTAATCAGCATCTTGATATGCCACGCCTGTGAGGTGGGATGGATTATCTCGGCAAAGGAGAAGTGCTCACTATCACAGATCTTTTCAGTTTTTTGAACAATATTTGAGAGAAATTGTTATTTTGTGTATATAGAAAATGTTTTAGATCTTGGAGTTCATCTCATGAAAAATGGGAGCAAAAACAAAAGTGTTGCATTTATATTTTTGTTCAGTGTATGACAAGTAGCTGGTCACCATGGTCCATGTTGGATAAAAACAGTTTCCCCCATTTCTTTAAACGCACAGAATCAGCTTTCAGTTGGTATCTTTATTTAACTTTGCACACAATGCTGCTTTTGATAGCTCTTTACTTAATTGAGGCCAAAACATTAGAACATTTTGGCAAAACACATTGTTCCCCCTCAATGAGTTTCTGTCAAATCATTTTTCATTTTAAACTCACCCTGCCTCTGCTTAGTCTTAATGAGTTATCAGCTGTCTTTAGTTTCCTCAGTAATAGGCTGTTTGCACCAGTGCGGCTTCAGGGGACTGCATGTCACAGCACAAAGAACTGATGATATATTATGAAATGAGTATTAACATAGTTTCACAATGTATTAATTAGTGTGTGGTGGTGCAGGACATGTCAATTGAATGGCTGCAGGTTTGGTATGGAAGAGTTTTAGTTCACATTAGTGAGTGTTGTTCACATTCTGTGTCTGTAAATAGTCACATACTTCAATACGTGTGTGTGTGTGTGTGTGTGTGTGTGTGTGTGTGTGTGTGTGTGTGTGTGTGTGTGTGTGTGTGTGTGTGTGTGTGTGTGTGTGTGTGTGTGTGTGTGTGTGTGTGTGTGTGTGTGTGTGTGTGTGTGTGTGTGTGTCCACCTGCAGGGCACATGCTAATAACATGCATCAATGCAGCACAAGCGCCAACTGAGCATGTGCAAGATATCCTACATTCAGCACACAAACAGCTTCAGACGATGTTGAAGGGGAGATGAGAAGCATGTGTCAGACTTTTCAAATTTGTAATCGCCACCCACCCCCACCTGAGATGATTTTGGGATAACAGCTGAAAGCGAAAGCAGAGAGACATGGACTGTAAACATAGAGAGAGAGAAAGATGCCTCATCCCCATTCACACACACACACACGCTCTGGAAGTGTGATTGACAGCTCCCTCAAGGGCTTCAGTTAATTATTCAGCTCAGTCTGACGGACCGACAGACAGGAGTGCATACAGAGAGACAGAGCATCAGTCAGAGGGGAAGACAGGCAGACAGACACACAGGCAGACAGACACATCATCAACACTTCCCTCCAGGCATATTCCTATTCATAATCAATAACTCTATTGAATGTTGCATAAACCTATGTGCAATTACAGGTTTTCAGGATTTTGAATTATTAAAGAGACACATTTGGAAATTCTGCTCCTTCACCTGCTGCTGGCCGCCACGAGGGAGAACAGTTTCTGTAAGGAAGTGGCAGATTGTCTCCGGTTGTGTATTTTCAAATTCTAGCGATCTCGAGCCGGTTTCTCAAACGTACCTACCCCACCTTTAAGGGAATTGACTTTATACAATAGTTAGGTAAGTTACGTAACAAAAGAACGACACAGCAAGTCAGATTTGACTTGTGGTTTCACCCGAAGCACTAAGTCCTGTGTTTGTTTGACCCACCCATCCAGTGTGACACTCTGTGTGATGTTCGCAGAAAACAGTAGTATTACTTTTCCCTGGTACACACCGTGAATGTGAACAGCCTGATGCGGGACAACTGCACTTCACAAAATAACAGCAATCCACGTAAGTGTCTGTTAGGATCCATCTGAAATCAATTCAAACCTCAAACAACTTGATGAGAAATACCTTATGACCAACCTGATCTCACCAGAATACGTGACTCCACCACGACTCCTTAACACCACAATGCGTGGTGGAGTCACGAACTTTGTTACATTTGCGTGTCGGCACCACGCAAACAACCCCAATGTAAAGTGAATGAGGCTCCTTTGTCGTGGTGCACACACGCATTTCTACAACGTGCATTGTGTGTAATGCAACTGTTATTTTTATTAAATTAGTTAGTTTTTAAGGAAGGCCAGAGCTTCAGCTGTGTCAAATAGATTGTTCCCTTCAGTTAACGTTATTTAAAAGATAATGATCATGTCCCCTGTATTGTATTACGAGCGTCCATTCCCATTGGATAACGGAGAATTTTACACCCGGAAGTAAGTAGCCTATTCTCCTTACTGTCGATTGATTTTACAGTGATATCTGCACTATTCATCGACTAAAAAACACCAAATTGTCCTTGTTAATTACACAACATTGATTGGTTTGAATTGTGTACAATGCTTTTGTATTTTCCCCCTTCGATTCGGAGAAACAAATATATTTTCGGAGTTTTTGGACGGCAGAAGACACTACACTACCCAGAATCCTCAACTATCGTTTGGGACTACACCATGTGCTTAGCTTGACAAACCCCGTGATCAGTCCTCAACCTCTGTGATTGGATGCACGACATTTACACAGAGCGTCCAAAAGGACTTTGAAATGGAATGAAACCCATCGACGGCACACTATTAAAAACAGGAATCGAACGTGTCCTACCCCCCTCCCCCCCTTAGGTCACAGGCTCCTCCAACAGTGCTACGCAATAAAACAGATGCACAGAAAAAATAGTGAAATAGTGCAATAAGAGTCTATATACAAGTGATTGGAATATGATATATTAGATAAATAATTTCTAAGTAGCAGCCAGATGAATGTTATTTCTAAGTTCAGGTGTTTAATAGTCTTCTGGCCTGTGGGATGAAGCTGTCTCTGTGTCTGGTGGTTTTAGTCCGAATGCTGTGGTACCGCCTGCCAGACTGCAGCAGACAGAACCGTTTGTGGCTGGGGTGATGGTGGTCTTTTATAATCCTGAGGGCTTTCTTTAAGGTTAACCTGGTATTTTTAATCCACTACATTTATTTTAGTTACTTTACAGATTTGGATTAATGATGTGAAATATAAACAACCCTTAAATCAGACTTTAGTTACACCTGAATGAAATTCAGTGAAGGTGATTGTCAAGTGCCAACAATCAGGCGAGATATTTGATAGTTGGTGCTTGAGAAGACTAAATATTTATCTGCAGATCCGTTTAAAGCATATTCATTACTCGTTATTCTCTAATACTTCATTAAAGACTGTATATAATTGCTATTTTGCACATCCCTTTCAAGATTTCAAGATTTTCTAAGGTTTATTGACATATCATATACACAACAGTGTAGTTATACAATGAATGAACAACTTGGGTCACAGGTTCATCAACAGTGCATTACAAGACATCTATCAATGTGTGTATGCTTCCACCATTACACTGTCGTATTCTGCACATTTCTTTAAATAAAGCCTTATTAGTTAGCACATCCTCCTATCAGGCACTAAACTGTTTTACTCTAGATATCATTTGAGTATCTTCTTGATATTTTCTATTCTATATTTATATAATTGACCTTCTACTTTCCCACTATTTTGTATGTACTCTTAATATTTGAATGTTTTCATAAAATATAACACATTCAAAAGTGCGTTACAAAAATGAAAGACATTAAGAAAAAGGCATTTTAAACAGTCATTAAAAAGCAACACAATCTTCCTGCATTGCAATTACTCTAAACGTGTAATAACGTGCTTTAACCAGTAGGTGGTTTGGGTTAAAAGCATAGGTTAAAAGGCTGTCAAGTTTACAGTGTTAACAAAATAAAATATACTGCTGTTTCCGGTTTAGTTTACGACGAATATTATTTTGTTATTGTTTTGATATTTGTAACACAAAAGCGATGAAAAAAACCATAGCAACCAAAAAAAGATGGTCTTAACATGACCCAGTCGTCTAGTAGTTAATAAAAAACAATAATATCAAAACAAAATATTACTACTAACTTTATTGTGAAATTAAAACAGAACGGTAAAAGAATAGTTTCCGGTGTATTCTGATGCCCGATCTCTGTAGATAAATAAAGAACTAAGACAGATGTGTAATATGTAATGCAGCCAAACCATTTATTACAATGCATTCATGTGATGACTATCAAAGAGTAAAGCAAGCACTGCTGAATAAAGTATGATTTTCTCTTTTACGAAACGTTTTTTTTTCATATGGAATGCAGTTGGAGGTCAACCAATCAAAGAGCTTGAGGGCTGATCACGGGGTTCATGGTGTAGTCCCAAACGATAGCTGAGGATTCTGGGTAGTGTAGTGTCTTCTGCCGTCCAAAAACTCAGAAAAAATATTTGTTTCTCCGAATCGAAGGGGGAAAATACAAAAGCATTGCACACAATTCAAACCAATCAATGTTGTGTAATTAACAAGGACAATTTGGTGTTTTTTAGTCGATGAGTAGTGCAGATATCACTGTAAAATCAATCGACAGTAAGGAGAATAGGCTACTTACTTCCGGGTGTAAAATTCTCCGTTATCCAATGGGAATGGACGCTCGTAATACAAGACATGATCATTATCTTTTAAATAACGTTAACTAAAGGGAACAATCTATTTGACACAGTTGAAGCTCTGGCCTTCCTTAAAAACAAACACAATGCACGTTGTAGAAATGCGTGTGTGCACCACGACAAAGGAGCCTCATTCACTTTACATTGGGGTTGTTTGCGTGGTGCCGACACGCAAATGTAACAAAGTTCGTGACTCCACCACGCATTGTGGTGTTAAGGAGTCGTGGTGGAGTCACGCATTCTGGTGAGATCAGGTTGCTTATGACGGTCTTATTTTCCTTTAGAGTCGCAGCATTTACTCTCAAGTTGTGCAATGCTTCAGAACAAGCTCCGCCACTTCAAACATCCAAGAACAAATGTTCTGCCTGAATCAAACCATCAGAAACATAACAAAAACTAATCACTGCTAAATGAGCTCAATCAGTGCGGTATTCAGAGAGGACACACTCCTTCACAGTCCTCACCCAGGACAACCAGTTATTACAGAAGTCAAGAAAGACCTTCCATTGTTTCTGTAATTATTAACAATGTTTAATATGCATTAAAAAAAGACGTTCATAGTCGGCTCAGCTCACTATATGCTCCGATTTACTTCAGTGCTTTCAAAAAATAGGTTATCTATTCTAAAACCACCAAACGTGTTCCCGTTCTTCTGCATATTACAGTTAATACAACTTATTGAAGAACAACAACAGAATGAATGTGTAAAAAAATAAATGCTAATATTTTCTTATTGCATATGTAGTGTACTCAGGTCTTGTGCTTGAGTAAAAGTAGAAGTACTCAGATCTTGTACTTGAGTAAAAGTAGAAGTACTCAGGTCTTGTGCTTGAGTAAAAGTAGAAGTACTCAGATCTTGTACTTGAGTAAAAGTAGAAGTACCATAGTGTAGGAATACTCGGTTAAAAGAGCTGGTAAATGCCAGAAACAGAAGAATTGTCATGTTTTGAAAAGTGTGTCCACAAGTTTATTTTTCAAATATCAGTATTTTTGCTCAGTCTGAATTTGATTTAGACTTCCACAATATAACATCTGCTCTTATGTGATCTCAGCCTGGAATGAATGCTTCATGTTTTAAAAAACACGCCATAAATATGTCATTATATTCATATTATAAAAAGATAAACGATCCGTCAGAAGGACCTGCTATCAGATGTGTACTTTCATTCTCATTCTGCCAACCGGCCGGCCAATCGCTAGTTCTCTAAGTGACAGGCCCCCAAATTAAAAAGAAAGTAGGAGCAATAATCACGAGTCACCTCATTTGTGAATGAACAGTGGAGCTACCCCTCAACGAACCCCCACACACACATTTGAATGATTCAGCGTATTGAGCTACTTTGAGGCTGCCAGTTAGCTACTCGCGCTGATTATTAGCCGCGGCCGGATGGACACGACTAACAGTCAGACCACCTGAGCTGAGTGACCATTTGGAACCGATTCAATTACTTCTGGGATTGATTGATCTGGTCTGGCATAGGCAGGGGCCAATTCGATTGTCCTAAAAACTGCAACGCTGGCCGACCATTAAACTGCAGGCCAGAGAGTGAAGCTGATAGTCAGTCTGTCCTGCTGTCTGTCCATCTGTCTTTACACTAGGCTTCCTATCTTTCTGAAAAAGGGAATGTCTTTATTGCATATTCTTTTTGCGGATACAAATAATGGGAATGCGTCTCTGTATAAAGTTCTCACCCTCTGTCTGAAACCAGAGCCCAGTCTGCTCTGATTGGTTAGCTGGCCGGCTCTGTTGTGATTGGTCAACGGCTTAGAGATGTCCCGCTCCTTAGCCTATGGACAATGTGTTGGAGCGCCAGCCAATAAGAGCACACGTGTTACGTAGTGATGTCACTTTGGTATGGAAGTAAACAAAGGAGTCCAATGGATCCAAAACGTTCTTCGTCAAACAGAAGGAAATGTTATATTCTGCACTTTGATTACGGGATGTGCAAAGGAGATACTTGCAATTATTGCAGGCATGATTGTGCCTTAAAACAATTTCATCAAAAACTAAACACTGTAACCTTCAATAAGGGAGGATTTATTGTAGATCCAAACGACTGAAAGCGATTTTTCCTTTGTAAACATTTAAAGCAAAACACCGATTGATAATTTTATAGTGTATGAAACTTAACAAAGGGCTAACATCACTCCTTGTGTGAAGCCATTTTCTAACAATGTGCTTCATCAGCTTCAGTGAGAGGTTTGTTACGATTCCCAGAATGCCTTTCAACAAGCCACAGATAAAGAGATGTGACCTTGCTGCTTTTCAGCTGTGGATTTTAAATGTCGATGGAAAAAGCGATATCAACAGCGGAGCGCGAGTCTCCAGTCGAGGAAAGGTGAGTCGACCTTGAGTCTAACCTGTCTTTATACTGCAATGCATTATGGGATTTATCCTGGTCCTGTGGCTCTGAATGCTGGTCTGTGTTTCTCCTATGAGATACACTTGAATTCATTATTGTAATATTCAGGAGGGGAAATAAAACAAACTGTAATCCCTATAGCTCGTGTGTTTCTTTATTAGTATTTATAAGGATTATCCCTTCATGACTGACAGCGAGATGCAAGACAAAGAAAGAAAGTCAGCCAAAACAGGGATTATTCTTCTACCTAGTGAATTAAATACGATACAAACAAGGGTTTAGTGGATATATGCTGAAACCTCTAATAGAAACTATTATAATGTCCGTGTTTTAACTTTTCTATAACAATCTTAATCCAAAGATCCAAGCCCACAAGGTCAGTGTTCATACATATAACATCATCTCTAACCTATTCTTTGAACAACATTTTACATTTTATTATCTAAATTAATAGTTTGATCTTTTAATAGCACAATTCAAACTTTAATGTTATCCAATTTTATGTTATCCAATCACATTTTAGGAAACAATATAGGAAAAGCTGGCCGACTTTTAGATCATTTAGTGCAAAGTGCAGCATCCAATGAGATTACCGTCAACAGTGTGCAACAGTTTGGGGTGGCTTCCTGTTCCAGCATCACTGTGCCTGGTGCACTACAGAGGCCATAAGAAACGCCTTGCTTGCGCAGATCGCACAGATCAGCTGCATCCTCCACCTTTGGGATGAACTGGAAGTCTGACTGAGAGCCGCCCTTATCTGCGAACATCAGCACTGAACCTCACTATTGCTCTCGAGGCTGAATGGCAGCAAATCCTCGCAGTCAGTTTACTAAATCATGTGGAGAGCCGGAAATAAACAAAGGGTGTAATCTTGAGGGGTTCACATACGTTTGACAAAATAGGATTTTTGTGAGTACCTTAACATCTATTAATGTGAGTATTTTCTGATTTTCTATCTAAATCTCTTTTGAGGTTTAGACTTCCCTTGGTTGGTGATGATTGTAGTCAGACACGTTGTACAACCAACCATCCATCCCAGTCCTCTCCCTAGACTATGTGTGCGTCTACAGCAGCTTAACAATGCAAACGTCTTTGCTACTGAAAGAGAATCATTATTATTGACATTGACAAAAGGTAGTTTGTCAGAGAAATACACATTTACTAAAGCAGAGAGAAAAGTCTCTGCAAAACATGATTGTGGGCAGACAGTGCAAGGCAACATTGGAATACTTAGATCTCTTGTGTGTTTTAAATAATGCAATTTACAACCTGATATTTTACTGCACTAAGCTCTAATGAAATGCAACTATTTGTAACTGTGACACAAAACAAATCTTACGTCAAATGCCAGACAGGTTCACTTTATTTTGACTATTTTTCACATGTATTAGCATTTGTCTCTTTTCTGTATTTGCCAAGCAGCTAGGATGTACAATAATAATGTTATTTTATAGGGGATTGACAGAGCTAACATATAGCTATGGTATAACTATTCAATGACCTAAACGACTCAAACTGTGAGATTTGACTTGTTGAAGAAGTCATGTGGTCCAGATGTGAATTGAGACTAGGGATGTCCCGATCACCTTTTTTTGCTCCCGATCCGATTCCGATCATTTGATTTTGACAATCTGCCGATACCAATTTTTCCCGATCCGATCTTTATGCAATGCGTTAAGAGGAAAAAAAGGAACAGATAACGGCTGGTCATCCAACGCGATGAATTCAGCTATCTTGGCTGTTATTGTTTGGCCTTTTCACTGTTCTGGGGCAGTTTCTCTTTCCTCTTAAAAGTCTCTGAAAGTGTCGGTTGTTTCAGTGCCGTTACCTGAGTGGCCGCTGTGTACTCGCCGTGTTGTTGTTGGTGTTTGTTTCTCAGGTAGCGTGTTAGATTGGTCGTGTTGAACGTAGCTCTGTTCTTTCCACCACGCGGAACCTCTGCCTTGCAAACATTGCATCTGGCTGTTACACTGCCTTCGCTTTCAATTTTATAATACTTCCAAACTCCTGACATTTTCTCTGTCCTGACTCCCGAGTCACCAGCTGAACGTAGCCTCTCGTTAGCTTACTGCTACTATTAGACACTGCGCCCACTCTGTTGCCAGATTTCAGAGAAATAAGCAACTAGGTCTGAAAACAAGCCCAAAAGAAGCAACACATACATGATGTTGTGTCATTTTAAACCAAAACTAAGGCCTCAGGATGACTTTAAGACGTGAACATGGTCATTTTTGTTTTGTAACATTAAATATTAATAAAAAAATATTTTATAAAAAAAAAAAAAAAATCCCGATCCCCGATTTTTTTCTCCCGATTCCGATCTTTTGAAAATCACGTGATCGGCTCCGATCCCCGATCACGTGATCGGATCGGGACATCTCTAATTGAGACCTTATACTTTGTTTGGATGTTTAATAACATTGGATTTGAATCACAAAGGAGGACACACTAATCTGCGATGGGGATGTGCGGCTGCAGGGGAAACTCTAAAGCATTTCCACAGGTGCTGAACATCTCAGATCATTAAATGTAAAACCAGAGTCTCAAATCCCAGTCAAACCAAACTCCAACTCTCCCGGCTGCAACATTAAAACATCTCATTGTCATTCTCTGGCTCTCGGCATCTTATTGTTGTTCATTAATGCAGATCATTAACGAGTCTGCGTGTAATTATACTCGTGCAAATTCCCAAATGCTCCATTTTTGAATTAGTTGATGTAACATCTTGTAAAAATATTTAGTTTTTTTGGCTTCTTCTGCCTTCACAGAGCGGTCAGGAGACAACTGCAGCCCGGAGCAAAAGGGCTCAAGGACGCTCGTCTGCTCTCCCTGAGAAGTGATTTCAATTCTCTGAAGGGTTCAAATCACTACAGACATAACAAGGAGCTTTATCTCTTCAATCCCGCTTTTGTTTTTTAAATGTTTTTAAGGAGGGCATTTATTCTTGTTTTGCTCCACTGAGTGTAACCTCTCTGTTAAAGGAGCTTAAAACAACAAGTCCGGTTCAAAAGGTACCGACAGCCCTCTACACTTTTAAACAGTGTTTTTGTCCCGTCATTGGGTCATCGTTAAACACTTGATTACAATAGGGTGCCTTAAATACACCAACTCAGGATTAATGGATCATGTCAATGTTTAAAAAGGGAGGCGTGTGGCGCAGTGGGTAGAGGTTCAGGTTCAAACCCCACTGCTGTCAGCATGTCGTTGTGTCCCTGGGACACTTCACCCCAAATGGCTCCTGTGGGGATTGCCCACAGTGATGAGTATGTACGTCGCTTTGGATAAAAGCGTCTAACAAGCGACATGTCATGTAATGTAAAAGCCACCCTATTGTGCTTTTGGGGGTTTTCGCTTTCCTGTGTGTTATAGAGGCGTTTGTGCATTAATGGTTTGCAAATGCTAAAATCCCAAAGTTCCCTCCAGAGGGAGTTTCTCTCCCACCCTCCCCCCTGGAATGCCTCCATGGACTCCTTTGTTTACTTCTGTAACATAGTGACCTCACTATGTAACACTTGCATATTGTACATTGGCTAAGGAGCTTTTTGAACATTAACACATGGAAACATGTCACAGTAGAGGCACGATATACAAATATGAACCTGAACATGAGCAGAATCAAGCTCCTTTGAGTTTGAAATGTTAGCTTTCATGCTGCAAACAATTAGACAAAACATGGGGGACAGAGGTAAAGTACTTAATTTTACTGCAAAAATATAAAGAAAATAGGAAGGGAGAAGATGTAAAAGGGAAGGAGGTCACAAACAAGCAGAAAATAAAAGCTTCCTGCTGAACTGCTGCTGGAACATATCCTATTCAATAAAAAAGAAAATCATTACTCACGCTGCACATTGATTTAAAACTCTGGTGACTACTTGGGTGTTTTTTTGTTGTTCGTGAATCTTTTAAAGTAGTACGGCATTACTCAAGTCTGTTCTGGACTCATGGGCTTTTTTAGTAAGTTACAGTACTTTTTCTTCAGAAAATTAAACTGTATTGTCTCTGCTTTTTTGTAAGGTGTCTACTGTATAGCCAAAGCTGTTTGGAGCTACTGGTTTAATCTTTATCATGTCATTGTATTTCAGGAGCTTGTGTTGTAGCGGCGTCACATAGCTGCTTTGGAAGCGCCGTCTTTTTATGTAAGTGATTGGTTGTTTCATGTTTGTACTAGTGGGGTTTCAAATGTGATGGCGCATGCATGGGGTACTCTGTTCAAAGATGTGCCTGTTGTCTGTGTTGTTTTAAAACGTGTATCATAAGGGATCCGTTAAGTTGAACTGCAAACCAAATGTTGCCATGGACAACCTGAACCTATCACATGTTTGTGTCTTACCTGTTAAAGTGAAAAATATAACCCAAATAAATGTAGAGAAGTAAAATAATCAATAATTCGTTCTTTATATGAATAATACCCTTTTTAGAGTTGCTATCAAGACATTTAAGCAGATTAAGTATTTTCTGTTTCCTTAACCAGCACTATTACATACACCAAAGGACTGAACCGTGAACTATGAACATTTGGTTTGAGTCGAGAATGAGTTCAGAAACTGCACAGACTTTAACTTAAGTGAATTTGACTAACAGCCCGGCTGCTGCTCATAATACTTTACTCTGGTCATTATGGTTAACATTATTGAAAATGTTTAGTACAAGTTGCAGCTGCTATTTCTGTCATTGAATGCTTATAATGGATATTTTCATTTCACATGTTTAATATATAGACTGTGGTTTACATCCATTTAACATGCGGGTTAAACTGACAACCTGGTGATGTCATTAACGTTTCACAATGTTTGAAGTTGACTCACAATCAAGTAAACTCGGCTCTTAAGCAATTCAAATTAAAGAAAAAACACCCTACAATTGGGGGGGGGGGGGGGGGGGGGGGGGGGTGGACACAGTTTAAAGCACAGGATTGGAAATCAGTTTGGATGTGTTGTGGGAGGAATGCTGCTTTAAAGATGTTGCCCGTGGATGCTCTCATTTTACATTTGATCAATCTGCCTGCGTGTGGAGGAAGACAAGATTCAGTTTCAAGAACATGACAAGCAGCCAGATGAGGAGAAGAGGAGCACAGAGCTAATATTCCTGTCAGCATGTCCGGACAGAGAGAGAGGAGCCACGGGAAGAACTGTGTGTCAGACCTCAGAACAGAATCTGTCACAGCCAGGACGAGAAGGGCAGATGGACAAAACGCCTCATGGGAGAGGAATTCATATTTTTACTATCACTGTTGTAAGTGATGTGTGATTAAAACGAATTCAGCATTGTGGCAAAATACTCTCACTCTGTCCCGATCGATTTCTGCACATTTCTGTCACCAGTAGGAGACAGGTAATATTTTGGGGGATGAGCGCGCACACACATGCACATTGCACATAAAAGGGCATCGACGTGCACACACATGTCGAGCACGTACACACACATCCAGACTACTATCCAGCTTGGAAGACAATGCTCACATGTGCACATTAGACACCAGCACGTACACGTGCACGCACACACACACGCACGCACGCACACACACACACACACACACACACACACACACACACACACACACACACACACACACACACACACACACACACACACACACACACACACACACACACACACACACACACACACACACACACACACACACACACACACACACACACACACACACACACACACACACACACACACACACACACACACACACACACACACACACACACACACACACACACACCCAGGGCTGGACTGGGACAGCAAATCGGCCCTGGCATTTAGACCCAGCCGGCCCAAATCCATAAAACAAACAAATAGTAGCGGTTATTGACAAGAAGAATAACTCAGTATAATTTAAAAAAACGCTATTATTATTATCCTTTTTACGTACCAGGGGCAAACTAAACTAATACATACAACAAGTATGTGTAACTATCAATCATTAGAAATTAGACCTTCAAACCCTCTCACAAAGCGAACAGTGACCGAGCACTAATAGGGGGGTCTGATGGTGGTGGAGGCGGGGAGGGAGCGGATCAACAACTTGAGCAGCTGTCAACTCAACATTGTAAATAACCAACAAAAGACGATCACCGGTTCATCTTGTTTTTGGCTTGAGAATAGTTTGGGCAGCGTGAGAGCGTGAGATTGAGAGTGAAAGCGTGTGTCATACGCTAGATGCGTGAGAGTTGGCAACCCTGCATTACCTGCTGCAGGTGGGGCACCAGTTATACAAGAGGGAGACAATAGCTGTACTTATTTTTTAATGAGCCACATGCCATGATGCACCAACTTCAGACATCCTTACAGAGCCACTCCTCCACCACACACGAACGCGCACATGACCAATGAGGGCACAAGATAAGTTTGTGCACAGATGGAAGGCTGACAGGCAGGTAGGCCAAACCAAGTTCCCATCAGCAAAAACACGTGGGTTTGCTATCCTGGCTCCAAAATGGTGGAATGAGCTCCCCATTGAAATCAGGACAGCAGAAAGCTTACACATCTTCCAGACTGAAAATTCATCTCTTTCGACTCCACTTCGAGCGATAGAATTGTTAACAAAGCACTTATATACTAATAAAGGACTGGCTTATCTAAAGCCAGTTGAGTAGCACTTGAAATGTTTGGCTCTATGAAACCTGATGTACTTTATGATTCTGTTTTCTTCAAGGTTGTGTCTTCCTGGTGGAACGCACTTATTGTAAGTCGCTTTGGATAAAATCCTCAGCTAAATGCAATGTAATGTAATGTCTGGGGGGGTATGCCCACCCCCCAGAAGAAAAGTTTTAAAAATAACCCCTTAAATGATGACTTCTAGTTAATTTAAGGGGGGGGGACCCTATAGTGCCCTGCCTCCCCTTTCTATGACAACACGATAGAGATAGGACCAGATGAGTCTACAGGATGAGTCGACGGCATCTTTTCTTGGGCTTGTTTCTCCCACAGATTGACGCTCTGATATGACTCCCTGATAAACACTGCTATGTCATTGATTAGGTTGAAAAGTGTTCCACATTCGATGACATTTTGGGTAGTTTCAGCCAGGACAAGATTAAGAACATGAGCATAGCACCACACATGGACATGAGTGGGTGACTGGGAGGTCATCAGTGCAGAAAATCCTTTGTACCGGCCTTTCATATTGGATGCTCCATCCGTTGCATTACCTATACACACATGCCCTTGTCCAGTTTCAGATGCTTGAAGTATTGTCCGGTGGATGCGTGGCACTTCACTAAAGCCACAAGCCTCTCTTGCACAGTCTCATTGACATATTTTAAGATTACTGAACACTGATCCTGAGAAGTTATGTCTTGTGTTGTGTCCAGCTGAACAGAAGACATTCCGGCCTTCTGGACATCACTGGAGATACTTCCTTTGATTAGACTACGAACAGTTTCTATGATGGAGTTAACAGTAGTTTTGGAGAGTAGGGGGATGAGAGACCCTCTACCTTTTGTTCCACTGGATTGGTGCAATTTCTTGCTCTTCTCTACGCAATCATCCAGATGCTCTTTTAACCAGACATCATACTTTCCTAATAAAAGGATGAGCTCCAAAAAGTTACCGTGGTCCACGGTGTTGTCAGCTAGCATATATGCTCCCTCATTCTCCACCTGCCTGCACTTTCACCACATCCACCACATACTCCAAAACCTGACGTCTCTTTCGGACTTGTTCCCTATGAGCAGACATCTGACTGCCAGCAAACATGCTTTCGATGTCTGCTTTAGAGCACCGTAAGAAAAAAGCTTCAGCACAGGTTGAATGTGTAATGCTCTTTTTGTGCTCCTCTGTACGCTGGTGTGCGTGCCTCCAATCTGACATTCCAGTTATAAAGACATACAAAACAAAACAACATATGACGTCCCTTGCAATATGACGCCACTTTCTGCTGGTGCCATCTTTACAGGTGAATACCGTCTGCACAACTGGATTTCTGGTATGTTGTTGTGGGTGCTGTTCTAAAAACATCTGTAACATAGATGGCTCGGGGCGGGCAAAGTAATCTATGTCCTCCTGCTCTTTGCTCTCCTCACTCTCCTCCTCTGGGGATGCTACCTGGCTCAACACGATGATACAGAATGAATGGATTCCCTGATAGAGGTCCATACAAATAGGCATTGACATAACAATACCACACAGTTAATGGTCAAAACTACATGTGTGCCTCCATTTTTTATCTATTTCTATATTATTCATTCTATATATTGTCAATCAAAACTACCACAACAAGCTGACTATAAACATTTTCTTCAGGTCCCAAAAGACCACTGTTGCCCTTATAACCAAATAAGTAAATACACTAAACAAAACAAGCTGCCAGCTGACAGTAATTGTTCATGAATGTTGGTTAACTTTCAATGAGACAATGTATCAGAGTCCCATTAAGCTATATTTTAACTTACCAGGGAAAACCTAAAAAAGCCAGCTTACTAGCTTGGAGGCTAACGAATGTTTCTCTTATAATATTTGTCTTATTAGTGCTTCATCAAAGGGATATTAATGGGTTCCAGAACTACAGAGTATCATAACCTTAATAATAATATTTTCCTAATTTTCTTAGCTTCTGCTTACCGCGAGTTCTCCTCCCTCTCCCCACTCGCGCTGATCTCTCTCCCTCTCATCATCTTCCTCACCACCAATATCGGCCACGGGTTAGAAGAAGATGGACCTGCACCTGTACTAAACATGTCGGTTATTTTGACACAAGCGGCAGCATCAGCACGAAGGGCCTGCTTTTTTCTTGCCCGCAATTGTTCTGCTCTCCCTTTTCGCTTGGCCTTCGCCTTCGCCATTTCTAACTCGAACTTTTTTTTTTCTCGAAAAAAAAGGAAGTTTGGCTTCAACGGCCGGCTCACCTCCTGGGGGCGTGATTTAATGATGCACACCGAGCGGCCCAAAGGGGGAGGTGATTAAAGATTTGATTGGGCCGGCCCAGTGTCAATTACTAAAAACATTTAAACAGAGGGCCAATATACCCGTCTTATGGGCCGGGACTTCAGAAAAAAAAAAGAAATGACGTGTCGGCCCAAAAGGCACGTCGGCCCACCGGGAAAATGCCCGGTATGCCAGATGGCCAGTCCACCCCTGCACACACCCCTCTCTTGTTCCCCACAGCACCCCAGCGGTCCTACCTCCAGACTTGACCCAGCTGCAGGACGTGGAGCACGGTTTGAAAGACCCACATGCAGACGATGCAGCACCTCCGGGGGCCCCCGACTCTCCCTGCCGTCGCAGGCGGGGCAGAGGCTGTATAAACCGGGGTAGCATTCGCCGCGTTCCCCGCTGCCGCGCTCCCGCCGCGCTGGTCGCTGTCCTTGGAGCTCAAAGTGTCGCTTGCCGTGGCCGCGCCGCCTGCCGTCACCGCGCCGCTCCCGTTGCCGCTCGCCGCTCCATCCCCGCAGCTCAGATCCGAGTAGTCATACAGGAACCACCTGAAACTCAATACCTGGACCACAGCGGAAGGCACCACGACGAAGACGAGCGTCAAGCCGAACCACCAGTAGTCACCTCTCAGGTAGTAGTCGGCGGCCAGCCACAGGTCGGTCGCGCCGTCGGAGAAAAAGACGAGCAGCGCGCAGAGCACCCAGCAGCAGTCCAGCACCGTGTACGGCTTCCCGCCCAAGGTGCTGCAGCGGGGCCGGGCGGCGGGGATCCCCGGCTCCGAAAGGCTCCTGGGCGTGTTGTCATCTTCCACAGACACCGCTGCTCCATCCGACTTAGCGGCCATGTTGGTTAGGATAGGAGAGAAAGACAGAGAAAAGAGGTGGGGATACGGGAGAGAGAGAGAGGGAGAAGGGAGGGGAGGGGGCTGGCTGTGTGCAGGGGAGAGAGAGCGAGAAAGATTACATCATAACTAGCCTCATCATCAGCCAATTAATTGCGAGGTGTCATTACTAACAGGGCTTTTAACACCATGGCACCAGCAAGATTTTTGCAGGACATAAAGCATCAAGGATATTCCTGTAAAACATTTTATCACCTGCAGGGTTTTATCTGTTTGTTCCTGTCATTAAAACCTCTGCCATACGCCGTCTCTGCAGCAGCAGATGACAGGACTGTTGTTATAAACTCATATGAAGGGGCTTTTATAAGCTGCTCGTGCTGAGCATCAGTTTCTGACTTGGCACCACTTGTCATGTTGTATGAATGTAGTAAACCTGTGAACGTCTTGCATTCTGTGCATGGGTTTCTTGGCTTCCCCTGCATGATGAATCTCCCTTCAGACAATAAATGTTCAAATGTGCTGTGCGCATACTTAAAATAATGTGCCCCACATTTAAACGATGAGAAATTGCAAGAAAAAGCAATCTGCAGTTTCATAAAAGTAGCTCTAGTCAGACAGAGAATTTCACATAAGCTTTTCTCACTGGAACCGAAAGGTTAAAAGGTAACAATATAGTGTTTCCCATATACTCTTATCTTTGTGCATACTATTAAAGGTATTTTATTTCTTCAGGGGAAAAACCCTTGTCTGCATTTTGCGATCACAAGAACACAAAGAAAGAGAAATATTTAGTACAGTAAATATTGGCTGTTTTCATTAATGCTAGTTAAGGTTAAAGTGAACATAAATCACACTTTGTTAATACGTCTGAAATATGTATTTGCAATTTAAGCATTTAATGAAGGAGATAACAAACATGACACTGGGATTTTCCTACGCTGATTTCTTAGGTTTATGGACAAGAAAACAAATATCACAGTTAAACCATAAAACTCCATTAATCAGTATCTGAATTTGATGTTTTAAATAGATGTTTGTTAAAAACATTCATTGTTACAAAAAAGAATCTATGAGAATTGTAACGATCATAATTGTCAGACCAAAATCAACATTTTAGAACTATTTCTTCAACTTTTTACCTTCCCTATCCCAGGCCATTGATCTACTAACAATAATTGTATTTGTGTTTTTATAATATGGATAGTGTCGATGTTTCCTACTAAGGATGTTGTTTTGACTCAACCCCTAACAGGGAAACTACAAATTAATAAAAAAAGGGTCACAAATACGGTCTGTAGTCAATATGTAGTTTCTCTTAAAGAACACATTAAGGCGTTTTCATTGAAATAGCTGGTCTTGTAGCTTTTATCAAACAATCAGCAGTGGATAACTCCACATTTAGTGCTCTGTACTTGTGGCAGCAGGACATTGTGATGGATTGAGTCAAAATAAACTACAGTGTGTGTTTATGGTAATGAAGCAGCATGGTACCCAGTGTGGCCGTTTTCATTTCTGGACAGCAATAGCTCTGTGGCACAGAGGAGGAACACAACACCTGTTAGTTTGATCTCTCCATTGTTGTTTGTCAGGACATTAGAATCAGACTGGTCCTTCAAGAGTTCATCATTATCAGCTGTTATAGGAGAGATGTTCATGTCTCAGTATTCTCTCTCTGTTCCCAGACTCTCTCTATGCCTGTGTTTTAGCGTCCGGGCCTTTAAAGTGCATTTGTTCTAATTGTAACGAGGCAATGATGCATAAAGCTGACAAGACACAGAGCAACTGGTCTGTTTACAGCAGTGACCGTACTCATTGAAAAGATCCTATAAACTGTGAGTAGAATAGGCAATGAAACTCTTTGGTGAATTACGGCTCTGCGCTTCACTGCCCGCAATGAACCAATGAGCTGCTGTTTCCCCATCAGGACAGGGTGGGTCAATCCAAAATGTCTGTGGAACAAGATATAGAGCCCAGATCCTAAAAGGAGAATAAGTCTACTAGCCACTTCAATATTGGTACTCCTACATATTTCATACATTTAAATGGTCAGAACAACGGAGACTAAATGTACTGATGTGTTTCAATGCCTCAGAACTGTTTAATTCCAAGCCGGAGTTGTTCTGGCTTTTGTTTGACGACAAAAATGTAAAACACACATTTGTCAGAATATTTTCTTTGCTAACCGCTGCCCATTATGAGTTGGAGACTAAGGGGAGCTAATTTGAGATCCCAGATCATCAAGGCTCCGACTCACTTTAGAAAAACAGAGCAGAGATTCTGCATGGCAGAGAAAACGCTGTCACATGCTAACCACAATTATAGAATTTAAAGTTATATGCAAGGTTTTCCATTAAACAACCCTGAAATAAAACCATATCCGTTTCTAGTTCTTAATCACTCCTGCCGAGGTTAAGGGAAACATTCCTGAAGCCACTTTAAACATGTAGATATAGCTCTGGACTTTAATTGTGTCATATCAATCTACATCTCCAACAGCTCATACATGAACTACAACGTCAGTGCAGTGGACGTATACTGTAACTGTATTTTGGTATTCTCCATTTCACCTAGTAATATGTATCGTGTAAGCAGAGAGAACACTTCTTAAAGACAGTGCCTAATACATTAGCTAATACAGAAATGCCATCCTCTGATGGTATTTTACCTCAAGTTGTTCAAATTCTTTATCAAATTTACAATTTATGAAAAAACAAAAAGTGAAAGACACATTTCATTTGAGGCTTTTCTGCTAGGTACTGTGGTTCACTAAGCTTTAGCATTAACCATATCATTGTACGGTGGCTGAGAAGTGCAAACGACAATTACAAGTGTGAAACACTTCAACAAAGCTTGAGAAGAAATGTACATTTTATAAAACAAATTTACATTAGTGAAACACTTTTACCAAAGAAAAAACGATTTAACAAGATGCGAAACACTTTTACAAAGCTAGAGACACATTAACATTTTATAAAACAAAATTACATTTTATAAAAACAAAATTACAATTTATAAAAACTAAATTACATTAGCGAAACACTTTTACAAGAACTGAGACAAATTTACAAGTCTCGAAACATTTTAACAAACTAGAGAATTAAACCGGAAAGGGAATGTCCATCATACCAGAAATGAGTTGCAAGTGATTGACACAAACTTAAGTTTGTTTTGGCGGATAGACCGCCGTATACCTATGGACGGTACGAGTGTGTTTATGGTCGTTAAACATGTTTTGTCCGTTCTCTCACCTGGGCCAAGTGACACGGTTTTGCTCATCACTATATACTTTCCCGGTTCGCCAAGTAGGAAGTGGAGCTGTGCCTTCACTGTGTTTACCTTCAGTAGAACAGCTAAAGAGCAACTGCAGGCTGCTTCGTCGCAGGCTGCTTCGTCACACACACACACACACACACACACACACACACACACACACACACACACACACACACACACACACACACACACACGCACACGCACACGCACACGCACACGCACACACGCCTTATTATTCGTTTTATGAGGGAAATGTCCAGTCACCAGGGTGTGTGTGTGTTTGTGTGCATGTGTGTGTGTGTGTGTGTGTGTTTGTGTGCGTGTGAGACAATGGCATTTGTTTTCAGAAGACATTATGATAGTGTCGTCCGTTCCGGTATTGCGATCAACTCAGCCGTCTCTCGCGTTCTCTTGGTTAAATCAGCAGCTCTTCATTTTTGAGTGCCTGACTAATCGCGCCTTACGGTAATGGCAGAGAAGCGGCACTGACGCTACAAGAGTAAAATAATGCATGTTTTTTCTGCTTTATTTGCGATTCAAATAATTTGTACCATAAGTTCTTGATACAACTGACACTGTTGGACTCAGTACTAGTTTGACTGCTACCAACAATAAAATGAAGTACTTTTACAGTGTACTTTTTCAGTTATTCTCCCCTCCTGAGAACAAATTCAAGCCACTTCTGCTATATTTGATGAGGGATACAATTATTTGTTACCATAAGTTCTACATGAAATTGATACTGTTGGACTCAGTACAAAGTAAAAGTACTTCATTGTACTTGTGGTAGTAGTCCAAGTAGTACTGAGTCCAACAGTATCAATTTCACTACAAACTTATGGCAAAAAAATCATTTTATCCCTCATCAAATATAGCAGAATACATGAATTATTATAAGTGTTTCGGCAAATGTTAAAGTGTTTCGAGACTTGTACATTTGTCTCAGTTCTTGTAAAAATGTAATTTTGTTTTATAAAATGTAAATGTGTCTTTATAAAAGTGTTTTGCATCTTGTTAAATAGTTTTTTCTTTGGTAAAAAGTGTTTTGCTAATGTAAATTTGTTTCATAAAATGTAAATTTGTCTCAAAGTTTGTTGTTTCACACTTTGTAATTGTCGTTTGCACTTCTCAGCCACCGTACATGGTTCCTTTAACAAAATACTTTACAGTTATGATGTACATTTTAAATCACTGAAAAAAGCATTGGTGACATCACAGTTAATAAGCGGCAAATGATGCAGATGTTACATCAACTGTGTATATTTAATATACAACTTATTTATAATTTAGACACTCCTGAATTAGCTTGTGAATTATGGTAATGTGGAGACAAACGTTGTTGCAATGCCTCTTTACTCTCCAATCAGAACCGTGTGTTTATTATATCATTTTTACAAAAGAGATTGGGCCTTTAATGAAAGCGCCCTCATCAGGCAGGTGTGTGTGAATCCCCCGAGTCCTCCTGGGAGTTGCAGTTCTCTCCCTTCAGCTTCACCTGAACTCACACTCTGTCTCGCTCTCAGGCTGCACATTCCTGACAAATGAGGGTCATTATAAGTTTGAGAGCGCGGGGAGCTCATTAGAGGTCTCAGATCAGTGCTGCCACTGCTGTGATACACTTTAGTGAATACACAGACTCTAAGCTGCAGAGCGACTCCCAAAACATCTGTACCAGCACCGTTTCTAAAGTAAGGATTTTCACTTCCTGAATTTCTTGGTAATTGAAAAGTAGCAGGATTGATTCGCCAGCAGTGACGTTCCTGTGATCACATGAGCAGACTGAAGAGCCTGGAGCTTTTATTTTCAACATCTGTCAGAGGATTAGGAGGAAACAGAAGCTCCCACGGTCATTAATTGCTGATATATTTATGATCCACGTCACATATTCAGTTTCGGCGGCAGTTGTTCTCGTTTGTCTAGAAGTCTTCTCATCAGGGCTCTATAAATAAAGAACTACGACAGATATGTAATATTTAATGCAGCCAAACTGTGTATTACAATGCCTTTATGTGATGACTTCCAAAGAGAAAAGCAAGAACACTCGGAATAAAGTATTATTTAAAAAAAATGTTTTCGTATTTCACATCAACAGGAAGTCCGGTTAACTGAAATGTCCATGCGGAACAATACCCCAACCCATAGATCCGTGGGTGAATAATATCAATCACCACATTACACACATCCCTTCACATTTAAATTTAAATGTACATTAAAGTATTTCGTGAGGCGTTCTAAAATGTTTTTAAATATAATTAGGGTTGCAGTTGAAGAGTTTGTAAATTATTGCGTTGCCTGGCACGTCCATTAATATAGATACAGATTTCAGTATTCTGAGCCCCTACTCTCCCCATAACTGATGGCAACAAAAGTCCTAAATTATTCAATTAAAATAAAGAAGTAAAAACAATAAGTGTGGCTTGATATTGAGTAAAAACCCTAACGCTGGGAGAATGGATCTGCGGGTAGCATTCGCTCGCGATCTCAAGTCGTCTACAACATACGTTTAGGGAGCTATATAGAAGCCTATCGACATCCCGGAAAGTTGAAAATATACGCTAAGGGCCGCCCCCCTCTTGCGTTGGAAAAAGCCGACACAGGGGACTTGACATAACGTCAACATAGGCCGACCTGGGAGTGAGGATGTGTTTCCCCAAGGGTTTTAAAAACGTTTCTTACCTTGGGAGGTTTTTGAATTTTTTCGAATTTGTAACAAAACCAGGCCTATCTCTACATCTACCCTTCGAAACCACAACTCAAACAAAAAAAACCTCACTAACTAAACTACAAAGAATTTGACAAAACAATATACAGGGGTGGCAACAATCCGCTAACCTAGTGTGTCTAAACATTAGTTAGCTACGTGGTGAGAAATGTACAGGGTACCCCAGACTTACATAACTCCTCCACCTCTCAACACACACTTTCAAAAAGGTCAGACAATACAAAGAGAATGAGTTGCTAAACACTGCAGGCTCCTTCATCAGCAACAGGCCCAGAGTGAGAGAGCGAGAAGACTTCCTGGGTGCCTCCTTTATGGTCGGCCCTGGCTGCTGATAGGCCAGCTGAGGGTGAGAGGATCCAATCAGCCATCAGACTCAGGTGCACAGGCAGATACCGATCAGCTGCTGATTAGCTGTGCAGAAGACAGGGAGAAGAGAGAAACTCAGGAGGGAAGGAAAACCACACAAGTACAGCCTGCCTGGCACGTAACACCCCCACACATATAAATTACATTACATTGCATTTAGCTGATGCTTTTATCCAAAGCGACTTACAATAAGTGCGTTCGACCAACAAAATGCAAACTTGAAGAAAACAGAATCATATAAGTACATCAGGTTTCATAGAGCAAAAACATTTCAAGTGCTACTCAACTGGCTTTAGATAAGCCAGTGCTTTATTAGTATATAAGTGCTTTGTTAATAGTAAATCCAAACAGTATGTTTGGACCTGACAATAAACATTTACATACTGTAGCAAATAATTTCCTGGTTATCAGGAAGATGAGACAAGTAATTGGGCAAATCAGCCAATACCTCAGTATTGCCCCCTGTGGTGTTGCGCTGCGCATCACCAACTCATCCTCATTTGAGCTCACCCTCAAAACTGAAGCCATAGGAGAGACGGTTGTCTCCACCTGGTGAGCTTTAGAAGACTCACTTTGGTCTTCCCTGGTGCAGTACTTCTTCAGCATGTTGATATGACACACTCTGGTAGGACGTCTGCGGTCAGGTGTTTGAATGCCGTAGTTTGTTTCACAGAGCTTCTTATCTACAACATAAGGACCAGCAAATGTAGTAGACAGAGCAGAACCAGGTACAGGCAATATAACCAACACCTTGTCACCTGGCTGAAACAAGCGCGCTACCACCTTCTGGTTGTAGCATTTCTTCATGTTCCCCTGGGTAGAGGTCAGAGCTTCCCTAACCAAGGAGCAAGCACGATGTAGACGATCCTTAAGTTTGGTGACATACTCCGGGATACTGCAAACTTTTTTCGTTGGCATGATCAAATGCTCTTTAAGAACTCTTAAAGGACCTCTGACCTCATGTCAAAACACTAGCTCAGCAGGACTAAAACCTAGAGACTCCTGAACAGCTTCACGGGCAGCAAATAACACTCAAGGAACACCGTCATCCCAATATTTATGAGACTCGTGGCAATATTTTCTTAACATGCATTTCATAGTCTGGTGAAACCTCTCTAATGCCCCCTGACTTTCAGGATGATATGGGCTGGATGTCACATGCTTGATACCTAAGGTGTCAAGTACCCAGGCAAACACTTTAGACATGAAGTTGGGACCTTGGTCTGTTTGAACTACCTTCGGTAGACCAAACATGGAGAAAAACTTCAGAAGTGCCTTGGTGATGACCGGGGCAGTAATTTTCCGTAGTGGGATGGCTTCTGGGAACCTAGTGGAAGCACACATGACAGTTAAGAGAAACTGGTTTCCAGTTTTAGTTTTAGGCAAGGGTCCCACACAATCCACAATCACCCTTTCAAATGGCTCTCCCATTACTGGAATAGGAATGAGAGGAGCAGGGAGAATCACCTGATTCGGTTTACCAACAACTTGGCACACATGACATGTTCGACAATAAAGAACTACATCAGACTTAAGTCCTGGCCAAAAGAAGTGTTTTAAAACTCTTTCATACGTTTTTGTTACCCCCATGTCCTGACCACGGATGATCATGAGCCAAGGACATCACCTGAGAACGATAGGCTGTTGGCACGACAACCTGATAAATTGCAAAGGAGTCTGACTCCTCACAGGCATCACTAATCCAGCAACGCATTAATAGGCCATCTTCCATAATGTAGGCCATCTTCTTTGACTTGGCCTCTTCCTGACTGATAACAGAAGAGATATTTAGAAAGTGTTTCATCGCTTAACTGGGCTGCCATGAATTCTTCCCGAGTGGCAGGCAGTTGTACAAGCTCTGAGCTGTTACTGGGTGATCCAGCACCAGCAGACCGGGCCTCCTCTGGCAGTCGGTCCGACACAGTCATGTCTTCAAGAAACTGCCCTGTAGCAAGAAAAGAATCAGACACGTCCTCTCCGTATTTCTTTGACTGGGCCCTTGTAACAACACAAGCAGGAAAGATTTCGGGAGGTACTTCAGCTGATTTCTCTGCGTCTAAACTTAGATCAGGAGAATCAATGACCTCAGGTACTGGCTTAACTTTGCCCCCAGCCAAGTCATTACTGAGGATGAAATCAACACCTTTGATGGGCAAGGCAGGGAGGACAGCTACTTTAAAGTGTAGGCCAGGAAAAGACACAAAAACGGCATGACATCAAATGAACTGGCTTTAAATAAACATTAATGCCACTTTGGTTTCTGTTAGTTGGAGCATTAGTTGCATGGAAACTATCATGCACAGAGGAACACGTTGTTATAAGACAGTTTCTTTAACCATTTGTAATGTGGGTAGGGTAGCCTCAGTTCCTTAAAGTAAATTAGCATTTGGCTAGAGGTAAAGTCCTGTGTAATTAGTTTGACAGCATGTAAGGTCGCATTCACACCAGCCTTGTATGGTCCGGTTGAATTGAACCTGGTGCGTTTACCCCCTTGGTGCGGTTTGTTTGGGTTGATGTGAAAGCAGTCCGAGTCCTCTGAAGTGAACTAAACAACTGGACTCTGGTCCACTTAAAAGAGGTGGTATCGGTATAAATTGTCTCACCCACATTGAGGATGCTTCCTACGCCCATGTTTTATTCCATGTGTCAAGTCAGGCAAATGTTATTGCATCAATGATCTGTTAACATTAAAATCACTAAATATATGCCGTAACTATTTTGCTAGGCAACTCAAGGGCTCAGGTAATGTGATTACTATATGAATAATTGTTCAAAATAACATAAAATGCATCGGGTTTTTTGTTAAGTAACATACTTTCGTCGCCGGCCGGCCGATACATGCCGCGCATTAAGTGGGCCTGTCTGTCAATTAATCCCCGGGCCACTTTTTCCCAGTCCGCCCCTGCATACAGCATTAGATTTATTTCAGAGGACAACTTTGTTGACGAAATATTATTTTGCAAAGCACTGGAAGGTAGGACCACATGAAGAGACATTTTCCAAGTTTTAGATGAGGAGTACATCATCTCAAATGGACTTGACTGGTCTCGTTGTGTGGGTGTGTGTTCAGATGGGGCAGTGGGGCTATGACAGGCAAAAAAAGTGGAGTGACAGCTTTGATCAGGCAGAAGGCCCCAAATGTAGTGGTAACACACTGCATGCTCCATCGCGAGGCACTTGTACACGTCATTTAAAAATGTTTTTGCAACAGGGGGGTCCCCGCCAGAGGATAATGCTATATGGGGGTCCTTGGCATGGCAAAGTTTGGGAACCCCTGGCATAGGGCACTGAAGAACAATGCTGTTCCTACTTTGTTTGGACCAGCGGGAGATTCGGGTAAACAACCTGTAAGTAGTGATGGCAAAATGAAGCTTTGAATGAAGCATCGAACCACTTGGACAATTGTGTCGGAAATGGGTTCATTTCTCGAAGCTTCAGTTACAGCGACCTCTCCTGGCGAAGTGCAAGGCTGCAGTGGGTTTAACGTATCTTTGCCTTGAAAAATATTCTATGCACACACACACTAAGACTGAATATCATGTTCTATTTGCAATTAAAGATTGATAATTGTGTGTATTGGGTTATTGAGAAGAGACTAGAGAGTGCTGGACCTTTTTTTTGGCGGAGAGGGCCTTTTATCAGTTATTAAATCAAATCAAATCAAGTTGTATTTATATAGCACATTTATAAACGATTTTTGGTCGAGCCAAAGTGCTGTACATATAATAAAAATAGCCTACAGTAGAGACACAGCAAATGCAACAGCACAGTTTGTTCAGAATATCAGTATGAGAAAAACGACACCCTCTATCCTTAGACCCTCACATCGTACAAGGAAAAACTACTTATTAAAGTATTAAAGTTGAAAAGCAATGATTAAAAGTGTATCTATTCTGGGCTTTGAACCAGCTGCGCGGAGGACATCGCCACATTCTAGCCGCCGGCTCTATCCACTGGGTTATCTATTCCTTGAAATATTGAACTGTTTTTATATTACTCATAATTGTCTTTTTGTTCACAACTTCTCCACATTTCGAAGTGTTTCCCGAGCCAGAACGACCTATCTTTCTTCCTGGCTTGCTCTATAATGATCCAATTAAAATGCAATACCAACAACAACTCAACAGCAACAACGCAAACTACGACAACTACCCACACATTGCGCATTGTTTAGAGCGGTCATAAAGTGTTGAAGCGCTCACATTTGAAACTGTTTCAACCTGTCACCTGTCAGAATAGAGACCAGGCAGTGCATTGAATCCCGTGATTGGACCGCGAACCAGTCAAGTGATTCATTCAGGAAATGAAGCAGTTGCTGCTTCGGACGTCACATGTCACGTGATTTGAAGCAAGCTTCGAAGCACTGCTTCTATGGAATAGGAAGTCCAGGGTTGAAGCTCCGTTCGAAGCTTCAGTGTCAAACTGCCATCACTACCTGTAATTATTAATTGTTGTTTGTGTATTTATGATGTTTAAAACAAACAAGGTATCTACCACGACTGTTTACATGGGTACACGTTTTTCGGGCTACTACGTTGGGATCGCGGAGAAATGCTCTCCGCAGACCCATGCTCACAGCGTTATAAACCTTTTTCTTACTCAATATCAAGCCACACTTATTGTTTTTACTTCGGCTCTGAGTATTTGTGTGTGCTCAGGGTGAGTTTTGCTTGTTCTCGCTGTATCTTTATCGCCAACACGGAAGTCTCTCTGCTCCTCACAGCAATGAGCAGCAGCTGCGAACAGCTTCGAGCAGCCACGAGCCTTTCACATTGCGTGACCAATCAGAACAAACTGGGCTCACAGGGAGGGGGGGGGCAGGAGCTCCAACAAGCCGTTTAGGACAGAGAGTGAATACACATACTATACAGAGATGCTGTATGAGAAACCAATGTGAGTTTGGAAAATTGCACAATATAAATGTATTTTAGTATAACTCAACAATGGAATTATGATCAGTAGAAATGGCCATGACATGGGACCTTTAAGATCCCGGACGAGCCACCATTTGTTACAAGCTGGCCTCCCAGAGCCAGCCGTGGCATCGGCAGTATAGGCGGATGCTAAGGGCGCATCCATCCATAGGGGGTGCCGCAAATAGGGGGGAAGATAAAAAGAAATGCCAACTACAATCTCGCCTAGGGCAGCAAATAGGTCAGGGCCAACTGCTGACTCCGCCTCAAGACTCTCTGCAAGACAAACTCAAATCCAGGCTGTTTTTGCATGGATGACCTGCAACTATTTATTTTTAAACACAGACAAAACCGAAGTAATTTTGGCCCCAAACTAATCCGAAATGATGCTATAATTAACATAACTACTATTGATGGTATTACCTTGACCTCCAGCTCCACAGTAGAACATCTTGGCTTTGTCTTTGACGAAGATTTGTCCTTAAAATCTCACATAAAGCACGTTTCACAGACTGCCTTCTTCCGTCTCCGCAATATCAAAAAAATCTGACACATCCTGACTCAAAACGATGCAGAAAAACTAATTCATGCTTTTTTTAACCTCTAGGCTGGATTACTGCAACTTCCTACTATCAGGGTATCCCACCACATCATTGCAAATCTTCAGCTGGTACAAAATGCTGCAGCCCGTATATTAACTACAGCCAGGAAAATGGACCACATCACTCCAATTTTAGCAGCTCTACACTGGCTACCAGTAAAGCACAGCATTTATTTTAAAGGTCCCATGTCATGGCCATTTCTACTGATCATAATTCCATTGTTGAGGTCTACTAAAATAAATCTATACTGTGCAATTTTCCAAACTCACATTGGTTTCTCAAACAGCATCTCTATACAGTATGTGTATTCACCGGTATTCACTCTCTGTCCTAAACGGCTTGTTGGAGCTTTTCTGTGTTAGAGTTGAACTCGCTACAGGGTGTACTTTGAGGGTTTGTGACTCTGCAGACCATTTACATGCATAAAACCCTTCATAACACACAAAGGGACGGGTAATGACCGGAAAAGCATGACATGGGACCTTAAAAATACTTTATTGAGTCAGGCACAATGAGTTATTTATACAGTCAATATTTATTTTTATTTTTTCCTTTCCCCCCCTCCCGGTCCGAGCTAGTAAATTAAATAACTAACTGAACAAATAGATACATGTATAGGTAAAAGTAAAGTAATGTAGAAGATAATATTAAAAGAAAATTAATAGATAAGGGAATAAAGAATAGTAACAGTAATACATGTACCCATATACTCACATATGTATACCCACATATACACATACATGTGTGTACATACCAAGCGGCAAACTGTGGGGTAGAGCCGTGAAGCCAATACGGAAGTGCCACACACTGCAGTTCATATATTGGCCGATAGGCGATGGCTGCAGAAAGGAGCAATTTCCATAGACCCCCATGTTAAAATGCCCAACTTTACAGCAGAAAAAAACATGTTTCTCTCCCTGGCTCCATACATTTTATTATCGATATAGTTAGATTCCACCTGCATGATTATGGATCTGAGAGTGAATTGTTTTCTAACGCGACCCTTTTATTTATATTAGGTCTTAAAGTTTGTGCATAAATTAGGGCGTGGTCACATTGAGTGACGGCTCTGTCAAGTGCCTGCCGCTGTTAGCTTCTTGTCTCTCTGCTAGCTGCTCCGTGAAGCTAGCTACAGGGACTCTGCCTGCTCAGCTCATCCAGGAAACACAACTTGTAGCCGGCCGTGGCTGTTTGTTCTTCATGCTTATATATCGGACTATTGTGACTCGCTCTGCGGTTAAAACAAACGGTGCATGAATGCGGTAAGTACAATTCGAGTGCTTTATTTACGTGTTAATGATTTTAATCAGCTACGTAATGAATGGTAAGGCTTGGGTTAGCATGTAAGCTAGTGGTAGCTACATCGGTGCTAACGATGCTAATCGTAGCCTCCAAGTTAAAATCATAGACTGTATAAAGGTTAAAACGAAATAGACAAGTGTTAAGTGGGATAATACTGTTGAACAAACGGCTTCTGTTTGAGGTTGATAAAATAAGGTCATCCTTGTAACTTAGAGATGTTTTATTATGAAGGTAGAACTGTATGCATCGCTAAGGTTAATTTAAATTGGCTATGCTCAAGTATGTAGACAAGTTAATGTCGAAGTAGTTATGTGAAATCAACCTCACAATAAGATGTGTGTATATTACAATTATTAATGTCATATTTCAAGAGGATTACTTAGATATTACAATATGGTTGGTTGAGCTGGAGTTCATTATCGAGCTTACAAGTTAACGTCACAGTCATCTGAAGAACGAACCCAAACCTTGTTGTTTTTATTAATTGTATTACAAATTGATATAAAATAAACAGTAAGCATTGGTAACACAACTTCCAAAGTTACAGTAAAATAAAAAGGACCCTGACTCGGACAATACACAATCCAACATGTTCAACAGAAGATAATCAGTTATATTGTTTGTGCACATGGTACTTTACATATATATCTGTTTGTTTAAGGTGTCCAGGTGATGCAGACAGGCTGGACCAGAGAGTGAGAGACAGAACTGGACTCCTCACAGCAGTGAACTTCAGCACAGGTACAAAGACTCTTTTTTTCTTACTGTACAAAGAATCAAGAAAGATATTGGTTTAAATGAATGAAGTATTGACTTGAATACACTGATATACATTCCAATAAACAATACTAAATACTAGATCACCTACACATCAGTTAAGTTGAGGGGTTTTTCCATGCACAAAGTTACATTTAGATATTTAGCAATATGACTTTGTCAGCTTTCTAATGTAATGTATTGAAGGCAAAGATTTATCTCTCAATATTGTCTGTAAAAAACGTGGTAAAAGTTATTCTTTCAGTGAGACAACAGAGCAAGCTTCTACAGTTGCACTACGTTTTGATAACAGTTCAATATTATTTTGATAATAACATATATTTCAATGTTGATGAACTTCATACTGTTCATTCATAATCTGATTGTCTTTGTAGCTCATTGTTTAAATAAAAAAAAAACATTACAATTACAAAATAATGATATCTACAGCCCCTAAACACACAAACACACCGCTTTTATAAATAACACACTTGTTCTGCAATAATATGTTTTATGTTTCCTGTTATTTTTGTTAGGAAAGGACATGCCTGAAAGACACGACATGTTCTCCTTCTCTGAGGGTCAAGAAGAACATCCAAGAGGATCATTAAAAGCTGATGCTATGAGATGTTAAGACCAGTACAGGACATTCACTATAAACAACTTTTATTGTAAAAACAGTCAGCTGATCGAATGCAGCTATTTCCACATCTACACTCCATCAGCTGATTATTTCTATTTGCCTCACTTTATGAGCTTCACATTACCTGTGCCTTGTACTGCAGAGTTTGCAACATCACAAATAAATGGGGCTAATCTTCAGTCGGATGTGAATGTGTAATCTAACATTTTCAGTAAGAATAATGGACGAAAGGAGTGCAAATACAATTTATTGAAATGTGAACCAAAAGTTAATCAAATGTTTTAAATAAAAAGCACATATGGACAGAAGGTTTAAACCTATTAAATGTATAAGTAAACACATTTAGTCAAATAAAGTGACAGACTAGGCCTGTGCAGTTGGTATCAGCTTTGCCCAGCATGGGCTCCTCCATCAGCCCTGGTCCTCCTCGCAGAGGAAAGACCCTCAGTCCTCTCCAAACCAACAGACTGGACGTCCATCACACGGAGGTTTCTCCCTGAGGTCTCTGCAGCCCTCTGGACACCATGCTGTCTCAATCCGTCCACACTGAATATGAGAGGGGGGAAATGAAAATAATAAATGCTTTAGACAATAAGAAACATAAATTTGACGGTTGAGTTGCTCAGTTTTTTTAGATTGTCAATACTATTACTGTATAACTAATATCTCAGGTTAAGAGGCACCTTCAAATAAAGATTGGTCTTTAAATACATTTTGTCTTTTGAATTGTTTGTCTAAAGTCAAGGATCTAGAACTGGTACTTATTTGTAATGATAGTCTGGTTATTATGCTGTTGGCCTCACAGGTAAGAGCACTAACTAGCTACCATCACATGTACCTTAGCTTGACTTAAATGTATTAAACGTATGGTTAAGTGATATCAAAATATAAATAACTAATGTCATGCAAACATATTAATATTTGCTTGATTCCAGAGTTGAATTTAGCACAATTGCATACAAACGTTAAGGGGTTTTAAGATTCTGAAGTATTATGCTAAAAACTCAATAACTTAGATTATTATTTATAGTTTTGCTGAATAGTTTCATGGCCGCTTACCTTAGAAACGTAAAATGCGACGGCAGTGTGCAGATGGGGAGCATGTTAGCTTAGCTTGGTAGCTTCAGCTAGCTCTGGAACTTCCAGCTGGGTGGCAGCAGGTCCCGCCTCGGCTCCGCCTCTTTGCCCTTATTTGGAGAAGGCGGGAGTTGAACTCTGACGTCACTGTTGAGCCGTTAGTGGCCGACTCCGCCTACTAAGGGCTTCACGGCAACTCTGCAGAATCCTATGGGTGACGTCACGGACCCTACGTCCATTTATATATACAGTCTATGGTACATACCCACACACATGTACACATGCACATACATACATGTACATACATACATACAGTACATACATACATACATACATACATACATACATACATACATACAGTACATACATACATACATACATACATACATACATACATACAAAGACAACAAAATAAAAATAATAAAGAAAATAAAATAAAGAAAACAAACAGATAAAAAGAGACACAAGAAATAAAAAAAAAATAAAAACATACATTCGTAGTTCCCCCCCTTTCTTCTTAAGTTCAGCTATATAGGCTAAGTTCAGGTACAACATTACATCTTTAAGCCATAGAGATGCTTTAGGTGGTATAGAAGATTCACATTCTAGGAGTATTCTTCTACGTGCTAAGAGTCTTTAGTTTTCTTCTTCAACATTCGGTGGCCAGGTAGTACTCCAAAAATGGCAGTTTCTGCACATTGTGTCAATACCACGTCCAAGGCCTCAGTAAGGTGTTTGAAAATGCTTGTCCAGTATCCTTGTAGGCGAGGACAAGACCAAAACATATGAGTCATGTTTGCTGGTGACGTGTGGCATCTGTTACAGGTATCCGTAACATTTGGCTATATTTTGGAGAGTTTAGAGTTGGTGTAATAGATACGGTGGACAACTTTTAGTTGTATAAGATTGAGTCTGGCACAGGACGTACTATTGTTCACTCTCGCTAATGCGCCATCCCAGACCTCATCATCTATAGCTTGGACTAGTTCCTCTTCCCAATCTTGTTTGATTTTACCAAGCGATGTTTCTGTGAGACGGAATTGTAAATTCTTGAAATCAAACCTTTTTCGGTTGTTAGAGTGTCCAGAATTGAGTCAATTATTGAATCCGGAGGGATATTGAGGAAGGAAGGGTTGTTTAGTTTAACCCAGTTAAAACACTTATTTTAACTTACAAAGCGCAAAATGGTCAGGCACCTTCGTACCTAAAACGTATTTTAATCCACCACTGTCCCTCTAGAACATTATGCTCCCAGGGGTTATGTTAGTGGTGCCCAGAGTCTTCCTGTTTTAATCAGGGATGCAGAGAGTGTCCAAACTTTTAAGGGTGCGTTGAAGATCTACATTTGTAAGAAAGCCTTCAGCTAGAGCTGGCATTTTATGGTATTATATAAACACAGACACAATCTTTTGTGCCTGTCTAATAATGGACTGCTCATATACGTTTTGGAGAGATGGATGTGTTTTAACCCCCGTCCATAAAAGGAGATTTTATTGTTAGGAAACAATCGACCGCTGAGATGTAATTGAAGTGATAACAGTGTATGTGAGTTAGGAGGTTACATTGACACTATGTTCAGTACAGAGGCCACTATGTAAAGGGAGTCATCCTTTCCCCCTTTAACATTGCATAACAAAAAGCACTTATTCACTATCGCTCCACCGAGAAGGAATTCAAAGAAATGCTAGAAAGCTGCTGTTCTGTTTTCACGCTTTCCTGCATTGACAGGCTCCCAGCGTGGAGTGTGCTACAATTTGTCTTGGCATCAAAACAACTAACAAATATAAAAGTATTTCCTCAAAAACCTTCGACAATACCTTTCAAAAACGGGTGAAAATGGAGTTCAATGACCAAGGATCAATACAACTAGCCCTGACTCCTAAATCACATGGACGACACATTTTGTGATTTCACATATACAGTAAAGGTATAATTATGTCTCAGTGATCTATCTAATGTTGATGAATAGTGTAAAGTCAGCCTTAGTGGAAAAGCTGCAACCCATTCAGTTCAAATGGAAGATTTGAGCAATGATTTTAACTGTTGTGTTTTACGATGAATCATTACACAGAAATAGCAAGGCCATCTGAAAGGGATAAACATTTGGGATGATTATCAAACAAAACATAATCACACATGCGGAAATTACATCTAATTTAGTATCATATTATTCCACCATCTGTAGTGTCTCAAACCCAACAGTAGTTTTGAGTTGATTATGATTCTGTGATTATAATAATCATCCACTCACCGTGTGATTACACTTCACTTTAACGCCTCGTAACACCTCTTCCTTTTCCTATATTTCTTTTTGTAGTCAAAATGTAATTGTTTTTGCCCCTCCGTGTCCCCTATTCATCTCGCTTCCTTCCCACTGGGCCTCAATTTTACCTCCCTCACAATTTTCTTCTCACCTTCATTTTCTCTCACTGCATCTCTCTCCTGTCTCCAGCCTCTCCATCAGTGATTACACTTAACCCCAAAGTAATTAAGCTAAGAACACAGACGGGGATTCAGGTCATAAATAAACATCCGTAAGTGATATTAAAGTATCGGGGAGAGCGTTGGCAGGGGGAAACACATCGTCAGGAGTGTTTTAAATGAACTCTGGCTGAGCAGCACTTCTGACTTCCCACAAATTGTCTCATGGCAGCGTCAGAAAGCCTTCCTCATATTTTGTTTTGGATTATCAAGCCTTAGAAGATATAAGTAACTCACTGGTGTTATGCTTAACACCTTCACAAAGAAAGTAAATGCAAACGCTTGCATGACTTACAGATGCCAACTCCCAGAAGGGAATCTTTTAAAATTACCTTGTGTTAGATCCACAGCATTAGGATTCAGCTTACTTTACAGACACTTAAAGTGTGTATATTATTCTCATTTGAAGGGTCATATTTGTATGTTTTGCCTCTACCGTGAGTGACATGTCTCCACTCTTTAATGTTCAAAAAGCTCTTTATTGTTCTCATACTGCCTGTGCTGCAGCACCTCTTTTCACCCTCTGTCTGAAACCAGAGCCCAGTCTGCTCTGATTGGTTAGCTACCCGGCTCTGTTGTGATTGGTCAACCGTTGAGAGATGTCCCTCCCCTTAGCCTATCATGTACAATGTGTTGTAGAGCTAGCCAATAGAAACCCAAGTGTGACAGATTGATGTCACTGTGTTACAGAAGTAAACAAAGGAATCAAATTGAGGCGTTCCAATTATGTGGGACAAAAGACCCACGAAAGAGGTCATTAATTGATGCACATACTGTATCTTATTTGTCATGGGGTATCCTTTTTTGAAACTATGTGCTGTCGTTTTATTGTATTATTATTTAGCGTTGTAGATTTGAAACCAAAACTGCTGAACATAAATTATTTCTATTTCCAAAAATAGTACAATATATGAAACATTAAAAATAGCCTTCCACACATCCAGTTCCCCATCATGTTCCTCTTCCCTCTCATCCTTCTTGTAGCAGGTCCATTTAAACCATAATGAGTCTGTGGCCATTTTTGGAGACTGAGATTTGGAGAGTAATTCATCCTCGTTGCAGAAGCTGAATAATTGAAAGGATCAGGGACATTTATTTTTTGTATGAGGATTCAGTACAGTTAATCAGGTTTAGAGAAGAACAATTTTGCCATTTAAAACTGACACATCTTTTCTAAGTCCAATCTGTTGTTAGCTCAAGTTTTTTACCCTGTCTCACTGTCTCAGTTTTTGACAGGAATTAAATAAACAAAACATTCCCAAGCGTGTAACTCTGATTGCAGAAATATTCTAACCAAGAAAACGTATCGTAATTTAATCTTTGTTTCAATAGAAAGGTGTTCAAATGTTCCTGACCAGCACAGTAGAATATACCAATTAAGCTTGTATTTCAGATTCTAAAACCCCTTTTCCACTGAACTTAGTTCCCTGCTAGTTCAGTGCCAGTGCTAGTTTGATTCACAATGTTTTACCAAGTGCGAACCAGTTTGCTTTTCCACTGACCAGAGCCCTGTATGATGTGGTTACAAGGTCTTCCTTCCCTTGATGTATATTTCCCCATAAATTAATACATTATGTTTTCGCCGTACTCTCCATGCAGGTCTTTGGTGCAAAAGGGGTAAAAAAAGGGACCAAAAGTTTTATTTGGCTGTATTGGTGATCAGTTAACTCAACTTACACGTTACTGGATATGAGTTGCTCAAATTCCCCCAAAAAGCCTCCAGTGGGATTCATCAGAGGCAGGTTTCCTGCAGACTCTGACGTTGAATGATGTGGAACGCCATTACCTTTCAGACTGTAGCTTCAATCACAGCTTCAATAGCAGCATCCATGCTAAACAAAGGCTCAATCAGTCTGCAAACAAGCAGCCCCAAGCAAGAGAAAATAATAAAGTGTTTTAGACTAGAAGAAGGTAGATCAATCCGGAACCAAGCAGCTTCTGCTTCTCAACGGTGAGCAGTTCATCACCCTGTCTCAGTATTCAGACATTAATCAGGCCCAACAGCTTCAGACGCTCTCACACTCCCCTGCTTTCTTTTCTCAAACCAAACAGGCATTCATATATACCTGGCTCAGAACACTTAGAAGGATAATTAGGCATATTGAGCAACTTGTTTAAGGATCATTTCCTAAGACAAAGCATATACCGAGAGGGGAAAACAAATCTAATAATTATACATATCTTTACTTTTCGCACATTTGTAAAATGTGCGAAAAGTAAAGATATGTAAAGATGTAAAGATATCTAAAAAGCTTCAGTAAAAATATATGCTTTTAGTTTTGTCAATACTTCGGCTACTTCACCTTATATAATCCCATCTATTTCGTGTTTGCTCATCTCTCAATCAATCAATTCAATAAGTGTCAAGGGACAATATGGCCATAAAGTCTCAAGATTATAAAGAAAAAAAACAACGTACAATTCATAAAATATATATGTATGGGTTTATGTAAATGAATAAACCGGAATAATCTTAAACTAAAAACATGCTTAAACATTTTTTTAAATTGCAAAATGTTGTCAATCAGTACTAAATTAAAGCTAAATTAGCCAACGTGCTTTTTTGCCAAAAGGCAGTGTTTTGGAGAAAATAAAAACAAGTCCTCCATGGCGTCCTCGTCCCTGCCCGATTGATTTGACACATCTACGAAGCCTTCATTGTGTTTCCATCTGACAGTGTCTCAGTGAATCAATCCCGCTCTTTTCTTACATCTCATATCATTTTAGGGAGTACATGCAGTGTTGTTGATAAAGCAGCACAACAAGTCAACAGAGTTTAATATGGGATCAGTGTTGTGAGTCAGTCAGCGGCAGTGGCGAACCGTCAGGGCCTTCAAGGTATTCAGAGAATACCCGGGAACACTCAGATAAAACAAACAAAAAAATCTATTTAATTATATAAATAAAATGTAATACAATTTATATAAAATGAATAAATGAGAATCGTATTCGTGTTGTTGATCTGTAATATTACAGTGTTACGTTGATTTGTTTGTCCTTCTCGGACGTCTCTGGGTAGAATATCCTTCAACCAAGGTATTCTACATCCTTGATAGAATGCCCTGGCCGTTGCACTGAATGAGAACGTACGTTTGGACTGACAGTTTCATCAACCAATCAGATATTGATTTGTAGCCAATGGGCGTATTCTTTCAGAGTTTCCCTCGAGAAGGCCCGCTCGTTAACTGGCTTGAGACAGAGGATCTAGATCAGTGGTAACCAACCTTTTCAAGCCCAAGATCACTTTTTATTACAAAATCCAGATCTACCAATCCGATATCTTCCAAAAAACCCACTTAGGAGTAAGACTATTCATCGTCATATGTATTGTTGCAATCAATTTATGTTACAACAGGCTCAATGTACGTGTAAAGATGCACACAAAGAAAGACACAGTTATGCACAGTTATCTGTGCAATGTACAATATTCATATTTACGGTATCTGTTCAATGCACTATATTTAGTTTCTCAGTTCAATTAGTAATATTCACATGTACAGATATTAGCCTACAGTTCAATGTAATCCATATTAAGCTTCTCTGTTCAATGCACAATATATTTTCAATGCTCAAGTTGCTCTATCAGCCTGCCTTTAATGAGACTGCTGTGACTGCACATTATCTGTAAGCCTTTTGAAATCTGGCGCTCCAGGTTGCCCCGTTTTGCCAAGGCTACCGCCTGTTGGCATATGAGGCATACAGTCTTCTCTTTCGCTGATGTGAAAAGAAATTCATGCTCCCATTCTGGGTGGAAATAATACGTTTTTGATTTCTTTTTCGCCGGACCCTCAGCCATATCGATGTTGGTTAAAGATTAGCAGAACTTGGTACAGTTTAAGTTACTCCTCAAGATGACCGTTAAGATACGAGTTTTAACCCCACCCACAATTGCATGCAGCAATTCATAGACGTCAACATATCTAATAAGCAATTGGAGTTTGTAAAATGACCTGTGCGTGATTCAAATCAACAAGCTAGCTCTAAAAAGTTTGTTTAAACAACCAACCAACCAGAGCAAGAACATTTTTATTTATTTTGGAAAATATTTTTTTTTTGGAAAATATTATTATTATTATTTTTAAATGCTAGGGATCGACAGTGAAGGCTTTGACGATTGACCAGTCGATCGCGATCGACCTGTTGGTTACCCCTGATCTAGATGAATGTGACGAAGCAATTCATGCAATTTTATTGTTTTTAACGTTGAAATGACAAGTGCAACAGGTGAAGATGAAGTTGTTGCGGAATTGTTGTGAGTACCCTTTTCAAGACGACAATTCAGTGAAAAGACGGACATTATAATGCCGCGGAGGGGGGGTGGGGTGGGTGTGTCTACAGAAGGTCCAGTTGTGATAGCCACGGTTCGCCACTGGTCAGCGGCATAGACTGTATGGTCAGCGGTGGCTCTCAATCACAGAGCCCCCCGGTGGAAACATCAATCAGCTCGCAGACAGTGAGCGGTGGATTTACTCCCAGTTTAGACTCTTTTAGTTTAGACAGACAGACAAGCCCAGATTTACCCAGCCCTATGACAAAAGATGCAGAAAGGAATATCCTAGAATCTGCACCTATTCGTAAAGGAAATATGACCCCTACAAGTTGAGATGCCCCTAGGTCTAGTTTCTAGTTATCACATGTTTTTTCATGTATCTCTAATTTTGAAGTTAACAATTCTTTACAACTATCCATTTTAAGAAGTACAAGTTACAATAATTAAAACAACATCAGGGGATGCTATTTTCTACCTCATGTTGGAGTAACTCCATAGTGTTTTGCCATTGTGTCAAGAAGCAAACAAACAAGGTACAATTCATAAACTTAAATTGTATGAGTTTCTGTATGTGTGTAAATGTATAGTCAGTGGTTATCAGTTGTTCTAATGGGCAAGGAATACATCAAAATGATTGGAAACAAAAAAACATACACAAAATCCTTGACTATATTCAGCTGAATATGTAAGGCATCAACATCCGAAACCTACCGTTGGTGGATAACTAAAAAGATTTGTAACACACTGGGTGAAAGCACATCATTTGTCCATATTTCCATCTCTTACAAATAACACAAATAACCAAGTTTTACTGTGAAATGTGCTCAATAGCAAGACAAGTGTAATTCATTTTCAATATAGTTCATTACAGAGTTGTCTTTGTAACCTACCTTTAAATATTGTCCAGGAGTCTACAGGTGACTGATTCTTTGTATTCAATTTCTTATGGTTCTATAAATATATATTTTAAACTTAATTTCCTTACAGAATAGTTTTATTCTGATTCAAACACTTCCTGTTTATATGCCCTTGCTGATGTCATTACTGATGTCATGGGTCATACCAAGTGTTAGGGGTCGTGCTGTGCGTGACAAAGGGATTATGGATATGATTTGGATAACTTGTTGAGGTTATAGACTTTGCATGTTGCAAGGTCCAAACTTTGAAGCATGTTTCATATGCTGGTGATGTTTAATCTGCACAAATGGCTCACTGTCACAGAGCAGTTTTAAGAGAGAAAGCTGAACAGCCCTTAGTGATTTATGTTCCTGCCTCTGCAAACTTTTCCCTAATTTGAAAAACATTTAGCACTTGGTGATTTGCCACTTGGGTGTACCTGCAGCTTAGCACTGAAACTGAAGTAGGTTTGATGAAAGTTCCTATTTATTTTACAAATATGGCATTAACAATGAATTACCCTTGGAGAGGAGCTTGTTGAATGTAAGTATAATGTTTACTCTCATGTTTGGTTGCCACTAATCCCTGTGAAAAATAGGCCCACGTGGCTTCTTGAGGTTTCACTTTCCGCACTAGCTTGTCGCTAACTTTAAATCTTTGGTATATGGAAGGTAGTGTAGTAAAAAACGGTGTGTTTTTCAGAGCTTGTATGCTGAAAATAGCTGCCTGCTGCTGCTGTGAAGGCTCATTTACAATGTGAGTGTTCACATCAATAGTAAAAGCTATATGAGAATAACAAAGCTTCATGAAGGATGCTGCACACTTGGGTGACAAACATTTGCCGTATCCGTTTAAACTATGAATCAAATAAGCTAAGTTCTTATTGCTTTAAATGTTAAGAATAACACTCGGCTTTTCCCTACATCATTGACACAAATACTATTTTTACTCTATGATCCCCAGGAACCCACTGCTTTTTATGAACTCAAAATCAATGCGTTCCTGCCTCTTTTATCTAATGTTGTAAACCTACACATAAAGGAACTGACAGATACTTTGGCAAGGCAGTGGCGTGATAACAAACACTCATTGAGCACTGCTATGGGAGGTATGAATGTGTAAGTGTAGGAATATAAAGCAAGGTGTTGCTGGACACAATGAGTCTCTTAAAACAGTCATGTTTTTTTTAGATTAAAGTGTTATGAGTATTGTGAGAAGCTCTTGTCTTTAAGTTGGTGCTGCCGGATTTGGAACCCCCACTATAACTTTGTCCACGATAGTCGTACTGTAAACAAAGTCACGCTGGTGTTTGCTGCCCCCCTCGAGTTTGTGCGTACAAAAGCATTTTACGCTGGGCTCAGCAGGTGAAAAACTAAAGAGGGGCCTCCATATGTGGCAGACCAGATGTTGGTACTGCAGGATTTGGCACCCCCACTATAACTTTGTACAATATAGTCGTACTACAGATGTAGCACCCCAGATAGGACTCACATGGGTGTGTCCCAGTCAAAAGCCCAGCGGATGCCAGTGGCTGGGGGTGTTGCCAAATTGCTAGAGGGCGTTGCCCAATTTCCCCATTTGTTCAATTACAGGATTTAACCATGAGATGGCGCTTCATTCACAAAATACACAAAGACAGCTGGGTGTTGTAGAAACATCAATATTTTAGATCAAATAAAGTATATAGTTTGCTTTATGCAGTATATTTCTTGTAATATTGTTGGGGTGTTTTTACACAGTACAATAGATTGAAGTAAATCAACTTATACATTAAGATAAAATAAGATGGACCTTTATTAATCCCGTGGGGAAATTCAGTAGTTCAAACAGCAACAGGGTGAGAGTGAAAAACAGGACAGCACAGATTCACACAGATTAATAAAATCAAAAATAAGATGAGCGATAAAAATAATAATAATAATGAGAAACTATGAAATAAGAAATGAATAAATCTAAAATGTAATTATCATATCATATTATAATGTATTGTATTATTAAGTAATATCATCAATAATTACAACAGAGTATTTCTAAATACAAGTTGTAAAAATACTTATATGTATTTAATATTAACCCTTTGGAGTCGACCGTCACGCCGGCGTGATCAGATCACATGACCTGCACCACAAGCCGGTGCCGCATAAAAACAACAGTCCGGACAACATTGCCGTGTGTTTCTGTCGAAAGTACTGGCTTTAAACTATATCCCAGTCTTTGTTTCATGCAAACATACCCAGTAAACACGGAGATACGATGATATAAAAGTTAATACATTTCAAAAGTATGAAAAATGGAAGCACATATTTGAATATCTTCGCCGAATTTGATCATTTTACGAAACGGAAAATACTGGAAACTGTAGATCCTGCTCAACAGAATGTATATGTGTATTTATGTCGAAAGTACTGGCTTGAAACTATATGCCAGTCTTTGTTTCATGCAAACATACCCAATAAACACGGACATACGATGATATAAAGTTAATACAGATATATTTCAGAAGTATGAATAATGGAAACACATATTTTAATATCTTCGCCGTATTTTATCATTTTTAGGCTAAACTTATATGCACATATAGGTTTCACATATATGCACATATAGGTTGCACATATGTTTCACATATATGTAAAACATATATGTGCATATAAGTTTCACATATATGTGCATATAAGTTTAGCCTATATTAGGGGTCGATATTCCTCATTTGACCGATTATCGGTATCGGCCTTTTTTTAATAAAATTGCCTATAACACTTTGGCTCTGATGCGGCCGTTTCTCTGTCTGCAGTCACCACTCTCTGTACACGAGCAATGTCCCGCCCACAGCGCTATCTGATAGGCTATTACTGAAGTGTCAATCAACACTGAAGATTTTCCGGGCGGGAGCCAGCCATAGAGGCGGGACCTTCTCAGATTACAGGCAGGTGCGAAGAACGCAGACACAGACAGAGGCAAGCAGCAGCGCTGAGCGGCAGAGCCATACATGTGTTTCGAAGGTAAATCAGTTGAAAGCCAAAGTTCAATAAACATCCCAATCCCCTATGCTGAAGTTGCAAAAACAGCACGATCTATTGATCCAATTCTATCAGCTTCCCAGTTCAACACACTCTCACTCCCTAAGCGTCCAATAGCGACGTTTGGTCAGTGTCCGTGGCGTCCAGTTGAGACGCTCCTAGGCTCCTTCAGCGTCATAAAGGGACGCAAATAGCTTTCAACTGATTGCAATGTATTCCCATCTGCGTCGGGATTTGACGCTCATGGAAGCACGGCATTCGTTTATGTCGGCTGCCCTTAAAGGTAATGTGAGCGTCCATTCCCAGGAGTAAAGGATGGCCGAAGACACTACACTAGCCAGAATCCCCAGCTATCGTTTGGACTACACCATGTGCTCTTGACAAACCCCTGGTAGTCCTCAAGCTCTGTGATTGGAGAGTGTGCTCCGAGGGTTAAGCCGATTCTCGAACAGCACTTGAAATGGGATGGAACCACGGCAGACTGTCCAAAACTGGATTTGAACGGGTCCACCGCGTCCCCCCTCCCCCACCCCGTCCCCAGAACTACACATGCTGGCTATTCTGTTTCGCAACATGTTCTCTCTGGCACGTCTCTACTGGGAGTTGTAGTTTTAAAAGACGTTTTCGTATTTCCCATAATAAGAAGTTGCCAGTATTAAACTGTGTACATCCCTGGAGGTTTAGGGGACAGGAAACACTCACATTTAAAACATATAATTAATAAATGGGTGCTTGTGCCCAATATGGGCAGTATTAATATATATACCCACATGCCAGCTAAGGTCAGAAGAGCTTTATTTAACAGCTGGTCTTATGTCTGTGACCCCTGTGATAACATTACATTACATTAATTGATAAGCCTGAAACATGCACTTGTCAAGGTTCAGAGGCACATTTTGCAAATATGGCAGTAGCCATCGATCAGCTTAAGATAAGATGTACTTTATTGATCCCAAGTTGGAACATTTGCGTTACATCAGCATGTGTAACAGTTAAATATGCAGTTGTTTATTTGAAAATCATTTAGTATAATCACATAAATTCTGTGTTTTATATTCAACAATTCTGTGTTCTTTATTTATTGATTGTTCAATACCTGACAAGGCCGGAGATGAAATATCTACATACATCTTATAAGAGTAATACATTATGTATAATATCAGTTAAAATAAGTGCTTCAACATAGTTAACATTGCTGGAGGTATGCACACATATTGATAGATGTCTTGTAATGCACTATTGAGGAACCTGCAACCCAAGTTTTTCATTCAGTGCAGAACTACACCACACCACACCACACCACACCACACCGCCTATATGATGTCAATAAACCTTAGAAAATCATGAAATCTTGAACGGGATGTGCAAACTAGTCATTACATACAGTCTTTAATTAACAATTAGTAGAGAATAACGAGTAATGAATATACTTTATAGGGATCGTATTAATATCTAATAATAAAAATATTGAAATTCAATAACATGCTTTAACCACCAGGTGTCCCTTGATATCAGCTGTGCACCTTTATGGTGTAAATACAGCCTATCTACCAATTGGATCAAATATAAAAGTGAGCCGAATTAGTGTTGATACTGCAAGGAGACGCATTGTGTGAAAAGAAATGTAAGATGTTGTTTAATGGCTGATATATTTATGATCCACGTCACGTTTTCAGTTCCTCATGTTTGTCTTCTCATCAGGGCTCTATAAATACAGAACTACGGCAGATATGTAATATGTAATGCAGCCGAACCGTGTATTACAATGCCGTTATGTGATGACTTTCAAAGAGAAAAGCAAGCACACTCGGAATAAGGTATTATTATTATTTTGGTCTGTTTCCGGTATTTGTTAATGACGATGTGCTCTGAGATGTGAGACTGGAATTGCACAGGGGGGAAATAACGTAGGCTATTTTTAGATGCGGATTTTGTTAAACTAATATGTTTAGGCTGTGGACCAACACTATACATTGACGGGGAAGGGGGTAGCAATAAAGATAACACCATTAAACAGTTACACAACATAACAGAAATAATATCGATAGCAGCGTCCCTAGCAACTACCTTGGTAACAATGAAAACGTCGCGATTTCCTGAAGTAATCTTCGTAATAACTAGCAAACTAAAGATCATGTACATCCACTGCACACATAATCTGAAATAACAACATCAAAACGCATTTTAATGGCCAAACTAATTTTAAACTAGGCATTTTCCACGAGAATAAAACGAATTTCGGCCATGTTTTCTTTTTCTGCAGGGAGAAATTTGAAGATCACGTGACATAGACGCCAGCCATCGGAATGAATGGTGAAAAAAACGGGGTTTGTCAAACAGAGCACATGGTGTAGTCCAAACGATAGCTGGGGATTCTGGGTAGTGTAGTGTCTTCTGCCATCCTTTACTCAGAAAACATATTTGTTTCTCCGAATCGAAGGGGAAAAATAAAAAAGCATTGCACACAATTTAAACCAATCAATGTTGTGTAATTAACAAGGATAATCTGGTGTTTTTTAGTCGATGAGTAGTGCAGATATCACTGTAAAATCAATCGACAGTAAGAGGAGTACTTACTTCCGGGTGTAAAATTCTCCGTTATCCAATGGGAATGGATGCTCACATTGCCTTTAAGGGCAGCCGGCATAAACGAATGGCGTGCTTCCATGAGCGTCAAATCCCGACGCAGATGGGAATACATTGCAATCAGTTGAAAGCTATTTGCGTCCCTTTATGACGCTGAAGGAGACTAGGAGCGTCAAAATTGGACGCCACGGACACTGACCAAACGTCGCTATTGGACGCTTAGGGAGTGAGAGTGTGTTGCCCAGTTACACAGGGACGCAGGAAGTCAGTCAGAGTTGGGGTGCGTGTAGCGTCTCGCAGCGGAGTGGTGCGGAGGGGGGGGGGGGAGGGGCTGCGAGTGGAGCCTCGCAGTTTTTCAGGTTGATATGTGAAGCTCATTAGCTAATCAACATGTATTTAGCAAATGTTTAGCAAAATATTAGAAGTGAGGCTACTAGTCTAACGTTAGGTCTACTGTAATAGCCTCACTTTTAATAGTTTGCAAAACATTAGCTAGCACTAGTGTTTTGCAGTTTATTGGGATGTTATGCTAGACAGACAGGCATTGGTTTGATATAATAAATTAAGCATTATTGTTAGTTAAGCATGTCAGCCTGCAGCCCCACTTCTTGTCTCTCTCTAACTCATTGCAGATGGCTGCACTAAAGAAAAGGGCACAGAGAGGAAACCAGTTGTAAGATGTTTAAAAGTTCATTAAACATAATATATGCTTAAATGCATTTCAAAGAAGTTGTGTTGAGTTGTGTTGGAGTTTGTGTTATTCTACATTTTGACACCAAGATTTTCTGATTTTACTGCAAATGTATATCGGTTCCAAATATCGGTTATCGGTCTCCTTGATTACTAATAATCGGTATCGGTATCGGCCTTGAAAAATCCATATCGGTCGATCCCTAGCCTATATGTGCATAAATGTTTATTTACACCTATGTTCAAGGTTTATACATAGCCTACCTACATACAAAAATACAACACACAAAATGTATAAGTCATTAACATACATTTATTGTCAATAAATGTCAATTATTTAGTCTGCTTTTGGCGAGCCCTGAACTCTGTCAGCTTGTTGTTGATGGCTGTACCCAGCTGGCCCTTCGTTGTGTGTGACCACTTCTTCATTGTTGCCTCGACAGAGAAAAGAAAAGGACATAATGAGATGACAGTGTAAAAATGCTCCAAGTCTTCTACAGACTCCAAGCATTCCACTCCAAAGTGTTGCCAAACCACCTGGTGTAACGAGCTCCCCTGTGAGTTTATTGGCAGATAAAGCCCAAAGCCTTTATTCAAACAGATGATCTATTTTATTAGTGATTTGTTTCATATATCATTACTATTATTTTTGAATTATCTGAAAAGTCAGTGCATTTACCAAATCTGTCTAAGAAGCTGCTAAGTTTACAATTATTAGTTAGAATTAGGTCAAGTTTGGCTTTTCAAAATACTGTTTAAAAAAAAATGACATCACATGAACTTCACTTGTATACAAACAACAGAGATCATCGGCACAGGTTGTTTACCAGAAGAGCAATAACATATGCATTGCAATCAAGAACATTAATTAAAGACATGATATGGCACAAACACGGTACAAAGGGCATGGTCATTGATTAAGGGTGAAGATGCTGGTTATTTAACACTGCAGAGGAGAACAATTAGTGTCATGGGGTTATTAACGACTACATATTCTATAACAGAGAGGACCACCACAGTGGGAGCACACTAGCCCAGACAATGGGTTCTATTAGAAGAGAGCTGTGATCAAGAAGTGAGCAATTGAAAATGTAGTGATCACCCTACAGTAGGTGCTAATCCGTGCAGATACCATTAACGGGTGTCCTCCTCACTTACCTGATCCTGATCCTACCATTGATAGCTAATAAATAGTGAAACAGGGATGGTTAAAGTAGTCAACTTGAGGCATCTCTATTAACTTTTACTTTCCTTTCTAAATTCATTCGTTGTTACTCACCGATTATGGCCGCCTTTTTCCCTGGGTCCAGGGCTTCCAGCTGCTCCCCATCACCTCGCTTTGGCTTGCCACCTAAAGTCATATTTCATAATTATTATTTTGCAAATGAAAAGTGAAAATGAAAAGCTTTTTTTTTTTACCGTTGAGGTTGCTCTGAAGCAGGGCTTCAAGGGGAAATGTGCCGAGGAGGAGAGTTTGCACCATTGCTGTGCCAGAGGTGGTATGGATGGATGCCTTCCACGCATCTCTTTTGCAAAAGACTCCTGACCCCTTCACAATTTCAATCTGAAAAATACATCACATATAAATGTATTAGTAGGCCTACAACTTTCACAAATATATTTTATGGAATATCACAATTGATTATTAATTAACATTATACAAACTAACATAGTTTGTATAGATCAGTAGTAAATAGTTGTCTACTGCACAAGAATGATAAAGGCACTAAAGTAACAAATCACTGTCCTAAACTTAATCTAACATGGGCACGCACGGTAATACATCAGTTTTGCAGTTACCCATCAAAAAAATAACCACTGTTCAGATAACATTTTCATGTAACCTATACCTTAAGAATATGCATCTACTTACTGTCTCTGGGGCTTCGGTTTTCTCTGGAGCTTCGGTTCTCTCTCCATGGATCTGGAAATTAAACGGTGACATGACAAAATGTACACGGTTAACTTTTACAGCCGTAATAACTGGGAAATATGGACACAAATAACCCTATATACGTTGTTTTATGTCAAATAGCAAAAATATCCAATCTATATGTTTTCCCGCCTCCCGCCTTGAGAGCTTATAGATACAATTTTGACTTGTTACTTACTTTGTTGTTATTTCCACCATCACCACCACCACCATCATCATCGTCATCACCAGGCTGCTTCTTCTGAGGCTCTGCAGCTGCCACAGTATTTTGAGGCTTGTTACAAGAGAAGCAAGATGAATTAAAGGGGGATGAAATTATTTTGTAGTTAGCTTTCTATGACATATGGACTAATTTGTCCAAGGTTTTTGTCCATTGATTTGATTTCCATTAGGATATAATACACATGTGAAAGCGGAGGTTCTTGGCCTGCTGGCAATGAACAATTTGGCACTGATGAGATTAGCCCTGGACAAACACACATTTGTAGACTATTGCCTCCTACAGAGTCACACCAAAACATATGCATCCTTAGGACAAGAAAAATGTTACTCACCTGCAATTGTTTTGAGGTTGCTGCACACTTGTTAGAGAAGGAAGACAGTATGTTGTAATTTTTGAACAATTAAAAATACAAACAGCAGGTGAATTGCCCTAAGCACCTTGAATTGCCTGGTGCTGAAAGGTGCTATATAAATAAACTTGCCTTGCCTAATCAGCCTAACATCATAAAAATCTCCTCCTCTGATTAAGTAACAAGTAAAATAAAGTGATACAAATAAGAGGAACGTACTCTTCCAGCAAGCGAGGCAATGTCCTCCTTCATTTGAGGAATATCTAGTGTGGGGTTGTACAGAAGGGAACAAATAAAATCACACCAATTACAATCATCAGATCACCATAGCTGCAAGCAAATTGGATGCTATTTGCATCTAAGTTGTCACACGGTCCATTGACAGCACATTTACAAAACAGAAAAGTCCTATCCGATTGAATTAAACCAATATTGCAATACAATAATACTTGCGCTTTATTATGAGATCTTTCAAATGATCATTTTCATTTTTCAGGGCCAAGTTTGCATCCCTCAACCAACCTGATCTCACCAGAATGCGTGACTCCACCACGACTCCTTAACACCACAATGCGTGGTGGAGTCACGAACTTTGTTACATTTGCGTGTCGGCACCACGCAAACAACCCCAATGTAAAGTGAATGAGGCTCCTTTGTCGTGGTGCACACACGCATTTCTACAACGTCCCGCAGTGAGCTTTTATTCTATACAACGTTTTTTAAATCTACTTTATAGCGTGTAGTAACTCACGGGAGGCTTCTTTTATTTTATTTGTATTCATAATTATTTTTATTTTTCGTCAGAATGTAAAAATTACATTAGTTACGAATTTGTGTTCTCAAAAAACAGTGCATTGTGTGTAATGCAACTGTTAATTTTATTAAATTAGTTTATTTTTAAGGAAGGCCAGAGCTTCAGCTGTGTCAAATAGATTGTTCCCTTTAGTTAACGTTATTTAAAAGATAATTATCATGTCTTGTATTACGAGCGTCCATTCCCATTGGATAACGGAGAATTTTACACCCGGAAGTAAGTAGCCTATTCTCCTTACTGTCGATTGATTTTACAGTGATATCTGCACTACTCTTCGACTAAAAAACACCAAATTGTCCTTGTTAATTACACAACATTGATTGGTTTGAATTGTGTACAATGCTTTTGTATTTTCCCCCTTCGATTCGGAGAAACAAATATTTTTTCGGGAGTTTTTGGACGGAGGAAGACACTACACTACCCAGAATCCTCAGCTATCGTTTGGGACTACACCATGAACCCCGTGATCAGCCCTCAAGCTCTTTGATTGGTTGACCTCCAACTGCATTCCATATGAAAAAAAAGTTTCGTAAAAGAGAAAATCATACTTTATTCAGCAGTGCTTGCTTTACTCTTTGATAGTCATCACATGAATGCATTGTAATAAATGGTTTGGCTGCATTACATATTACACATCTGTCTTAGTTCTTTATTTATCTACAGAGATCGGGCATCAGCATACACCGGAAACTATTCTTTTACCGTTCTGTTTTAATTTCACAATAAAGTTAGTAGTAATATTTTGTTTTGATATTATTGTTTTTTATTAACTACTAGACGACTGGGTCATGTTAAGACCATCTTTTTTTGGTTGCTATGGGTTTTTTCCATCGCTTTTGTGTTACAAATATCAAAACAATAACAACATAATATTCGTCGTAAACTAAACCGGAAACAGCAGTATATTTTATTTTGTTAACACTGTAAACTTGACAGCCTTTTAACCTATGCTTTTAACCCAAACCACCTACTGGTTAAAGCACGTTATTACACGTTTAGAGTAATTGCAATGCAGGAAGATTGTGTTGCTTTTTAATGACTGTTTAAAATGCCTTTTTCTTAATGTCTTTCATTTTTGTAAAGCACTTTTGAATGTGTTATATTTTATGAAAACATTCAAATATTAAGAGTACATAGTGGGAAAGTAGAAGGTCAATTATATAAATATAGAATAGAAAATATCAAGAAGATACTCAAATGATATCTAGAGTAAAACAGTTTAGTGCCTGATAGGAGGATGTGCTAACTAATAAGGCTTTAATTAAAGAAATGTGCAGAATACGACAGTGTAATGGTGGAAGCATACACACATTGATAGATGTCTTGTAATGCACTGTTGATGAACCTGTGACCTAAGTTTGTCATTCATTGCATAACTACACTGTTGTGTATATGATATGTCAATAAACCTTAGAAAATCTTGAAATCTTGAAAGGGATGTGCAAAATAGCAATTATATACAGTCTTTAATTAATTATTAGAGAATAACGAGTAATGAATATGCTTTAAACGGATCTGCAGATAAATATTTAGTCTTCTCAAGCACCAACTATCAAATATCTCGCCTGATTGTTGGCACTTGACAATCACCTTCACTGAATTTCATTCAGGTGTAACTAAAGTCTGATTTAAGGGTTGTTTATATTTCACATCATTAATCCAAATCTGTAAAGTAACTAAAATAAATGTAGTGGAGTAAAAATACCAGGTTAACCTTAAAGAAAGCCCTCAGGATTATAAAAGACCACCATCACCCCAGCCACAAACGGTTCTGTCTGCTGCAGTCTGGCAGGCGGTACCACAGCATTCGGACTAAAACCACCAGACACAGAGACAGCTTCATCCCACAGGCCAGAAGACTATTAAACACCTGAACTTAGAAATAACATTCATCTGGCTGCTACTTAGAAATTATTTATCTAATATATCATATTCCAATCACTTGTATATAGACTCTTATTGCACTATTTCACAATTTTTTCTGTGTATCTGTTTTATTGCGTAGCACTGTTGGAGGAGCCTGTGACCTAAGGGGGGGAGGGGGGTAGGACACGTTCGATTCCTGTTTTGAATAGTGTGCCGTCGATGGGTTTCATTCCATTTCAAAGTCCTTTTGGACGCTCTGTGTAAACGCATCCAATCACAGAGGTTGAGGACTGATCACGGGGTTTGTCAAGCTAAGCACATGGTGTAGTTCCAAATGATAGCTGAGGATTCTGGGTAGTCTAGTGTCTTCGGCTATCCTAAAACACCGAAAAAATATTTGTTTCTCCGAATCGAAGGGGGAAATTACAAAAGCATTGCACACAATTCAAACCAATCAATGTTGTGTAATTAACAAGGACAATTTGGTGTTTTTTAGTCGATGAGTAGTGCAGATATCACTGTAAAACCAATCGACAGTAAGGGGAATAGGCTACTGACTTCCGGGGGTAAAATTCTCCGTTATCCAATGGGAATGGACGCTCGTAATACAATACACAGAGCCATAGAGAGATAATCTAGTATCTCTAGGGCTCTGACAATACAGAGGACATGATCATTATCTTTTAAATAACGTTAACTGAAGGGAACAATCTATTTGACACAGCTGAAGCTCTGGCCTTCCTTAAAAACTAACTAATTTAATAAAAATCACAGTTGCATTACACACAATGCACTGTTTTTTGAGAACAAATTCGTAACTAATGTAATTTTACATTCTGACGAAAAATAAAAATTATTATGAATACAAATAAAATAAAAGAAGCCTCCCGTGAGTTACTACAAGCTATATAGTAGATTTTAAAAACGTTGTATAGAATAAAAGCTCACTGCGGGACGTTGTAGAAATGCGTGTGTGCACCACGACAAAGGAGCCTCATTCACTTTACATTGGGGTTGTTTGCGTGGTGCCGACACGTAAATGTAACAAAGTTCGTGACTCCACCACGCATTGTGGTGTTAAGGAGTCGTGGTGGAGTCACGCATTCTGGTGAGATCAGGTTGCCCTCAACTCCTGAATTGTTAGAATATCACCTCCATCTTCAGAGCAATCTGACTATTATAACATTAGCGTTAAGAAAGCTTACTTAAATATCGGCCACAACATAAGTAACCGGATCAGAGTACATTAAGTACAGTCCGCGGCATATCACTTCATATATCTCCTTATCTGAGTCAGCTGAGCCGTATCTGGCCGTGCAACACTCACAGTGTCACATACTGTATGCAGAAGTATTATTTTAAGCAACACATTAAGTTGACGAAACACTCGAGACAAATGTAATTGAAGTCAGATCGTGTTTTAGACGGGGCAGTGATATCATAAACCTGTTAATGTACGCATTCAAACACTTGTTCTGTTACCAGCTGTATTCACCTTGCAGGTGCAGCTATGTGGCTTTTATCCTGGATCAAGTGTTTAAGTCATGGATGTTTAAAGTTTAACTTCTTCATATGTCTAATATTATAGTTAGTTCAGGAAGTATGACGCTGCGCTGTCAGTGCGCTTCTCCATGTTTGTGATTGGTCGAATGCTCCAGATACCACCCCTTTCATGTGAACGCGCACCTAACTCGATAGGACACGGCTGGCTTGGGCGATCCACTTGATAACCCGCGTCGTAGGACCGTTTAGCGAGAGCGCGTATGTTTTGGATTAGGCCAACCGGCTAACTCAAACATATCCAGGTTAGGTTGAACCGGCTTCGTCGTACAGGCCTCTGCTCTACCGAAATCAGTCGGAAGTCGCAAAGTCTCATTTCAAAATAAACGTGGATTTGCGTAAAAAAAAATAGTTTTTCGGGGTTCAGGTGTTTTGTTTGATTTTAAAATAAACAAAGTCTTGGCTTTCAGAATATGAAACTTTTATTTCCAAAATCACACAATAAATACATGTTTGAAGCTTGTAAAGGGAAGATGACAGCTCTCCCTCGCCACTCTGCTGTTCCGCAGCACCGCCCCCCCTCCCTCCGCTGACATTATGAATGTAAGGCCTGGCAATTGTAGCTTGCTGGTAAAACATGTGTAGCCCCTTGATGCCATGCTAAGACAATCTTAATAATGTTTAAAAGTCACCGTTGAACCTCAATCTCTTCGTTGACATCATCCAGATTATTTAGCAGAAGGTCATTTTCCGCTTTCAAACCATCCAAGTGATCGAATGTCACCACATAAGACCGACCCTTCTTCAAAACTCCAAGCTCTAGATTAAGGTGGAGGCGTGTGGCGTAGTGGATTAGTGCCTAGGTGTTGGGATCAGGGGGTCACAGGTTCAAACCCCACTGCAGTCAGCATGTCGTTGTGTCCCTGAGACTCTTCACCCCAAATTGCTCCTGTGGGGATTGTCCACAGTATTGAGTATGTAAGTCCCTTTGGATAAAAGCGTCTAACAAGTAACTTGTAATAATAAAAAAAAAGATCCATTTTGTTGAATTAAAATAAAGTTATTATGTTAATAATGTTTTATTTATTTTTTAAATCGTACATTTGGGAAAACCCGGCGCTCCCGGAGAAAACCCGCTATGCCACGGACAAGGTAATGAACTTTAACCCGTGGTATTTATCTCGTGGCAATTGTAGCTTGCTGGAAGAATATCTAAACCCCCTGATCCTGATGTCATGCTAAGACATTTTACTAATGTTTGTTTTTTTTAAATCGTACATTTTGGGAAAAACCCGGCGCTCCCGGAGAAAACCCGCTATGCCACGGATAAGTTAGTGGCTTTTATCTCCTGGCCTGCTGAGCTCGATTCTCCTGAACCGTTTTCTTGTGTTCAAGGAAGTCATTGTGAACGGTGACGTTGTTCACATTCAAGCTGTTCATTCGGTCCTGATCGCCGTTAGGGTTCTGAACCGCTGTGTTTCTTTCCCTCAGCGGCTCATCACACATAGACTGCAGGTCGTTCATCTTTTCCTGCAGGGTTTTGTTCTGAGAACGACCCTTCCTCAAAACACCAATCTCTAGGTTAAGTTCCACGAGATCCTTCCCCATGGCGGCACTATCACACCCCAAGGTCTCGTTGGATGCCTTCAAAGCCTGGTAGTTGATCATGAGATGCTTTTCCTTGTGAACCTCGTTGCTCAAACCCTGGATCTTGTTCATCAAAGCCTCGTTCTTCCTCTTAACGTCCTCTCTCTCAGCTTTCGCCTCCTTGTAAGAGTCCTCGAGCTCCATGAAACGCAGATGCCTTTTCTTGAGCTGCAAAGCTTCTTCTCGCAGGGAGACATGTTCGAGGCTCATGGCGGCTTTTTCTGTCACCATTGCGTTGTAACTTTCCCTAATGGTGTCCTCGTTCTCAAGTTCTTGGCACAACTCGACTTTCTTTTGTTGCAACAATTGGATTTGCTGGAAAATCAACTCTTTTTCTTCCTTCGCAATTTGGTATGACACCTGAAGATCCTCGAAACCCAGAAGCCTCTTTGAAAGCTCAAAGATCTCTTCTTGCAAGTCTTCGGTTTGGCTCCTTTCCTCATATTTCGAACGGTTCATTTCGTCCATCTCAAACTGCACCGTGCTTTCATTTTCAAGCTCCCTGCGGAGATCGTCCACTTCCTGCTGCAGAGCCTGGTTCTTCTGTAAAACTGTCTCTATCTCTGCCTTAGACACTTGGAAACGATCCTGAAGTTCCTCTTTCCTTTGCTTGAGACACTCAAGTTCTTCCTCAAGGCCACCATTTACTCTGATGGTTTCCTCTGCGTCACTTCTCAATGCATCGAGCGTTTCCTCTGCAGCAGAATAGCATTGGATCGATGAACGCACCTCTTTAATCTGTGCTTCGAGCTCTCTCCGTCTACGTAGTGCAGCTTCATGCTCGGCTTTGATAGCATCGATGCTATCCAGCTCATCTATCTTGTCAAACATCTGTCCCTCGAGGATCTGTCGTTCTTGCTCCAATTCCTTGTTTGTCTGGATTAGTCCCTGGAACATCGCCTCTACGGTAACGTTATTTTCGATCTTCTCACTAAGAACCCTCACTACTTTTTCGAGGTAGGCACACTTGCGCCTCGCGACATCTCCCTCGGCCTTCAGAGCGTCAAACTGCTCCCCCAGCGCTGGAAAGCTGCCGAACTGTTTTTGTATGGATTGTATTTCCACATGTATGGTCTTGAGATGTTCTTGAACTGCCCCAAGACTCCTCCTAACTCCAGCGTAGTCACCTCCCAATTCCACTTGTTCCTTATTGCAGGACATGTTTTTTTAAGATGACAATGATACACACACAGTAGCAACTGGTAATACCTAACTGTTTCTTCACGGGGAAAAAACTGAATTTCGTGGTGTGTTGTCAGCGTCAGACTGGTTTGTGCTAAGCCAACATATGATGTGCCTTAAAACTCAAACGGGTCTACTCGCAGGTTCTCATTTGGAACTATCGATGATGTAACAAAGCACATTAAAGCGTCATCGTGACATCACTTGGAATTTCTGCACAATGCTCACATGTAGAGATGTGGCCATGGCAACAGTGAAGATGCATTCTGGGTAACTTTGCCCAGGCATTCCATTTTTGACAAAACAACAACAAGATGGCTGACTCCTACTCTCTATTCTACTCAATATTAAGGGAGTTCTTTGTGGAGGATTATGTAGTGAAAATGAACACACCGATATTCTGAAACTAATATATAAAAAGGGACTTGTGTTGGGATGTCCTGTTAACAATAAGCCATTATTATTACTCACAAATTGTCATCAAAAGCAGAGAAAATACTCCAATTGAAAATACTTCCTAATAATACTCTTTATTAAAAAAAAAAGTTGAGTGTAGGCATGACATATTAATGTTTTTGGTACAAAATTAGCTTGAGCACCATTTTTTTATTCGCCATTTATTGACTGATATGACGGCACAGGGTACCCTGATCAGAGCGTCCTGAATATTTGTATTTTAATTCAGTTAACTTGTATGTGTTTGTAGCCAGATCTGGGCAGTAAGTACACAGCCTGGTCTTCAGTGAGCACTCTGATCCAGAAGAACCTGGTGATGAAGACCCACAACCCTGCAAGGTACAGAGGAAACACACACACACACACACACGATTGATTAACACACGCATTATTTCTGTACGATTTCAGATTCAGAGTGTTTTGAAGTGGAAACGGGGGCTTCTCTTTCGTTTAAATGGAGTTCACTCTTCCTCAACAATGGAATTATGATCAGTAGAAATGGCCATGACATGGGATATTTTAAAGGTTGATCCTTTTCCGCTACAGCTCTGCTTAAACATGCAGACGTACAGTAGATGACAACTTCAAGCATTTCCAAAAACCTTTACGGCCCCTACACACGGCGGTGTGCGTGTCTTGAGCTTGGGGACTTTACGCCAGTGGCGAATCGTCAGGGCCCTCTAGGCCCTCTGTGAGGGCCTAAGATATTCTAAAAAATAATATTTGAAAACATTAAAAAAAAACATTTAAAAAATATATATTATTTTTACCCTACTTTTTCATTAGTTTTACCAACATAACTCGATTTAATTGTATTTAAAATAACATTTCCAAATAAATAAATCCTTCGAATCTGCCTGTTCAGTTTCTGTTAGAATGTGAAGGGTTAAATGCCGTCTCTGCGAGTTATGTGAAGTGAGCTTGTTGGTCCCTCTCTACATTCACAGAGGGCCAGCTATAGTAACTCAACGAGAGAGTAATGTCAAATGACAGTACAATTGACCAATCATATCTTCCCTCTAAATGGGCGGGCTTTATTTTCGCGGACTTTATGACAAGTTCCGCCCGCTGTGGTCCATGGGTCTATGCAAGTGGTGCAGTGACGCGTCCTAAAACCCGGAAGTAAGCTTCGCTCGGGTTCCCTCGACAGAAAGCAACGGGATTTCTCCATAGGATTTTGGAAAATAGCTGGAAATAAGGTCTGTGGAAAACGGACCTGTTAGATAAATGCACGTTTTGTTCAGCCGGATAATATCCACATGTCTACCCTACTTTTATTAATTTTGAATCATAAATCGAATCGATAGATTTATGATTAGCATACTGTATAGTGGTCGAGGTATATTTACCCCTATTCATAGCGTATAATCAGTAAAGCCAATTACATGTTTTCACTAATGTTAGTCTTTTGATTAATTAATATTATGTTATTTATTTATTAGAAACTTCATGAAGGAGAGGCGCTTCAACAGGGGAGTGTCTGGATGGATGGACCCTACAAAAAGTCCCGATTGGCAAACAGCAGGATGGTTCAAGCTGCGGCCATTTTGTGCTGATGGAAAGTACTGTTTTTAAAAGCAAAGTGCCTTTTTATTTAGTCCATTTATTTGTTTGTTGGTTCGACTTAAAGCCACACAAGGGTGGCGCATGAAATCATTTGTAAAATAAATGTCTACTGTATATTGTAAATACATGTGTAATTGTGTTTTTCAGAATGCTGAAAGCCTGCGAAAAGACGCAGATCCTGCCAGCGTCCAGCAGGACCACACGAAGAGCCTCAGGGGGTACATATTACATTTACTGATTGGGGCACAATTACATAATTGATTTTTTAGTCACTGTTTACTGTTGTGGTATTTTGTAAATAAACATACTAAAATTCATCACGTCTCATAACTTCTTTCCTACTGTTGTGGCAGATAATTAACCCCCTTTCATCAGGGGGGGTCTGTGGGACATTACCTTACAGCCATGTTCACAATATAACACGGGTGTTTTTTGTTCCTGATGTTCAGGTAACCTTACCAAGCAATTGCAGAAAGAGCAAGAAGAGATGCATTCAGTACAACACCCGGGTGTATAGCTACAGTGCTCAGGGGCGGTGGTGGCAAAGTCCATAGGGACTTGGCTTGGCAACTGGAAGGTCACCAGTTCAAGTACCGGAAAGACTAAGTGCTACCGAGGCGTCCCTGAGCAATGCATCGTTCCCTACACTGCTCCCCGGGTGCCGTACATAATGGCAGCCCCCTGCTCCGAACACTATATGGGTCAAATGCAGAGACCCTGTAAATGTCCCGTCTGTGGGACTAATGAAGCTCAGCGCAGTTCAACCAGGAAGACCGTCTTTACTCTTCATTCACTATTTCCATTTTACTTCTCTCTCTCCTCTGAATAAGTGATCGGGGGAGTCACTCCTCAGCTTAACCAATCACTTCGCTCTATTCCCACAAGCCTATTGTAGCGCTCTGCTAAACCTTTTAAATCAGCTCTCCCCCCTCTGACAGCCGTCATTTCAGGTTACTCGTCGCAACCCTCCTCCACCCCTTTTCACCTCCTGTCCCTCTGAATCCAGGGTCCAGCTAAGCCACTCCTCTTCAGACCGACCCCAATTACATTACATTGCATTTAGCTGACGCTTTTATCCAAAGCGACTTACAATAAGTGCGTTCGACCAACAAGATACAAACTTGAAGAAAACAGAATCATAAAGTACATCAGGTTTCATAGAGCCAAAACATTTCAAGTGCTACTCAACTGACTTTAGATAAGCCAGCCCTTTATTAGTATATAAGTGCTTTGTTAATAGTTCTATCGCTCAAAGTGGAGTCGAAAGAGATGAGTTTTCAGTCTGCGCCGGAAGGTGTGTAAGCTATCTGCTGTCCTGATGTCAATGGGGAGCTCATTCCACCATTTTGGAGCCAGGATAGCAAACCCACGTGTTTTTGCTGATGGGAACTTGGGTCCCCCTCGCAGTGCGGGTGCAGCGAGCTGGCTGATGCAGAGCGGAGTGCACGTGCTGGGGTGTACGGTTTAACCATGTCCTGGATGTAGGAAGGGCCAGATCCATTCGCAGCATGGTATGCAAGTAGCATTGTCTTGAAGTGAAGGAGCGGAGTGGTGTGGGAGAATGTAGGAAGGTTGAAGACCAGACGAGCCGCTGCATTCTGGATGAGCTGCAGAGGTCGGATGGCACATGCAGGTAGACCAGCCAGGAGGGAGTTGCAGTAGTCTAGGCGTGAGATGACGAGAGTCTGGACCAGAACCTGCGTCGCTTTCTGGGTCAGCTGGGGACGCATCCTCCTGATGTTGTAAAGCGTGTATCTGCAGCAGCCGGTTGTAGCAGCGATGTTTGCAGTGAAGGACAGGTTGTTATCTAGGGTCACACCCAGAGTCCTTGCAGTCTGAGTCGGGGAAACAACAGAGGTGCCGATGTTGATTGTTAGGTCAAGACTGAACTGCTTTTCCCGGAAGGAAAAGCAGTTCAGTCTTGTCAAGGTTGAGCTTGAGGTGGTGAGCAGACATCCACTGAGAGATGTCAGCTAGACAAGCAGAGATGCGTGCGACGACCTGGGTCTCTGAGCGGGGAAAGGACAGAATTAATTAGGTGTCGTCAGCGTAGCAGTGGTATGAGGAGAAAATAATCATAGCGGTAGGGAATCACCCGGTGCTGTATGATCAGTCCCTCTTCACCTACCGGGATACAAACCGGAGGAGCCAGGCATGGAGGGAGGAGGCAGAGACAGTGGGTGAAACTGGTAGGTTTTCGCCTGTTTGGGGAGTTTATATCCAGTGTACTTCGTTTGAATGGACAGCTCGCAGACATAGACAGTATTTAGCCAGAATGGAATGTTACGTAAAATAGCACCATAGGCACTAATCTCATAAATGCTCATCATATAAAGTGTGACATGTAAAACTTGTTATGCAATTGGAGAGATTCATGTGATTGGTTCAGGCCCGGTTCTACGGGGGTGCATAAGGGTGCATTGCACCCTCAGTTGAGTCGTTATGCACCCTCATTTGAAAAATTAAAAGTAAAAAAAAAAAAATTAAAAGTGAAAAAAATTAAAAGTGAAAAATATTACATTTTGCCTATTATTACTAACAATAGTAGTAATACTAATAAGAAGAAGAAGAAGAATATAGTTGAATTAAAATAAATTGTAATTGTGGTTGAATAGCATTGTCTGCTGCATTTATTTGATCAATTTAAACGGTAAGTAACGTTATTATGTCAGGTGCGCGAGACCTGTGCCGCTGCACATTCATCATCTGCAAGGTGCTGACACAGCTGTCAGTGATGGATCAGAAAATGGTTAAAACAACCAGCCCTTATCGCCAGCATACACTGCATCTCCTGCAGGTAATAACAGTTCAGATCATGGGGACATTACGTTACTGTCCTGGACACTAACGTCCTCCTTCCCGACTCGCCTGCTTTGCCCGCCTCGCCCACAGAGGCGGAGCAGCCACAGCCGTCTTCGTTACCCCAAACACCGCCACCCCTCAGCGGCCCGCAAGTGCCAGAGGACCTCTGCAAAACAGAGCCTGCCCAGGTATATTTAAAAAAGTACCCAACTCGCCTGTACAGTGGGGTAAGGCGCTCATTTTGCAGCTCATGGTTTCAAAACAGAGATTGGCTGGAATATTCATGTAAAAAAGATGCCATCTTCTGCTATGCATGCAGACATTTCGGTTCAAGTAAGTCAGATGCCTTCACCACAACTGGCTACAACAACTGGCGCCATGCTCTTATAGGCTACTTGATAAGGGACTGGGAAGCGATAATCAAGCAAAGAGTACATGGATCCATAGATCTCTTCATGTTGCTCTCAAAGTGCACCAGATTGATGCTTTTAACTTCAATATTTAAAAAAAAATCTTCCCGGGGGAGCATGCCCCCGGACCCCCCCAGAGGAGGTGAGGACCCCCATAGAGGGTGTTAGGTACACTCCCCACTTATAAAAATAGCACTTTACCACTGCACCCTCTCTAATCTCAGATGCACCCTTAGTCATTTTGTTCTGGAACCGGGCCTGGATTGGTTGTTGGTCGCGTTGCTCGCGTAAACTCCCCAAGTTCAAGACACGCCCACCGCCAAGCGGCAACGCACGCCGCCGTGTGTAGGGGCCGTTACCGCGACCCATCTTTGGTGTTACGTCCCCTACACACGGCCGCGGGCATTAACGCTTAGCGTTGGGCGTGTCTGGAGCTTGGGGGAGTGAACGAGAGCAACGCGACCAACAACCAATCACATGAATGTCCCGCCACGGACATAGTAAACAAAAAAATCCCGGTTCTTCTATCCACTCGAGCCAAAATGGATGCCGGTTTGGTAGCAAGGGTGGCATTGGTATATGCATTGTATCTCGGGAGGCGACGTCGTGTGCGTCGCTGTTGGGTACATCCGATACTCCGAAAAAGGCGGACAACACCGATTACAAAGGCGGACAACACCATGCGTTTGTCAATCGGACCCACCGAGCGACTCGCCATCTTTCTACGTTAAGTTTTGTGCATTTCTACTTCTGTAATATGACTCTGTATAGAAAGAGAGAGAATGCATGTCATGGATGAATGAAGTCTGTGATTTAGTTCAGATGGATAACATTAATTAAGATAGCTAGGTAAACACAGTATTGCTCCCCTGTGTGTGGGGGGGTCTGTGTGCATCTGTGGGGTCTTTGTGTGTGTATGTGTGTCTGTGGGGTCTTTGTGTGTCTGTCTGTGGGGTGTGTCTGTGGGTTCTGTGTGTGTGTCTGTGGGGTGTGTGTGTGTCTGTGGGGTCTGTGTGTGTGAGAAAGGCAGAGAGGGGTGCGGCAGCAGTACTGTGGCACACAGAGCAGGTGTGTGTGTGTGTGTGTGTGTGTGTGTGTGTGTGTGTGTGTGTGTGTGTGTGTGTGTGTGTGTGTGTGTGTGTGTGTGTGTGTGTGTGTGTGTGTGTGAAAAAGTTTTTAGAGAGTACTTGTCCATGGACAAGTGAGTTTGGCAATTTACTTGTCCGAATACATTTTTCACTTGTCCAGAATGGAAAAAAATTGGGGCCACTGGAATCTTCTTCTTCGTCATCGTATTTTACATTTTCCCACGGTTTTTACAACACCGCTAACGTAAGTGAGCGGTAAGATTTTACTGCATCACACATAGGGTTGGGTATCGTTTGGATTTTAACGATTCCGGTTCTGCTTTTCGATTCCGGTTATTTCTGGTTCTCGATTCCGGTTCTTTGAGAGGGTAAAAATAAGTCCCATGACAAACTGGGAGAAAAATATATTTATGAAAACATTAAGTCAAATCTGTATTCCTATTTACAAATCACTTCATACTGTTGAATTTCTTACGGTTATTGAATACAATTATATAAAAATAATCTCTGCATTGTTTAGTTAGTTCTAAGTGGTGCAGTTTGAGAATGTACAATTGGCCCAGTCTCCTCTGATGTTACACTGCAACCTGCCTGTGAGACAGAGTCCAACCACACATGTCCAACACATAGGACATAACCTAATAATAATAATGACACATTAGATGTATAGCCTATTATAGGCCTAGCGCTTTTCTACAACTCAAAGACGCTTGCACGCTATGCATGTCCTGCAAATACACATGCTGCAGCTGCCCAGCAGCTCACTGTTTGTAAAAGTAAATAAATAGTATTTTCATTTCAATAATGTACTTTCTATACCCTGCTTCATAAACAATACTGACATCCCTGTGCTGCTCCGAGTCTGGGGGTCCGGCGATGTGAGGACACAGAGAGGGAGGCTGCTTTACTTCATAAAGGAAATGGTGGTCAATATTAACAACATAGGAGTTAAAACGCTTACTAACCTTCATTATGTGTTAGAGAAAGAACATACGAAAGGTTGACAAAGATGAGGCTGTTAAACGGGCAGCGGATCTGCTGTGTGTAGAGAGAGAGAGACGCTGAGCGGCACCGTGCAGCGATCAGCTGATACGGAGCATAGAGAGAGCTGCAGTCCGCGGGGCTCGGGGCTCACAACTCTTATTAATCCCGGTACCGGACAATTGTTATTTGTTCCTACTCGGAACCGAGTTTTGCTTCCCAACCCTGCCACTGTGCTACACTTCCCGCTCCGCCCCGCCCCCGTCTAACTGTACAGAAAGCGGCGAGATGCATTTCCTTAGGAATCGACAAGCAGAACCGAAACTAACACTTCTAAACGAACAATGGCGGACACGTACCATTTGCGAATGAGTTATGCCTTTTGTAAACTGAATGTATCAATCATTTGTCAATAAATCAGGCCGAAAAACGCCACTTGTCCGCCGGACAAGTTAATTGAAAGATCTACTTGTCCGATATTGTAAATAACACGTCCCGGACGGTGGGACGTGTACTTTTTCGCACACTGGTGTGTGATCTGAAATTGTTTTATTTTTGTATTCATGTATATTACTTTTTTCTCAGGTACCTGGCAACCGGTGACTCGTACAGGACCATATCATTCAGCTATAGGGTTGGTTATATAACCGTGGCAGGCTGTTGACGGCCGGCCGTTCTGTGATTCTCCAGAACACACAGATGGCCAGTCCGCTATGTATTCCACACCGGGTCACGGCAGCGCCGCGACGCAGACGGACCCGGTGGAATACAGGGTCTACCGCGTTTAGGAACCGTTAAGCAGAACCAAAATTGTGTATTTTGTATGGGTACCCGGTACCCGGCATTTTCTTATCGGTTCTCATCTGGAACCGAGTTTCGGTTCCCAACCCTAGGTGTAAATAGCATTGTTAGCTACGGACACCCGGGTGCAAATAGCATCTACCATAAATAAATACAGGCTAACTTTTTGGTGAAGAAGTGGCATGGGCAAATCAGATATGTGCTATCACACATTAAGAGGATTATTTCCAAACATGAAAAGAAACTGTCTTCACCTGCAGATCGTCACAATGGGAAAATAATTGTCGCTGTGGTCACTTTGTAGAGTTCATCCCATGTAGTGTGTTGGTGTTTGAAAAGCCTTCAAACTACAGTATAGAGCTTTGTGTAATACTGGCCTCTGCTTCGTATTTCACCGTCTCACTGGTACCTGTTTTTATTGGCTATAATGTCCACATGTCCAACATCTAGTTAAAAACCACTGTGCCGCAACTGTCAGCAAGAATGTGTCGTATTCAACTGAGAACATTTCTTAAGCTCATTTGGTTTCATATCGTTTTTTGTGGGAAAATCTGAAAAAAGGAGAACTTCAGCATTTAGTCTGTCATGCTTCCTAACTGTGTATGTCTTTTAACACATACATGTTTTTGGATCTATTTATGTCGGTGATGACTAGCTTATTTGTTCCTCGCAATACTCTTTTATAGTCTCCACTTAATATGTTGCACAAGCTATTTGCACTAATGCCTGCACGCCTTAGAATGTGGAAACAATGCGTTTGTCCCCGAGTGTGAAAACACAGCCGCGGTGCTGTGTGTGTGGACGGCTGCAGCTCTGCTCAAGTCCTCTCTGCCCTGCGGCGAGTCTCTGGAAGAACACAATCCTAATAAAGGGTTGAGTAATTACTCCTCTTAATATAAACGTTATAATGGGATTAAAAGGATCCCACATCCTCCCCCTGCCCTCCCACCCATCCCTCCCCCTCTGGTCTCTCTCTCCCTCGCTCTATCCTCTGTGTTCATTGTTTAGTTCCTGTGTGTGTGTGTGTGTGTGTGTGTGTGTGTGTGTGTGTGTGTGTGTGTGTGTGTGTGTGTGTGTGTGTGTGTGTGTGTGTGTGTGTGTGTGTGTGTGTGTGTGTGTGTGTGTGTGTGTGTGTGTGTGTGTGTGTACTTGGAGCAGCATGTGATTAAACAACAGAAAGTGAACATGGCAGCTGCCATGCTGCACAAACTCCCACTCTTTAAATGAACCGTACACACACACACACCCACAAACTCGCATAAACACACACACAAACGTAGTCCCCTATACTTGTGAGGACTTCTAAGGCATACAGAAACACATCTTTGTGTTTTGATGTGTTTCTGATTATGTTTGTGTATGGGACTACAAGACACAACATTAGCAATTTAAAGACATTATAAATGGCTTTCATTATTTTCCGACATCTTGTCGACCAAATAATTATTTGCTTCAAAGAAAACAATCAATTGTCCAATAATATAAATAATAATATTTAGTTGCTGCTCAAATCGAACCGTAACTTTAACATTTCAGGCCACGACAAAATGTGCTCACTTACACCCTGAAGGAATACAAAATGATAACCTGCCCTCATAAAGATAGAAGCATATTATCCCAAACACCCCCCAACATTCAGAGGCTATGAGGTAGGATCTTGTGAGGATACAACCCGGCATGTCTGAACCGAACACTGTGCGGCAGGCCTTTCTGCTCTCCTCCTCATGTACACGAGGAGCGGTGAAACACTGCAGTTCACAAAAAGAAGGAGAAACTGGAGAGCCGTCTCCTCTGCAGACATCCTTCCTGTTACGGTGGAGAATCTCCCTTACAGCCATCGCTTTAATGAAAAATAACTTCCTGGTGAAACAGCTTTCTTTCATCCCATTACATCAGGGGTGCCCACACTTTTTGGGCCGGTGGGCTACTTTTGAAATGACCAGCTCACCGAGGTCTACCAACCAAAAATAAAATCCCAAATTGCAAGGAGCTGAATAACACGTGTTATGTATACATGGGATAACTACAACAACGCTATTTGGGTTCTTGAACAGAAACAAATACATGAATACATAAAACTAAAATGGCATGTTAACCTCTCTCTATTTCTCTCTCTCTCTGTTAAGAAACACATAACAAGCAGGCTAAGAAACCACTCTCCATGTCCTGAAATCTTAAACATAAAACACAAATATAAGTACAAGGAATACAATAAACGAGTAGAACAGTCAATTTAGACACCAGACTCAAATCTCTCTCTCTCTCTCTCTCTCTCTCTCTCTCTCTCTCTCTCTCTCTCTCTCTCTCTCTCTCTCGCTCTCTCTCGCTCTCTCTCTCGCTCGCTCTCTCTCGCTCTCTCTCTCTCTCTCTCTCTCGCTCTCTCTCTCGCGAACGAGCCGTTTTTTTTTGTTTTGTTTGCGGAGGGATCTAGATCGGCATGAAGGCACATTATGCAATCTGCAATGTGCACATTATCCCGCTTATTACACATGGCCACATAGAAAATGATTTTATTGATTTAAAAAATAGTTTTATGTATTGATTTAAATTGACATGCATCCGCTAAGAAAAGTAGTCCGTTGTTACTGTTTGAACTAACGTAACAAAGGCAGGAACTGCTTCTATAGTGTTTTTGAGGAGCTTTTTTATTACAGTTTTGAAAACATCGTTGCTTGCACAATGTGCACAAAGTAGCACAATTGCTGCAGCCTAGCAGCTGATCTCAGAGCACGCTCCCCTCTCCTGCAGGGGGGCGTGGTCAGCTGCAGCTCACAGAATCAGCCCCCTGCAAAAACAGCGCTGGAAAGAGCAAATGGAGCGAAATGAGGCATGGTATAATATGTGGTAAACTGAAGAGCCCTTTGGGAGCCGAAAGAGCCGGCTCTTCTTGGTGAGCCGAGCCAAATGATCCGGCTCACCAAGAAGAGCCGGAATTCCCATCACTACCCGGCACTTGACTGATGTTATATCGCTTTGCATTCTGGGTTAACAGACTGGAAAGCGATAGGTCGCTTTTTCTGTCAATCAAGTAAACTCCTGAATTAAGTGGCAGGGAGGACAAGGGAGGAGGGATCAAAACCTGTTTTGTCTATTTTAACGGAGCTTGATTTTTTTTTTTTTTAAACCAGCATTGTCGCCCGCGGTCGATGTACTGGGCACCTCTGCATTACATAGACAAAAAACATGAATTGATTATCGTCTTCTAGATGCAACTCGTTTTTTTGGCACAATATAAACACTTATTGCTTTTCTCGAACAGCGAATCCAGAAGATAAATCATTTTGTTTGACATGGGAATCAATCAGTGCTCACCTGCTTTATATCCGAGGAGGTTCCACCTTAGTTTAACACATAATCTGCAGCTAAACTGTAAGGAAAATAATGTCAAATAATGCTTCCTAAATATGTCACATTGACAATGTTGGTCTTTCAGTAAACTAGTTTATCAAAGGTGGATTGCCATGAAGGTCGCTTGTCCACAAGATGGACCCTTTATATTTATAACTGAAAAATGTTAGTATTTTGTCTATTCTGTGTAACACTTATCGTGGCATGTTATAGCAGCTGATAGAGAGGTTATAGACTGGTCTTTGAATTCCGTTCTTTTTAAGCATTTAGTCATTTTTATATGACTTTTATAGATTATCATGATACCATAAATAAGAACACTATCATAATTTACATTTAATGAACACTCTAAGACAGCAATAACCACAGGGGAACTCATCATTAAAAGCCCATTTTGAATAAACAAAAGGCTTATTGAATTCTTAGATGTTTTTCCTAAATGGATTATTCACTGTTTGTTTATTTAACAGCGACAGCAGGCAGTGAACATGGATTCCTGTAGAGTGAGCCGATTCCTGAAATACGTGTGTGTTCCCAGGAGGGTTTCTGAGAAAACAAACAGACTCGCACACAGACAACAGGTGAGTCATATCCTGTCTGTCTGTCTGTCTGTGATCTCTTCTCCTCACAGTATTCACACTCTGTTGTTGCGTTGTTTTCTCCACCTACGGCTCTCTGCTGTGTAAATCATATTTATAACTGTGTTAAATATTAGATAGTATTGCCTCCAGGAAACTGAAGTCAAGCACAGTGTTTATTTTTTTCAACCCTTTCAAATGATTTGTTGTCCAGCTGAATTCTGCAGGTCAGTCCTGAGTGTGCATTTATTATTTACTGTTTTACACACATATCTCCGGCTGTTATCTGAAAGGTAAGGGGCAAAGAAAAAGTGTTTAGTTTGCCTTAGTTTTGATAAAGTCAAATATTTCATGAGTTAGCTACACTTTGCACGTCTTTATAACGCACAGCTTTAAATTATTTTCTTTATGTATTTGTATATTTATTTAAGTATGTGTTTATTCTTCTATTTGACAGGTTTGATTTGGAGATTTTGTATTCTCTCAACAATTAATTTGAAGAAAAATCCCAAAAAGATTTGAAGACATCCGTTAACATTAGAAAAGTTAACAAATCATTAGAAGTAGAGAAAGAAAATGAGCAGATGTATCACAGTCACTGTCTGGATCTGTTACTGTGTCTCACCTTTAGTCGTTTTGGGGTTGTGGGCTTTATTGTCTTCCAGTCAATAAGCCTCTGATGTCAGTGATGAACATTGTTTCCAGCTTGAAGCTGAGTACTCTTTAAGTGAGCTTATATAACTTTTCGAATCAACCAAAGTACAGTTAATACTTAACATTTGGCAAATGGTTGATAGATTTAACTTTATTTACTAGTAGTTTGCAAAAAGAAACGAGACCAATCCAAAAAAAGAAAGACTAGGTTTTTAAATTGTGTTTGGGTTTTGCAGAGAAAGCTTTCTGCCCGTGTTTGTTAGACCCAGGCTAATAATTTAAAAGCTATAAGACGAGCAGTCTGAGCAGCAGACGCCTGCAGCCTGCCCACACTGGATGTTCTCTGATGAGGAGGCAGAACAGTCCGGCAGATGCATTTATGAGGGTGAAGGGGCAGTAATGAGCGGAGCTAGCTGATGGGGCCGAGCTAATGGACAGCTCTCCACTCAGCAGTTTATATTCTGTTCACATATGGATGCCAAACTGGTGGCTGCTGGTCAAACAATATCCGTTTTAAATAATCAATTGGACAACTCTGCAGATATTGAAGGATTGTATAATGTTCAGCCTGTCCTCCTACAAAAAACGACCATATAGGTCGATTGTTCAGCAGCTAAATACGACCCAGAGACACGTTTTAAAGTGTAGCCCCTCTAGTGGTCGTGTAAGAAACAACATGCTCCTGTCGATTGCAAACGCTCCGGAGGGTCGTTTATTCACAAATAACCCTCTCTGGAAAATCCTAAATTGTGGAATAGTTTGGCCATTAAAATGCTTTTTTATTAGATTTCTAGCGAGAAGTGTATATTGTACTTTTATAATCCACGTCCAGTGGATGTGTAGGATCTACAGTTTGATAGATATACGAAGATGATTTGAGGTCTCGCCAGGAGAACGTGTACTGTATATGGGGCAACTTCCATGTAAAGTTAGCGTGGGTGAAAACAGTATTTCCGGTCTCGAAGTTTTCATAATAAAACCGGAAGTATTCCCCACACTGTCAAATGATTACGCAGTGATATCTCCATTACTCATCCACTAAAAAACATCAGTTTATCCTTGTTAATTACACAATATTGATTGGTTTAAATTGTGTACAATGCTTTTGTGTTTTTAACCTTCGATTCGGAGAAACAAATTGTTTTTTCGGAGTTTAGACACGACAGAGTTTCCGAAGACACTACACTACCCAGAATCCCCAGCTATCATTTGGGACTACAACATCCGCCTTGCTTTACAAACCCCGTGATTAGCCCTCAAGCTCTGTGATTGGATATTGGAGTGGCAGTGCGACAAGGTTACGCTGTCAAACAGCTCTTTGAAATGGAATGGAACCACGCCAGACTATCCAAAACTGGACTTGGACGGGTCCAGCCCGGCCCTCCCCCCCAGAATTACACTTGCTGCCTATTGTGTGTTTCGCAACATGTTCTATGGCACGTCTCTACTGGGAAATGTAGTTTTAAAAGACGTTTTCGTATTTCCCACAATTAGAAGTTGCCAGTATTAAACTGTGTACACTGGTGTTATACATCCCTGGAGGTTTAGGGGATACGAAACACATTGGTGTTATCAAATTTAAAACATATAATTAATACATGGGTGAAAATTGCTTGTGTCCATAATGGGCAGCATTAATATACCCACATGACAGCTAAGGTCAGAAGAGCTTTATTTAACAGCTGGTCTTATGTCTGTGACCCCTCCTGTTGTTAATTGATAAGCCTGAAACATGCACTTGTCAAGGTTCAGAGGCACATTGTGCAAATATGACAGTAGCCATCGATCATCTTAAGATAATATACTTTATTGATCCCAAGTTGGGAAATGTTTTTGTTACAGCAGCATGTACTACTTTGTTCTACTCCACTACAATTCAGAGGTTAACCTGGTATTTTTACTCTACTACATTTATTTTTGTTACTTTGCAGATTCTGATTAATGATGTGAAATATAAACAACCCTTAAATCAGACTTTAGTTACACCTGAGTAAAATTCAGCCTTATCAGTTTGTCTGTTTTGCACATCCTCCTGTTAATATCTTTGGACGTCCTGCACTAAACTGTTTTATTGTAGAGATCACTACAGTATCTTCTAGATATTTTCCATTCTATATTTCTATCATTGACCCCTATTTTGTATGTAGGCTACTCTTAATATTTAAATGTTTTCATCAATAACTAAATAAATATAACTTATTCAACAACTACATTCAATAACGTGCTTTAACCACTAGGAGGTGCGGTTTAGACCAGTGGTCTAGTTAATAAAACATAATAATATCGTACATAATATGACTATTCACTTTATTGTGAGTTTAAAACAGAACGGTAAAGGAAAATACAGTTTCAGTCTCTCGATGTGAAGCTTATGCATTGTACCATGAACCTGTATAGACCTGTAACAGTCAACTGCATGAGGAGTTGGAAAGGTAGTTCAGAAAATCAGTAATATCTTTAAAAACTACAAAAAAGTCCCTTTCGATCAGCTGTGCACCGTTATGGTGTAAATACAGACTATCTACTAATTGGATCAAATATAAAAGTCAGCCGAATTAGTGTTGATACTGCAAGGAGACGTATTGTGTGAAAAGAAATGGAAGATGTTGTTTAATTGTTGATATATTTATGGTCCACGTCACGTATTCAGTTTTGGCGGCATCTCTTCCAGTTTGTCAAAAGGTCTTCTGATCAGGGCTCTATAAATACATATCTAGGGCAGATATGTAATATTTAATGCAGCCGAACCGTGTATTACAATGCCGTTATGTGATGACTTTCAAAGAGAAAAGCAAGAACACTTGGAATAAAGTATTATTATTTTTAATGTTTTCCGATTTCATATCACATAAACACCATATCCCGACGTGCATTGCGGCGTGATTTTAGCCTATCAAAACCTCTGAAAAAAGAAATGTGTCTCTCAGAATCGAAAGAGAAAAACCTATGGGAAAAACACAAAAGCATTGTACACAATTTAAACCAATTAATGTCGTATAATTAACTAGGATAAACTGATGTTTTTTTAGTGGATGAGTAGTGCAGATATCACTGTTAAATCATTTGATCATTGGTTTTATTATGAAAACGGCGAGACCGGAAATACTGTTTTCAACCCGTAACTTTACATGGAAGCTTGCCGCATATACACGTTCTCCTGACGAAACCTCAAATCATCTTCGTAATATCTATCAAACTATAGATCCTACATATCGACTGGACGTGGATTCTAAAAGTACAATATATACTTCTCGCTAGAAATCTAATCATAAAGCGTTTTAATGGCCAAACTATCCTACAAATTAGGATTTTACAGAGAGGGTTATTTGTGAATAAACAACCCTCTGTAACGTTTGCATTCAACGGGAGCACTCGAGGCCGACAATTTTAAAACGTAATTATAGGTCGTAATAAGCGCTTGAACAAACGACATATTTGGTCGTAATAAGGGCTTAAAACAATCGACCCATTTGGTCGTATGAGTTGGAGGACTTGTTGATAATGTTCTATGATTTGAGGTACAGCTTAGGTTTCACAATCTATTATTCATTTGACCTCGGGAAACGATGAGTATACACTTACTTTCACTGGTGTTGAGATACTTAAAACAAGTAAACCATCCATTAATTTGCTATGCTTATACAAATGTGAGTCATTCAGCTGCACCTAACTTTCAAAAATAACATATATCACTACACGTTTAATGTTTTTCACATTGAGTAAAACTAAAATCAACCCTGCCTATTGCAGAATCATTTGGTATAATGTATATGAAAAATAGCCACCTCCTGAATTCAAAAGGAAAGAAGTTAAAGCTGATTGTGACGATCACTTCTCATAATTTACGCATCTAGATTAATCACGAACATCTCAGGTAATCTGGACATGCCCTCAGACGTATTGAGACAGGATCTGATCTGATCAGTTCAAAATGGCCATGCAGCCTTCAGGCATTTACACATACCAGACCGTTAATTGGATTACAACCATTCATGGTTAGAAACTGCAAATGAAGTGATTTTGTGAGAAAGCTGACATTTTGGGATAGTGAGGGGCCTTAGATCAGTGCTCACTCAGCAGACTCCATGGTTCTCCATGTAATACATCCTTTTAAATAAGTCAGTTTTATGAACTTGCTTTCCTTTAAACAAAATCTTCAATTTCTCTTCACAATATAAGTCTCCTTGCAGTATCAATACTAATTCGGCTGACTTTTATATTTGATCCAATCGGTATATTGGTATATTTACACCATAACGGCGCACAGCTGATAGAAAGGGACACCTGGTGGTTAAAGCACATTATTGAAATGTATTATTTTAATTATTAGATATTAATAGGAGACACATACAGACAAACTAATAAGGCTTTATTCAAACATTAAAGAATACTTTAGGTTAAGGTCTTATTTTGAATAAGAAAAAAGCTTTGGGGGTATAAATATTAAGCCTGACAAAGAACTAATATATTGCTTTCCTGCAATGTTAACTACTGTATGTTTAAGCATTTATTTTAACTGATATTATACATATGTATTATACTCTTATAAGATGTATGTAGATAGTATAAGAAATGTGCAGAATAGGACGGTTTAATGGTGGAGGTATGCACACATATTGATAGATGTCTTGTAATGCACTGTTGAGTAACCTGCGACCCAAGTTGTTCATCTCCGACCTTGGGTTAGGTTAGGACCTTGGGTTATACCTAACTATAGTTCAAATTCCAACTCCCATTGAAATGAATGAGAAAAACGAAGCAAATCTCACTAGTTAAAATCGCATTTCTGATATCAAGAATACACATTACAACTAGTTACAATTTAATTTCTGATATCAAGAATTTGCTTTCTAACTAGTGAAAATACAATTTTTGATATCAGAAAAAAAGATTATTACTAGTAAGAATTGCATTTTTGATATCCTTCAGAAATGAATAAAAGCTAAATCGGCTTGCCAAGCAGTGGGACCGTTTCTCTTTTGGAAAAGAGATTTTATTTTTGTAATTATTATTCTTTTTCAAAGGCCACGTTGTAGTACACACAGAGGGACTCTGTTTGTATACATTTTTGTATAAATGTGTACATTTTTCTGATGAAAGCACATAAATCAGCCTCTCAAAATATGTTTGTTAACAAAACACATAAAATGTGAATATCATTACCATTGAAATGTCTTGTTTGTTACAACAGCTTAACATTTTAAGTTCAGCTTACTTGAAAATGTTGAGGCAATCGGTTTCCTGATATTACTCTAATAAAGTGAACTGCTTTGACAAGCAATGTTCACTTCTTATTATGAGTTGTGCTAATTCAACATAACTCAGATATTTAAGTTGTCTCAACCAACTTTTTATAGTCATCGTAATGAATGATCTTGAGTGGGGTCTACTCAAGTTTACGCTAATGATATAAGTTGCCTGAACTTTTAAGTTGAAACAACTTAAAATTAATGATTAACTTTACTTGGAAATGTTGAGGCAATCGGTTTCCTGAAGTGTTCTAAGTAAAGTCAACTTATTAAGATTTACAGTGTACCCATCATTTAAATGTCACCGTGACATGGACAAAAATGTAACGTCAGCTTACCTCATGGCACGAATCCAGACAAACATTGGCCGGGAAGCGATAGAACGAGCACCTTTCATGCGAAGACCTGTGGCTGCAACCCGGAGCAAAGCAACACACCATTGCGTAGCTAACTAGTAGCGCTAGCTTTAGCTAAAGAAACGAACTGCCGAGTAAAATTGGAAAACACTGGTAATTAATTATTCTATAATTTGTAAAACTACGGTGTTAAAAACGACAATTTCAAAAATACGGATTCTAATGGTCAGATATAGATATACAGATACTAAAGATAGGCAGGTACTTGCCTTCAAGCAGAACAACTTAGCGGTCGAGTGTTTACGTGTTCGGCGTAATGACGTACAACGGCCTTGACCATTTCTGTAGTCCTATTCAGCCACTCGGTAACAACCATCATTTTTCAGATACGTAAACTCTTCTAAAATCACCAGTGGGGTCACTGCTGATGTATTTAATGTCGTAAAATAAATCGTGATTCATCTCTTAAATTTGTGTCAACTAGTGATGGCAGTTTGACACTGAAGCTTCGAACGGAGCTTCAACCCTGGACGTCCTATTCCATAGAAGCAGTGCTTCGAAGCTTGCTTCAAATCACGTGACATGTGACGTCCGAAGCAGCAACTGCTTCATTTCCTGAATGAATCACTTGACTGGTTCGCGGTCCAATCACGGGATTCAATGCACTGCCTCGTCTCTATTCTGACAGGTGACAGGTTGAAACAGTTTCAAATGTGAGCGCTTCAACACTTTATGACTGCTCTAAACCATGCGCAATGTGTGGGTTGTTGTCGTAGTTTGCGTTGTCGCTGTTGAGTTGTTGTTGGTATTGCATTTGTATTGGATCATTATAGAGCAAGCCAGGAAGAAAGATAGGTCGTTCTAGCTCGGGAAACACTTCGAAATGTGGAGAAGTTGTGAACAAAAAGACAGTCATCAGTCATATAAAAACAGTTCAATATTTTAAGGAATAGATAGCCCAGTGGGTAGAGCCGGCGGCCCAAATGTCCGCGGAGGACATCGCCGTTGCAGCTGGTTCAAAGCCCGGAATGGATGTATTTTAATCATTGCTTTTCAACTTTAACAACTGATAAAAGGCCCTCTCCTCCCAAAAGAATTTCCAGCACTCTCTAGTCTCTTCTCAATAACCCAATACACACAATTATCAATCTTTAATTGCAAATAGAACATGATATTCAGTCTTAGTGTGTGTGTGCATTGAATATTTTGCAAGGCAAAGATACGTTAAACCCACTGCAGCCTTGCACTTCGCCAGGAGAGGTCGCTGTAACTGAAGCTTCGAGAAATGAACCCATTTCCGATACAATTGTCCAAGTGGTTCGATGCTTTATTCAAAGCTTCATTTTGCCATCACTAGTGTCAACCACAGACCTTATTTCAAGCTTTTTTCCAAAACCCTATGGAGAAATTGCATTGCTTTTTGACGAAGGAACCGGAAGTGCTAAAAATGCTAAATTACTTCAGGGTTTTAGGACGCGTCACTGCGGTTCTCTATAGCCAGCATGTGTAGTTCTGGGGGGGCTTTCGAGTCCAGTTTTGAATAGCCGTGGTTTCGTTCCATTTCAAAGAGCTTGACGCTCGGCGTAACTTTGGCGCACTGCCACTCCAACATCCAATCCCAGAGCTTGAAGATTAATCACGGGGTTTGTCAACGGGACTGTAGTCCCAAACGATAGCTGGGGTTTATGGGTAGTGTAGTGTCTTCGGTCATCCTAAACTGAATTTTTTTTCGGATATCATATCGCATTAACAACACCACATCTGGCGTCACAGAGATCTTCTGTTACTGTCCTTTCTTCTTAGAGGAAGTACAGAAACACGTAACTCTGGATTTGTTTTAATGTTTGAGGTGCAATAAACGACACGGCAGCTTTTTGGCACGTTAAAACTATTATTTTCTGCCTTGCTCATGAGAGCAACAGCTGGCGAATTTACACCCTCGCCTACTGATTTCAAATGTGTGTAGAAAATAAACGTATTTAAGATACGTTCATAAGAAACGTAACGTGGGAGAAAATATGTTTCTAGAAGATATGTAGAAAATAAAGGTATTTGAGATACGTTCATAACGAATGTCACGTGGGAGAAAATACGTTTCTAGCTAAACGTAATTGAGAATGCAGTTTAGTTCTGTGGGAACGTAATTTTTAGGAGACAGGGTTGCCATAATACATTCTGACGAAAAATACAAATAAAATAAAAGAAGCCTCCCGTGAGTTACTACCAGATATAAAGTAGATTTAAAAAACGTTTTATAGAATAAAAGCTCACTGCAGGACGTTGTAGAAATGCGTGTGTGCACCACGACAAAGGAGCCTCATTCACTTTACATTGGGGTTGTTTGCGTGGTGCAGACACGTAAATGTAACAACGTTCGTGAGTCCACCACGCAATGCGGTGTTAAGGAGTCGTGGTGGAGTCACGCATTCTGGTGAGACCAGGTTGTGAAATTCAGGTGTTAAAGGATGAAAAGAATAAGAGTGAAACACAGATCTGTACAGAGTTCGCACAGGGATAATAAGAATAAATATAAGAGTAAACATAGAAGTAACAGTTTGATAGAAATAAGAATTAGAACTAGGTAAAACACTGGACAGCTGAATATCTGAATGTATATGAGTAAAGATATTCTAATATATACACTACCAGTCAAAGGTTAGGACCATAGACTGTGGTTAGGACACACCTTCTCATTCGAAGTTTTTTATTTATTTGAAATGTGTTCTACATTGTAGATTTATACTGAAGACATCAAAACTATAAAAGAACACATACGGAATTATCTAGTACAGAAAAAAGTGTTACAAAATCCAGAATATGATTTTATATTTAGCTGGCTACTGCAGAACGCTGTGGTAGCCATGCTGGTTAAGTATGCCTTGAATTCTGAATAAATCCCCAACAGTGACACCAGCAACGCCCCCCCACCCCATCACACTTCCTCCTCCATGCTTCCCGGTGGGAACCACACATGCAGAAACCATCCGCTCAGCTTTTATGCATCTCACACGACACGGCGGTTGGACCCAAAAATCAAAAATTTCGACTCATCAGACCAAAGTACAGATTTCCACTGTCTCATGTCCAGTCCTTGTGTTTCTTGGCCCAAACAATTATCTTCTTCGTGTTGTTCATCCTCAATAATGGCTTTTTTGCAGCAATTGGACCACGAAGGCCTGATCCACGAAGTCTCCTCTGAACAGCGGATGTTGAGACTGTCTGCTACTTGAGCTCTGTAATAATTTATGTGGGCTCTAATCTGAGATGCCTTCATTTGCAGTTTCTGAGGCTGGTAACTCTGATGTATTTATCCTCTGCAGCAGAGCTAACTCTTGGTCTTCCTTTTCCCGGGGGGGGGGGTCCTCATGAGAGTCATAGCGTTTGATGGTTTTTGCGACTGCACTTGAGGATACATTCAAAGTTCTTTACATTTTCCGGAACGACTGGCCTTCATTTCTTAAAGTGATGATGGACGGTCGTTTCTCTTCACTGAGTTGAGTCGTTCTTGCCATAATATGGATCACAACAGTATTCAAATAGGGCTCTCCACTGTGCACTAACCCTACCTCTGCACAACATGACTGATGGTCTCAAACACATTAAGAAGCAGGGCCGCCCCTGGCTAACTTGTGGCCCCACGAAAACGTATGTGATGAGGCGTGATCTGCGTGTAGGGAGGGGGCGGGCGTGTTAAGAAGACAAGTCATTCCACAAATTGACTCTTGATAAAGGCACACGTGTTAATTGAAAACCATTCCAGGTGACAACCTCATGAAGCTGACAGAGAAGCCAAGGGTGTGCAAAGCTGTCATCAAGGCAAAAGGGGGCTACTTTGAAGAATCTGAAATAAAAATCATATTCTGGATTTTGTAACACTTTTTTGTCAACTAGATAATTCCATGTGATCTTTCATAGATGTGTTTCACTTTTGACAGGTACTGTATATATATATATATACACACACATATATAATATATATATATACACACTCACTGGCCACTTTATTATGTACACCTGTACAAATGCTCGTTAACACAAATATCTAATCAGCCAATCACATGGCAACAACTCAATGCATTTAGGCATGTAGACATGGTGAAGACGGCCTGGTGAAGTTCAACAGAGGATCAGAATGGGGAAGAAAGGGGATTTAAGTTACCTTGAACGTTGCATTGTTGTTGATGCCAGACAGGCTGGTCTGAGGTTTTCAGAAACTGCTGATCTACTGGGATTTTCACGCACAACCATAGGGATTACAGAGAATGGTCAGAAAAAGGGAACATATCCAGTGAGCGGCAGTTCTCTGGGCGCAAATGTCCTTGTTGATGCCAGCGGCAACAGTAACTCAAACAACCGTCCTGTCAGCTAAGAACAGGAAAATAATGCTACCATTTTCATGGTCTCACCAAAACTGGACAATAGAAGATTGGAAAAATGTTGCCTGGTATGGCAAGTATCGATTTCTGCTGCGACATTCGGATGGTAGGATCAGAGTTCGGCATAAACAACATGAGAGCATGGATCCATCCCGCCTTGTATCAACGGTTCAGGCTGGTCGGGTGGTGTTAAAAGGTGTGGGGTGTATTTTCTTGTTATATGTTGGGCCCCTAAGTACAAATTGAGCATAATTTAAATGCCACAGCCTACCTGAGTATTGTTGCTTGTTGCTTTATGACCAGATGGTACCCATCTCCTGATGGCTGCTTCCAACAGGGTAACGTGCCATGTCACAAAGCTCAAATCATCTCCACTGGTTTCTTGAACATGATCAGTAAAATGAGCTGAGGAAAATACCTGGCTTCAGATGTTTCTCTTTTCTTCAAAAACTGTGTGCTGATTTTCTTCTGCTGTTTTTTTTGCCATCATAGAATTTGTTGTTCTGCTGTTTTCTGTGGAAAACAGCTGTTGCTTGAAACCAGGTTAATGAGTGAAAAGAGAACCATATAGTAAGTGTGCTGTACAAGTAACATTGAAACCAAAGATATTTAGGGAAGCTAGTTCAAGCTTTCAACTTGAGCAGCATTGATACATTGACACATGACATGCCTTACCCCTTCGTACAACCAACCAAACACATCCTCCGTAATCTGGCGCTCCATTTAAACTCCAAGATGTATCATCTGTCCCTCTGTCTCTCTAATGGTGCTGCTGCTCTGCTTCTGCACCGCTGCTGCTGCTGCTGCTGCTGCATTTCTGCCCCATCGCCCCCCAGCATCCTCCTGTAGGCCCCGGGGGAAAGTTATTTAATCTTCAATGCTGAATGTTTTATGTAAAAAATATTTGCGGGAAATAATGAGGCCGGAGCTTAGATGCCAAACTCAAACTATATGCTGCTGTTAATAAATATTTTAGCGGTTCATTATGGGATTTTTCTTCCCCTATCTCAGATTATTTGGGACTTTTTTTCATATATTTCAAGAACGACTTAAGATATAAAGGTGAGGGGGGCAGACAGAGGAGTTGCCTTGCAATAAATGGCCGCTGGGACTGATTATCGATCAGCCATTTCCTTTCCTCTGTTTTATATCACTGAACATGGACCATATTTGGATTCTGGTTCCCACAAAACAAGACATTTTAAAATATCACCTTTTGGAAATTGCAACAAGTGAAGGATTGTCCTCCCAGACCCCAAGGGAGTCTGTCTAGTTTGCATAGAAAGGGAATGTTTGAGTGTGCCGTCTGGCCAGTGCTGCCTGCTGTAATTCATACTGGTTTCACTGGTGTCTCCAACAATACAGATGTCTGTGTTCCTCGGCTGATGAAACAGCTCGGACTCCCAGACTCCCAACAATGAGCCAGCGCTGCTTCATCTGCCAAAGCAATAAGCTTAACATGTCCCTCCTCGGAGCCTCGTGCTTTAAAACCAATAAACCATGAGCAGAGTAAAATGAAATGGGCGATTCAGGGAGAGCATACACCCGAGTCCATAATCAATAAAGATGAGACTTGAACTTCAGAAGAGCTTGTCCTGGGAAAAGAATCGTCAAGGAGTGTGCCTTCTTTTATTTGCATTTAAAGTGGTAATGTCAGGTACTTGTGTTGTTTAATATTGTATTCTTGTTGCGATGAGGTTCATTGCTGTCATTCGTCTCTCAAACTATACTCTTCCTTCTGTTGATGCAGTTTGAGTCATTTGAAGTTGGTTTTTAACAGTCTTTTGCTACAATGACTAACGGTACGTCCACACAGCAGCTTTAGACGAATCTTCCAACGCTTCTCTGTCCATTGCAGTGGCGAGCCGTGACTTTTATACCGAGGCCCTCTGACCCCCCCTTCCCTCGAAAGAAAATAAGAGATATTATGTCACAGCGTATACTTCAGCGGAATATCAAAACAGCGGCCCGGGGTGCAAAACGCATCAATGACAGCGACCCTCTACCACACAGAACAACACCATTTATATAAACACCTATCATGACAGGGCACCCACAGCCAAGTAACAATTAAACATGAATGAAGTCGGCACGGCAGCCCACATTGAAAATGACTTGGCCTACCTTTGATGATAAATCACTGAAACACAAAGTCCATCCTCCTGTCCTTTTGGATGAAGCACTTGCGGGTCATGCAGCTGATCCTTTGCCACTCCAGTTTATCATTGTAACTAAATCTTGAAAATGACTCGGTTAATAATTTCGCAACGATGTCACCACTATCACTGACATGAGCCATCATGAACGAATTTATGCTAATCATAAATCTATCCATCATAAATCTATCGATTAGATTTATGATTCGAAAATAATAAAAGTAGGGTAGACATGTGGATATTATCCGGCTGAACAAAATGTGCATTTATCTAACAGGTTCGTTTTCCACAGACATTATTTCGAGCTATTTTCCAAAATCCTCTGGAGAAATCCCACTGCTTTCTGTCGAGGGAATCCGAGCGCAGCTTACTTCCGGGTTTTAGGACGCGTCACTGCACCTCTTGCATTGATCTCACAGCGGGCGGAACTTGTCAAATAAAGCCCGCCCATTTAGAGGGAAGATATGATTGGTCAATTGTACTGTCATTTGACATTACTCTCTCATTGAGTTACTGTAGCTGGCCCTCTGTGAATGTAGAGAGAGACCAACAAGCCATCCGGTCTTCACATAACTCGCAGAGATGGTATTTAACCCTTCACATTCCAACAGAAACTAAACAGGCAGATTCGAAGGATTTATTTCTTTGGAAATATTATTTTAAATACAATTAAATCAAGTTATTTTGGTAAAACTAATGAAAAATGTAACAAAAAAAAAAAAAAAAGAGGGCCCTGACGGCTCGCCACTGGTCCATTGACTTTGAATGGGGATGACGTCACTTTGCCTCGCTTTTCGCCGAACTGCATTGTGCGGGAGCGAAGCGAAGATTTCCAGGATTTCCAGGATTCAAAAGTTGAGCAATGTTCAACTTTTGAAGCTGAGCTGGAAGCGTCAGCCAATCAAACACGTTTATGCAAATCTGACAGAAGAAGCGCTAGCCAATCAAACCACGTGTAAGCAGGGAGAGCCAGACCGGTGTGCAAAATGCATGCTTAGCAGGTGGAACTAATAAGGCCTGTACAAACAATACAAAAAAGGCAGGAAGTAAAAACAGACATGAAACAGGGACAGCATTTATACAAAATAAACAGAGTTCATTTCCTCATATTCCAAACGAGAAATTACGGTAGCAAATCACCCGGTTCTTTACGACCAGAGCTATTAACGGGATACAAACCGGAGGAACCAGGCATGGAGGGAGGTGGCAGAGACAGTGGGTGAAACTGGTAGGTTTTCGCCTGTTTGGGGAGTTTATATTTATATATATATTGCTCGCATAAAATCCCCGGGGTTTTTTGCTTTGTATGTCGGGGGCGGGAGATTCATGTGATTGGTTGTTGGTCGCATTGCTCGCAAAAAATCCCCAAGCTGTCAGACACGCCCAGCTCCAAGATTTTCAAGATTTTTGAAAAGCTGCTGGACTTACATGTTCATAGGATCTACAGAAAATAAAACATCACTGAAACAGGAACAATTAAAGATTAACATTATCATTTATGTTTATAAAAGATCAACACTTTTGCTAATACGAATCATAGCTACAATATTAGGCTTGTTTTTCAACAGACTGTTTTTTTGTAGACCAACATGCTCACACACTTATGGGAAAGGGAAAACCTCAACATGCGTAATAGGGCATCTTCAAAGTAAAGCATGATGCAGGGTTCTTCACACAGTTGTTGTATTCCAACACTTCACCCTTATTTGGAAAGACTGTTCGCATGTTCAGCAGATCCCAGGATATTGCTCCTGAAGATCAGAGAAGAAAGTGATGCCCTTGCTGTTTGAGTCACATTCACTCTGATGAAGCTGCTGGTCAAATGACTCTCTGTGAGTACGTGCATATTTTTCACGATATCTTTCATGCACGTGTATTCAATTTGAATTAATACACATCTATACTATATATTTTTTAATGTACTGTATGCAGAATTGCACATTTTTAGTGTGCCGTTTCTGCTGCTGCACTATAACCATCAGGGGAGGAGACGGAAGAAAGAAAGAGGGTAAGACGGAGGACAGAAAAACAGAGACGACACGAATAGAGAAGGAAGAAGATTTCAGGTCGAGCAAGGCGTCGGGAAGGTAGAGAGAAAGAGAGGGGTGACATCACAGCAGATGGGTGAGGTAATGTCTGACACAGAAGCTGAACAAGTAGCAGCGAGCCACGTTCCAGATCCATCAGAGCCACTCAAAATACAATTATACTTCTATTTAAAACATCTGAAACGGGAAAATAATATATAAAACAATGCAAACTGTGAGCACTGACATCTGTTTTACAAGGTCGTTGACATTTAAGCCCTGTGTTGCTGGTCAGTTAATTTCTATGTCAAAGAAATCTGAGGGGAATTAGGAGGATATTGATGATCCTCTCATCAGCATCCGGCCGCTGGATTGATAGATAGCGACTTATAGGGAACAGAAACATTTGAATAGCTGAAAGAATTTTCTCCATGTCTTTCAAAAAAGTGAACACATCTGGCTGGAAAAAGAGGATATTAATTAAATGGCACTCATCCAGCCTTGCTAGATATACAAATAAGCAAACAATGTTACCTTCTCCTGGTGTTTGCTTTGGGTACGATACCAGTCACCTCTGTGGAAACATTGGTATAACTGTCTTTTTTTTATTTATATTTGAGTGTTGTATGTTTTGTAATAATGGACTAAGAGTCTCTTTAAATAAAGATGATGATGATGTGCAATACCTCCTCTGTTACCCTATGTCCCACACTTGAAAACGGTGTCTGTCTATTCAGGGAAAAATACCCAATTTACCTAATAATTGTCAAGGTTTAAAAGTATTTTAAACAGCGTTGACACTCAGTGACACGGAGGCTGTCTGCAGACCTATCTGAGGTACGATGATGTCATTTAAACTCAGGTGACACCAACACAACTGAGTCTCAGTCCTCTAACAGGACAATGGCGGACTAAATGAAGAGAGAGAATGGGTTAAAGAAGAGATATTTGGACCTAGAGTATAACATGTGTCTTGTCTATCCTTTTTACTTCTGTGTTCACACTGTGACAGATGATATTCTGCTGCCATCTGCTGTTTATAGCCTGTAATTACACCTAACCAAAGTCTGTTAGCTGATGAGATGCACTGATAAATCATTCAAATTACCAAGCAAATAACCCCACTGGATTCATATAAAGAATAAAAAACACATGCTTCAACTATCCTTATTATTGTTTTTGACAGCCGTGGTGTGTTCACTGTCCCTATAGTCAACATGCGTGCTGTAACCTCAGTTTAGGTTATTACATGAGGCTGAATAATAACATACATATCAAGTCCAGTATTCACTGCGGTCGATGTAGCCTGGGTTCGATCCAACAATTAGTTTTGTTTGTTTAGAGAATGCAGCTGTGATTGATTTGAGTAATGAAGGCCCATAGCCTTGTTCAAAGTATGTTATATATTTATTATAAACAAAAAAAAAGATTTGTTTGTGTTTCCTGCATTTTGTGATTAATATATTTCAGAGGGTGTTTTTGGTTATGAGTTTTTCTGCTCAGAGGGAGAGTGTAGCATCTCTGCAAAACATTATATCTGCCAAAGTGAAAATGTATACTGGTATGTTCCAGTCCTATTTACAAAGACCTTCGTGTAAATGTTTGATTTATATCGCTTTTAAGATGGTTTGAAAGTATTTAATGAAAATGAAATACTTTTCTTCAAGGTCACTGTGGTGGTTAGTTTTCCCAGGGAAAGGCTGTGAGGCAAAGTTGCCGTCATCAGATACTGGGCGTTAATAAGAAGTTTGTGTGCAGCTTGGTTAAGCTCTGTTCACACTAGTAATAACTCCAAACATACCTGACTAAAAGCAGGCAACTTGAATTAAAACACATTAGGAATTAGTTTTCATTTCAGGATTTGGAGAAATATCTCCAATGTGTTTTAGAGATAAGGAAACATATTGACTTCTTGATTCACTGGTTGTTTTCAATGTACTACTAACCCCTGTGTTTGAGAATAAATCAACAAACAATGCTTGAGCAAAAGTGCCTTTGTGCCTGCTCATAGTTAGCATGCCATCTGCGGAGGGCTGCCCTCCGGTCGCTTGCGAGTATGGCTTAAAGCGAAAGGCAGCTGGAAAATGTGCATATAAAGGTGGGATGGCTAATTGGATTGTCGGCTCGAGCACATTGAACAGCTTCAAAACATACTGTACCTGAAAATGTCAACATCTGTCTGATGATACTGAGAGATGTCGTACCTATTCTTCATCACCACTGCTAACAAAGCATCAACTGTATTGATTGATGCAGTAACACAACTTTGTTTACACTGACACAGTCTGAAGTAATTTGGTATCCATTAATCGACGCTGCAGTGCACAAGATGCATCATTACATCAGTACAATGTTGAGGTACTTTCATGTTATGCTACTTTAACATATATTGCACTTTTCAATCCAATAGTTAAAGTTAGCTTTAGTTACTTTACAGATTCAGATTATTAGCAAATTCAAAATGGTCTCCGCCTTTACCAGCTGTGAGAACCTCTTAATGCCTCTTTATTATCATAACACATTAATGTAAGTACGCTATAAAAGTACTTTAATTTTGGCCCTTACGAAAATATATTGATGCCAATGCTTTTGTACTTTTCTTAAGATTCTGAATGCAGGACCTTTACTTTAACAACATATCTTTACATTTTAGTATTGCTACATATACTTGAGCATACAATCTGAGTCTGCTGATCAGCTGTGTTTGGGCTTAAATATAAATAAAAACAATGGGGGCCACTGCTTCATAAGCTGCCAATTTGTAATGCTTTTATGCATTGTCCCTTGACCTTTTTACCTTCTTTTAGAAATAGGATGCAGCCAAAAAACAGTGTGCTTGAAATGAACATCTGTTCAGTTAGTAATATTATTTCTCTTTGTGTGTGAAGCAAAGTGAAACACCTGCTATAAAGCACTGGGGGTTTCCCTCTGACAGGATGTTTGGAGCTGAGAACGGGAGGTCCAAAATGTTTCTCCACCATTTTCTCCGTTTCCTTCTCTTCTCTCTATTGTGCTCACCCTCTTACACCCCCGTGCCATCCACCATGTCAACAATACCGCGGACACTTTGACAGAACAATCCCAGCATTGTGTTCAGTTCAGCTGAGACAGGCAGAAAGTTAGTGTGTTTTCTCCCAAACGTCACTACTTTCCCTTGTTGAGTTTCTTTAAGCCTTCTGAATTTGAAACGCTCACTTTAGGTGTGATTTATAAAAACACTCCAGCCTCAATGTTGTCAAAGTTCATTCGATCCATCCAGCTGCAGATGACTCAAACAGTCATCATGCTCTGTTTGGTTTGGATGAGATTTAAAATCTGCTCACTGTCATTATTGGGTCGTCACACTGGAAGATGCTGCCTGTATGTGCTTCTGCGCGCGTGTGTGTGTGTGTGTGTGTGTGTGTGTGTGTGTGTGTGTGTGTGTGTGTGTGTGTGTGTGTGTGTGTGTGTGTGTGTATGCGCTTCTGCGTGAGAGAGAGAGAGAGAGTTTACAAAATTCTTGAAGACATTTTGAAATGCATTCATTGTTTAAGGACCATTTCAGAATAAGAATTTAGTCTAAAGCCATTTTAGACCATGGTGAAGAGAGTACAACGTTGTTCTTTTTGCTTTCTTAAGATGATGCATATCAAACAATGTGTTCTCTAAAGTTTGCTATCATTTGTTCTGAAAAGCACCCGATTCCTCTTTACATTGCCAGAAGAGTCATGAAGTCTGAAGACTCTTTGTACGTCTATCAGAAAAAAAGCAGGCTTAGCTTGTGTTAGATAAATGCTTGTTTAAAGGTGGGGTAGGTCATTTTGGAGAAACCAGCTCGAGTGGCTAGAATTTGAAATTACACAACCGGAAAATATCTGCCACTTCCTTATAGAGCCCCTCCTCCAACACACACGAACGCGCACATGACCAATCAGGGCATGAGATAAGTCTGTGCACAGATGGAAGGCTGACAGGCAGGTAGGCCATCAGGTTACTTTAGCCGGGCCGGCTCAGATGATTGGTCGTGCTTTTTACAGCGCCACGGCTTCCACAGATGACATGTTTTGATGGATTTGTTGTCAAAGCACTTCAGATATTCATTGCTATCGGGATGTTAAGAGCATTCCATGGAATATAACAAAAAGTGTATCTCGAGCCGGTTTCTCAAACTTACCTACCCCACCTTTAACTCAGATCACAAAAACAGATATGGGTCAAAAGCAGAAAGGCAACACAAGCAAACTTACCCCAAGGGAAAGCCAGTCCTTAGATCAGGTAGGCAGTAAAGATGGATCCAGGATCAAGAGATCAGATTAAAAACGCAGACAACCAAACAGTGAATGAGTGGAAATGGGTTGGTTATACACTGGAGAGCTGATGAGGGAGAGTGGAAACAGGTGAGCAGGTGACTGTGACGGGAAGGAGAGTCGGAGGCCATCTGGTGCAGGGGTTCCCAACCTTTTTTGTTAAAGGAGGATGAAAGCGTAATTAAGGAGCACTATTGGAGTGACTTTGATGGTTATTGGACTCAGGATTAATTCATTTGGATTCCCGCTGTATGAAATACAACAAACAATTAAAACAGGGTAAATCCAGCCTTTTTTCTTGATAAAGTATTGCTTTTAATCAATCCAACAGCACCCAGTCGGCTGGCCAGCGACACTGTTGAGTCCCTGCTGGGGGAATGAAGCTGACAACAATTATTGAAAATAAATATCTGTTTCAAGACAATCGCCACGTTTTTATCACATAAGTGCCTGAGTAAGTATTCTATTAAACACTTGATGAATATTTGTATGCAGCTGCTGTTTGTTCTCTGCTGAATTGCTGCAAGCCATAACAGCTTCATGAAAGATCCACGTGCCAAGTACGATTGGTGCTCGTCTGAAGCCAAGAGAAGCAGCCGGCACACATTCAGAACCACGGCTCGTCCCAGGAAACCAACATCAGAGACAGGCTTCCAGGTCTCTGGGTTTCAGGTTTGCTGAACCAAGAACCGTTTTTTCTTACAGCTCAAGTTACACCCCGAACTACCATACAAATATTCAAATACTTACATCTACATGATAACAGATGTAGGCTGCAGAATAATATTGCTGTATCATCTAGTCACCTCTTTCCTTTCCTGTTGCTATGGTTTACTGGTATGTACTGTATTTGTTTTAGTTTAGCCAATACAATGGTGTAAATGTCTATAACACAAGTAAAAAACATTGACTTGTAAACTGGACTTTACCACAATGTATACAAAACATGATTCAGCATATTCAATTCAATACAAAGAAATAAAGGGAAGCAAATTATAAAACAATGAAGAGGAAAAGTGGCTCGCCGCTTACTTGACATTATTATTATGTAGAAAAATGGAAAAGAGTAAAATGATACACTTTACAAAGAAGGCAATATGATGTGTAGCCTAAACTTTGCTACCATTTGAGTCAGCACTGTTTTGTAAACATCAAGACAACGAGGTTACAAGGGTTCAACAGAAATAAATGCATCAATCATTTTTGCCTTCATTCCTTCCTCATCCATGTCCTTCCTCCTGAAGGAAAAAATAAGCTGTGTGTGTGTGTGTGTGTGTGTGTGTGTGTGTGTGTGTGTGTGTGTGTGTGTGTGTGTGTGTGTGTGTGTGTGTGTGTGTGTGTGTGTGTGTGTGTGTGTGTGTGTGTGTGTGTGTGTGTGTGTGTGTGTGTGTGTGTGTGTGTGTGTGTGTGTGTGTGTGTGTGTGTGTGTGTGTGTGTGTGTGTGTGTGTGTGTGTGTGTGTGTGTGTGTGAGAGAGGGACACCTTGACCTTATCCATGACTCGTCCTCTCATCCGGCTGTTGATCACACATCTGATGTTACTGCTGCTCCTTACTACTGCTTCCTTTTACTTCGTGTGTGTGTGAGTTCAGAGGATAACAGGAAATGACATCATATATTTAGACTGTACATAAAGATCAAATATGTGTTTTTCCCCTGCATTTTCACACATTTTTGTACGTTTTAAGGAAATATTTTAAGTACTTGTCACTCATTATTACTCCTCCATCAGTGCAACACAATAAAAACAGAAAAAATGGTGCAAGTAAATACAAAAAGAAAAATAGTAAAATAGTGAAATAGTGCAATAAGAGTCTATATACAAGTGATTGGAATATGATACGTTAAATACATCATTTCTAAGTTGCAGCCAGATTAATGTTATGGATGTTGTTTCAAAAGTAAAAGTAAATAAAAGGAATATGTGAAATTTGTAGTATCTAGACGACACAATCTCCTTGGTGCTATTTTCTGCCTTGTACTCGTCCTGCAGATCTGGTTCTTACTGTACGGCTCTTTGCTGCTAAAGCAGAAATCAAACCTGTGATGAAATGTTCTCTGTCCAGAAACCTGGAAGCTCCTCTCAGCCACTGAGACTTCGAGGTCTCCTGGGAGGCGATTCGGTTCCAGCTGTTTGGGCTGGTGGTTGTCGTGGCCTCGGACACGACAGTTAGGAGGTTCAGACAGGGTTTTAGGGTTTGGACACTCAGGATGGGAGGCTTGTACTGAAAGGTTGCTGGTTTGAATCCGTACAACAGCTGGGGACACCTGGGAGAGTGTGTTTAAAACCTCATGAGGACAGAGCCCGAGGAAAACAAGAAATTATATCATCTAGATTCTACAGGAAGAAAATACACATAATATGGAATATGAGTTTTGGGATACTGAGTAAAAAGAGAGACGAATAGATAAACTAGATGGCTACTTGGCTACTAAACTAGATGACTTTAATTTTCTCTGATTCGTCGTCGGCCTTTATTAAAGGGCACTGTGAGCATTCTAGAGCACAAGTACTTTTTAATTAACTCTTGTTAAACTTATTTTTAAAGTAGACATTTTATTTATAGTTGGTTATTTTTAATGCTGAAGTTTTGATGGTTGGTTTGGCATTTCAAAATAAAAAAAAGGCTCCTAAAATAAGAATATTGGCATTTTCCCCCTCAATTAAGTTGATGACAGAGGATGTGTTAAAATAATATGATTAAATAAAACATCTACTGCCAAATGTTGAAGGAACATACCGGACATACACATACCATCGCGAATAATCGGACACTTACACTACAATGTGTAAAAAGCCCCAAGAAAATTATATTATAGTACACCATGTTCTGTGGAATATTTCCTACTATTTACTCTGGACACAGCACTTTTTGCAGGATTCAGAGCCCAGATTATCTTTAAATATTACAACGCACACAGAGAGAGAAAGGGTTATGCAGCAGAAAAAGACAGAGAGAGAGAGAGAGACAGAGAGAGCGAGCTATGGACAGACAGAGAGAGAGAGAGCGAGGTGCCCCTGTCACCAGTGGGTAACCACACACTTCATCCCATGGCTCCAGACACACACACACACACACACACACACACACACACACACACACACACACACACACACACACACACACACACACACACACACACACACACACACACACACACACACACACACACACACACACACACACACACACACACACACACACACACACACACACACACACACACACACACACACACACACACACACACACACACACACACACACACACACACACACACACACACACACACACACTGGGGCCAATGATATGTTGGGAAACGTAGTGAGGGGGAAACCTGAGAAGGGGAAAAATGACCAAAGAAGAAAAACAATAACAAGAAAGACCAAAAAAGATGGACGCCTTGTCTCTTTGTCACTGTTTTTTTTTCTGCTTCGTCTCTGTGTTACTCTGCCAGACTGTCTATTACAGTAAATACTGTGTTGAGGGTTATTTATTGTCATTGTATGCAGAGATGTTCACAAGTCTTTTTTTGCAAGTCCAAGTCAAGTCTCAAGTCTTTGGTCACGAGTCCAAGTCAAGTCTCAAGTCTTTGTGGGGTGAGACTTGATCAAGTCTCAAGTCTTTGTGGGGTGAGACTTGATCAAGTCTCAAGTCTTTGTGGGGTGAGACTTGATCAAGTCTCAAGTCTTTGTGGGGTGAGACTTGATCAAGTCTCAAGTCTTTGGTCACGAGTCCAAGTCAAGTCTCAAGTCTCTAAAAAAATAAAAGTCTCATGTCTCTTCTGGTTGTAATAAGCCTTCTATTGTCTGCTGCTATCCAGTCTGTTAAGAATACTGCACAGCTATATCTAAGCAATTCAAAGCATTTACTGTGTTATTATCACTCCTATATCTATTAGCATACAGTATCAGTACTGATTAGTTGTTTGTTATATGATCACTTTAAACAGGCTATTGCAATGCAATATGAGGAAAAACATCACACTTTAGCTAAATGCAAATAACTTATAAGCAAAACACTTCAGAATCAGAAATCAGTATCACAAATACAAAGCTAGTAGCAAGCTAAGTTAACATTACATAGCTGATGCTGAGCTAAACATGTTTGCTAACCGTCCATGTGTTAATGTGACTGACCTCTCCGGGTGAGTTTTCAAGTGCCTGATGAAATTCGACGTTGTTGCGCCAGCATCCTTGATTTTGATATTGCAGACTTTGCAGTGTGCGCTCCTTTTGTTGGTGCCGCCAGCGTTTTGTTCGAAGTTTTTGTAGTTGAACCTAATTACAAGCAGTACAGCCGCAGGTGTGCCGCCGGTCGCCATTGTGTTACTACGAGGTAGTAACAGAGGCGCACACGTCTGCGTAATGAGCCCGGCTAAAATAACTGGATGGCCTACCTGCCTGTCAGCCTTCCATCTGGGCACAAACTTATCTCGTGCCCTCATTGGTCATGTGCGCGTTCGTGTGTGTTGGAGGAGGCGGGCTCTATAAGGAAGTAGCAGCCTCTAGCAGATTATCTCCGGTTGTGTATTTTCAAATTCTAGCGATCTCGAGCCGGTTTCTCTCAAATGTACCTACCCCACCTTTAATACGCCAAAAATAGAAAACACAATGATTGTTCACGAGTCCCAACACACGAGTCCAAGTCGAGTCTGAAGTCTTTTGGTCACGAGTCCAAGTCAAGTCTGAAGTCTCTGTGTGTGCGACTTAAGTGCGACTCGAGTCCGAGTCGCAGACTCGAGTCCCCATCTCTGATTGTATGACACAGGGTTGCACAATCAAATGTAGAAATAATCACCTTCATGCTGTTACATAAGGAAAACTAAAACTAAAACCAGTATGGAGGATGAGTTGAGACACCATTTGTAATAATTCCAGTTAATGCTTTCTGTTAAATTAAGAGACTGGGGAAGTTTACCCTTTTTAAATTTCATTAAAAATACAACTGTTTTTGAGCTTTTCATCACCAGATTGGAAATTGTCCGATGGGCATGACCTCAAACCTTTCACTTGCGTCTCTTTCTTTTTTCTTTTTTTTGTGGAAATTCAACAAATACTTTATTTGCTTTTGTTGACATTTAGCAGGGTGTTGTCTAAAACACGTTCTGCAAGATTTCAGGTTTTTCTCAATATGAAGTCTAATGGTTGTCTTTCATCCTGTTTTTAAGCCTAAACTTAACCAAAGCATAATAACACTTATTTTTTCTTCGTGAAATATGTGACACAAAAAAAGAGTGAGATGTATGCATATATTATGAATACAATAGTTGCCTTTGATAGACATACAGACAAAATATAGAGCATTTACAATGATGATTTACAGTATATAAGGGTATTCAGATTAGACTGAGATGGCCAAAAAATTACTCCTTTTCTTTGGATATATTTAGAAATTGTTGTGCCTCAGTCTATCTATTTTTCTAAGTAACAACAGGGTGTGTATGTCAAACTATTGAACGCACCAATCTGATTCAATACAATGTAACTTATTGTTCATAGTTTGCACTCCCTTTTTATAATGTTTCCCCTTTTTAAGTTTTTCTGTCTATAATAATTTCCATTCTACATCTTCTCAACATTTTCATTTCCATCACTATTAATTTTTCCTTCAATTTCCCACACTATTTTTCTCTCTGTCTGCTGCTAACGCTTACTACGGCGTCATGCTGGGTCACCACACACACACACACACACACACACACACACACACACACACACACACACACACACACACACACACACACACACACACACACACACACACACACACACACACACACACACACACACACACACACACACACACACACACACACACACACACACACACACACACACACACACACACACACACACACACACACACACACACACACACACACACACACACACACACACACACACACTCCCACGCGGCGTCAGTGCCTGTTATAGTGACAACGCCGCGGACAAAACCAACAACAGACAAATATATAAAAGTGGGCTGAAATTCCATTTAATTTGAGGAGATTTCCACATCAGCGCTGCTCTCATAAACCCAGTGTTTAGACATGCATGTAGGTTTAGGGAAACCAGGGGTTGCCAGAAAGATAAATAGTCTGAATTATAACAGAAACTTTTGGAGCCACTCTTCCCCAAATAGCATGGGTACTTTTGTAATGGGTTTTAAAATAGATGTTTGAGACCACAAAGAGCCTGAAGTCCCTAAAAATGTCCTCAACTGTACTCACACAGACTGTTGTCTCTCATTTGGGTTTCATTTTTCTCTTGTTTGCGCCACTGTTCCCATGATTTTTTTTTAACATAACTGTTTCTCATCTTAAATGTTGTGAGTTGTTTTGAAAGGTAGCAACGCGACAACTGAGAGAGAGGAAGATACAATCTGAAACAGGCAAGACAGAAAAAACTAATTAGGGAACATAAGCACAATTTGAGCAGTATGGATATAAGTATAAACTTAACAACTTTTGTTTTTAAGTGGGGAAGGAGAAAACAAATACATTTTATCGTAACACTTCACGCTTCATTTGCTCACAATGCTAGAAAAGTGTTAGACCCTGTGAACAAGTTTTAATACAAACAAATAACACACAGATCTAAACCCCAACAAACATGAGTAAGTAAGTAAACAGCCACACGTTCAATAAACCAATGAATTGACTCACAATATTAATGGAAAAGGATTTTATTGACTTAAATATACATTTCGTTTTTGTATTTATTTCCTTTCCAATATTTAAAATCACTCTTCGAATTTTCTTAATTCCTCATCTTTAATTCATTTTTCATTTGTTATGTGTTATTTTTCAAAGTTCATTCTTTCTTTAAAATTGCAAAACAAAGAGCAAAACAAAAGTGAACACTGAGTCATTTTAAGACAAATGACTAACTAGAGTAGAATAAAAATGTTTTCTTCTGTCTCTCTACTGACTCAGATTCCTCGCCCTCTGATTGGCTGCTTTGACTGTTTCCACGGTGATAACTGGGTTCCACCAGTGAAGGTTAGTGGTCAGGCCTGCCTGGGATCTGAACCCGCAACCCACAAGCCCTTCAAAGCCAAGGCCACCAAACCAGCAGACCGCAGAGGTTTAACACCCACACCTTGGCTCCCACTGAGGGGGAGAGGAGGGAGATAGTGGGGAGGAAGAGTAGGGTAAGGCTGGAGAACAGAGAAACAATATGTGAGGAAAAGTAAGACAAATCAATAAAAAGGGAACTTCATCTGACAAGTTTTCAATACTTTCCAAAACGGACACTCTAATGATCTCTTCCACATCCCACAGTGATTGGTCAGGTGTCAGGAGTTCAACTTTCCAAAGCTTTCTAATTATGTAATTTTTCATATTTACATCACATTGCAACCCCAAAAAATGTCCTTGACGAGAGACTTTCCAGAAGTTAGGGGACCTGTGTAATCATGAACTCAACAATAAAAACATGGTTGGGATTAGGGAATGATCGTGGCCCTGCTTAATCACACATGTTTGCATTCTGGAAATGAGCAAGGAGTTTCAATGTTTCGTGGACCCACAACCTCAACTTTGTCCTTAAGATTTTTGGGGGCCTTAGGTCAGGTGACATAAGAAGGCAAATCACTCTTCAAATCACAAAGTCACTCTTTTGTTCCTGTCATAATTTCACACACACCAGAGTGCTGGGTCACTTAAACATACTGTTTTCTTCTGGTCAGGACAGTCTCCCTTCTCAAGTTTACACATTATGTAAAGTGAAGCTGGATTATTTTTTGTTTGTGTCTTTAGAGGCTACATGTAGTCAGGAGTATTTCAGAAATGTCACAAATTATACACAGACATGTATGGAAGACTCCACTGCATTACCTTTTCAGTTCTTCATCTCATCTCACATTTGTCTTTATTTAAATGAACGGTTTCATCCATCAAACTTTTTCACATACAGTAGCTTAAGAGGAAGAGACAAGAGGAAGGACAAGGAGAGACAGGAACACTGACCGAGAGAGAAGAAAAGCTAATAAAAGAAGACGAGGAGATGTGGGGAGTTGCCTTGGTGTCTATTAAAAGTAAAGTCAGGGTCATTCTGTCCTTTGATCTGTTCAAATAGACCAACTGTCATCAGGTTACACTCTACATAAACACAATTCATCTTCCTCCCTGACCGGAAACTTGAATCCCAGAGTTTGAATCCACCGAGGCTGGGAAGATATTCAAGTTATTGTCCTTGACCTGACTATTAATGATTTACTTTCATGTTCTGAACTTGTATTACACATCTATTATATAAGTGTTGTTTTCAAATCTTAGTGCTTTATATAGTTTGTATAAGGTCAAAGAGTTTTCCCCTGACCTCATACAGTGTTGCTAACATTATTACAAGCTGTTCAACCTCCTCTCCATTCTTGTCCCCAACAGCCCCTCTGACAGGAAGTGAACGCAGAGCTACTTCCTTCAGAGTCAGGAAACAGGAAGCAGTGGGAGTACGGAGGAGAGCTGGCATCCTGCAGCAGGGAGGGAAAGAGACCCCCCCCCCATGACATCATGTAGTCCACACAGAGCCATACAGAAATGGTCAGGTATGTACACTGCCAGAGTCACTAAGCCTGGTTACCAAGAGGTTAAGTGTTAACATAAACGTTATCGGATTAGCTGACCATTTGCAAAGCCATACCCCACCTTAGTTACCATTGTTATGGTTGCCAAGCTTAACATTTTAAATTTTTTAAATAATGGATCGTTTATTTCACAAACAAGCAGATAATGGGTGCCTTCATATCTCCAATCATAGACTGCACTTAAATGAGAGCGTTGTTGTTCTAAGAGACAAAACTGTCTATTTATCCTAGCTAACATTAGGACTTAGAGAACATGTGAGCTAGTTAACTATAGATTATTGTTAAGTTGTTTTGCTCAAATGTAATCGACACGTTCACAGCACATTACTTTGCCCCTCTGAGAGTGAGCTGCTCTGAATATACGAACCGTACTTTCCGAAAGTGCTCCGGTTCAGTTTGTGCCAGAGTGCGCTCTAGGGTGGCTATTTACCCAAATACAGCTTTCCATACAATTTGATATGTCAAAAGGACAGTTGTTAGCAGCTCATCATCTGTTGCTTTGTACTGTAAAACAACTTTGTTTCTATAGGTAAATACACATCTGAGTTGACAAATATTACATGTGGGGTTCCTCAAGGCTCCATCGTGGGGCCTCTTCTCTTTAACGTCTACATGCTACCACTGGCTCAGATAATGAAAAACAACAAAATAAGTTACCATAGCTATGCGGATGACACACAAATGTACGTAACAATTTAACCAGGAGACTATGCTCCATTTCAAACACTTTGTACTGTAAGTGCATTGAACAAATCAATGACTGGATGTGTCAGAACTTTCTCCAATTAAACAAAGATAAAACTGAGGTAATGGTTTTTGGAGCCAAGTCAGAACGTATAAAAGTGAGCGCTGAGCTTCAGTCTGCAATGTTCAAAACAACAGATAAAGCCAGAAATCTAGGTGTAGTCATGGACTCTGACCTGAGTTTCAAATGTCACATTAAAACAGTTACTAAATCAGCCTACTATCACCTAAAGAATATATCTAGGATTAAAAGACTAATGTCACAGCAGGATTTGGAAAAACTTGTCCATGCTTTTATCTTCAGTAGACTCGACTACTGCAATGGTGTCTTCCCAGGTCTCACTAAAAAATCTATTAGAAAGCTGCAGCTGATTCAGAACGCCGCTGCTCGAGTCCTCACTAACACTAAGAAAGTGGATCACATCACTCCTGTTCTGAAGTCTTTACACTGGCTTCCTGTGTGTCAAAGAATATATTTCAAAATACTGCTGCTGGTTTATAAAGCACTGAATGGTTTAGGCCCAAAATACATTTCTGACCTCCTGCTAAATTATGAACCATCCAGATCTCTCAGGACTTCAGGGACTGGTCAGCTTTCTGTCCCCAGAGTCAGAACTAAACATGGAGAAGCAGCGTTCAGTTATTATGCTCCAAATATCTGGAACAAACTCCCAGAAACCTGCAGGTCCGCTACAACTCTTACTACTTACTACTTACTCTCACTCCAGGCTGGCCATGTCCCCTCTGCCCTAAAAACCGCTGTCATCAAACCTCATCTCAAAAAACCCTCCCTTGACCCGGGAGTGCTAGCTAACTACAGACCCATTTCCAACCTTCCTTTTCTATCTAAAGTGCTGGAAAAACTAGTTGCTGCTCAGCTCCAGGACCACCTAAACTCCAACAACTTATTTGAGAAGTTCCAGTCTGGTTTCCGCTCAGGCCACAGCACAGAAACTGCCCTGGTCAGGGTCACCAACGACCTGCTGATGACGGCTGATGCTGGCTCTCCCTCTCTCCTCATCCTCCTCGATCTCACTGCAGCTTTCGACACCGTCGATCACGGCATCCTCCTCCATCGTCTGCACTCCACCATCGGACTCTCTGACTCTCCCCTTGACTGGTTCAGATCTTACCTCACCGGGAGAACAGAGTACGTCTCCTTGGGCGAGGCAGAGTCGGGTACCCACAACATCACCTGTGGTGTCCCTCAAGGATCAGTTCTCGGCCCCACCCTCTTCACACTCTACATGCTCCCCCTTGGCTCTATCATCAGCCGACATGGAGTATCATTCCATTGTTACGCTGATGACACCCAACTGTACCTCAGGATCAACCCTACCTCCTCTGCAGCCCTGCCTTCACCCACACTCACTGCCTGCCTGGAGGAGATACAGGCGTGGATGAAGCAAAACTTCCTGAAACTCAACAGCTCCAAGACCGAAGCCATTATAGTTGGCACCCCACACCAGGTTCGGTCATCCACCATCACCACCATCACCTTCTCCGGCCAGGACATTACCCTCTCCTCAATAGTCACCAACCTGGGTGTGAAAATGGACGCCCATCTGACCTTTGAGGCCCACATTAAACAGCTGTGCAAGAACTCCTTTTACCACCTCAGGAACATCGCCAAACATCGCCAAACTCCACCCCACACTCACTCTGTCTGATGCCGAAAAGCTGGTCCATGCCTTTGTCTCCTCCAGGCTGGATTACTGCAATGCACTCCTCATCGGGATCCCTAACAAAAGCATCCAGAAGCTCCAATACATCCAGAACAGCGCTGCTAGGATCCTGATGAGGGTGCGCAAATATGATCACATCACCCCCATCCTTAAAGCACTACACTGGCTACCCTTGGAACTGAGGATCGAATTCAAGGTCTCCGTCCTCACCCACCAGTTTGTCCATGGAACTGCCCCTCCCTACCTCAAGGAACTCCTCACCCCCCTTACCTCCTTGCGGACCACCCGTTCCAGCAACTCCAATTTCCTCAAACCCCCCAGGACTAAGCTCCGTACTATGGGAGACCGGGCCTTCTGCTCGGCTGCTCCCAGCCTGTGGAATGCTCTCCCCGACCAAATGAGAGCACCACAGACCGTGGAGGCTTTTAAAAAAGGCCTCAAAACCCATCTCTTCAAAAGAGCCTTTGCCTAGACATTTTTATCACCCTTTTATTTTTATTTATTTTTATTTTTTTATTGCTTTTTAATTAATTCTACCGTGTTGTGTAATGTTTATTTATACTGTTCATGCTCACTACTTGTAGCACTTTGGGATTTGCATTCAAATATAAAGTGCTTTATAAATGGAACTCATTATTATTACTACTTTTAAATCCAGGCTGAAGACTTTTCTTTTTGTCGCTGCTTTTAATTGAACTATTCACATCTTAGACTGCACTGTAACTTTTATCCATGTACTTTTTCTTTTAATGTTTATTTTATTAGCTTTTCTTTTTAATGACTGATTTTAAATGCCATTTTCTTAATGTCTTTCATTTTTTGTAAAGCACTTTGAATTGCCTTGTGTTGAAAAGTGCTATATAAATAAACTTGCCTTGCCATGCCTTGCCTTGTAATAAGTTTGCTAAACTTAAAACTGTCTAAAACTCTACCTGAATGACTATTATGATGATAATACATCTGCAAAGACTCTTAGGAATCGATAGGAACATACACAATATATCATGCAAATTCAGTGATGTGCATTGATGTCAAAAAGTACTTATAAGAACAATTATGGGATCAAACAGCCACAAGAACAGCCACCTTCCCTGCATTTTACATAAGCATCTGTCCTGCAGTAGTTTGAATGTTTCTGACGCAGAACTAGTGATACAAATATAGCGTGGCATCCGTTCCCTCGACTTGCATTTATATCAAAAAAACAATACAACTATTTAAAATGTCTGCTTTCTGTGTCTGATTAAGTGAGTGAAAAAGTGACCCAGATGTGAACAACAACTTGAAAAGTTGCCTGGAAGACTCATGTTCCTGCAATCAAATGATCTCCTGTTTTATATTAATACAGATTACCATATGATTCATCTGGCTAAAATATTATCTTCTTACAAGAACCTTAATTACAATTCTTTAATCATTCCGTCAAATCTAAATCAAAAACAGATATGTTTTTATGTCAATAGATTTAATGAGAACAAACATTTAATTAAAGTAATTTACAGACGAATAACTGCCTAAAAACACAGAGGCAAGACTGTGTGTCTCAACTGTATCTGTCATCAATCCCTATTTATTATGCGACAGTGACACACACACGCACACACACATACGGTACACACACACACACACACACACACACACACACACACACACACACACACACACACACACACACACACACACACACACACACACACACACACACACACACACACACACACACACACACACACACACACCACACACACACACACACACACACACACACACACACACAGGTCATTATTTTATGTACTGCCCAGCGGTCAAAGTCAAAGTTGAAAGTTGCACAAACTCACAAACACATTTACAGCGTGAACCAACCAGCTGTCATCTAACATCAGAGTCTGTAAAGATCACACACACATGAAGAACCGCAGGCACACACTCAAAAACACACACACAAACACACACACACACACACACACAGAGTCAGTGAGACAGTGTGTAGTTGTGGTGACTGATCTGACATCCTAACCACATGTGGCCAATAAAGCGCCGCAGAGACAGAAAGAGTCGGGAAAATCCCTCCCTCTCTATTCTGACTCTCTGCCATAGTCTCTCTCTCTTAATCACTCTCTCTCTGTCTTTCTTTCAAACACATGGATGTTCAAATTCCTTTCTCTCAGCCTCTCCACGTATTTCTCTCTGTATTTTCCCTCAGTGTCGATCTCCATATGCATCTTTAATGTCCACTCGGACCCTCCATGAACTTACACTGTGAGCAAAATCATTTCAAGAATCCCTATTAGGCTTTTTTAGGATGTCCCTCTCCTGTAGTGTAATATAAGGCTTTGTGTTTGTAAATGTTCTGCAAGGACTTCAATCCCAACGTTCCCTCCAGATGGAGTCTCTCTCTTCCTGCCTGAAATGCCTCCATTCTCCTTTGTTTACTTCTGTGACATAGTGACATCACCATGTAACACTCACACTTCAACTGGCTAGCGCTCCAAGACATTGTACATGATAGGCTAAGAACATTACGTTTTCTCCGTAATGTTGTTTCCATAGCAACAACAACTTCCTGTCAACTGTCCTTCAAAATAATATATTATATCCTTTTTAGTTTCACAGAACACAAATTGGGTTATTTACATAATATGTTTACATGATTTTGTTGTGCAATAAAACAACCAGATGGACACACGATAAAGGAAATGTTCAAATTCGGCTCTGATCGTAGCAACATCGGGCCATTCGTGAGGGCATCTAAGCCATCGTATGACCGCCGGTGGAGTTTCTCAGGCTCCGGCAGCAACTTCGTGAGCGGCAACTTCGTAAGGCACTCGTGAGGGCGTCTTGTCAAATCGTGTCATCTTCGTGTTATCATCGGTGCATTCGCCCTCACTCTGATCGGGGCGAATGCCCGATGGCACCGATGATAACAAGATGCCCTCACGATGGCCTTACGAAGGGCAAAATTGACACACGAATTCAACACGAAATTGAACCTTCGCAAGGTCCTTCGGCAATTTTTTGACATGCCAAAGCAACTCACGAAGTTGCTGCCGGAGCCTGAGAAACTCCACCAGCAGTCATACGAAGGCTTAAGATGCCCTCACGAACGGCCCGATGTTGCTACGATCAGAGCCGAATTTGAACATTTCCTTTATCGTGTGTCCATCTGGTTGTTTTATTGCACAACAAAATCATGTAAACATATTATGTAAATAACCCAATTTGTGTTCTGTGAAACTAAAAAGGATATAATATATTATTTTGAAGGACAGTTGACAGGAAGTTGTTGTTGCTATGGAAACAACATTACGGAGAAAACGTAATGTTTTCTACATATAAAGACGGAGAAAATAAAGAACAAAGTCTGAAGATATCAGTGCAGTATCATAGTACTGTAACATAATTGTTTTTGGTACTTTCATTGCAGTTGTATGTCTTAAATGTAATGTAAATGTTGCCTTCGTGTGTGGTTCGGGGCCATCTTCGTGCGAAATTCACAATTCCATATTCGTGTATCCATCGGGTGTCAATTTCGGGACAGTGTGACAGGGGCTTAAGCGGTTGACCAATCACAACAGAGTCAACCAGCTAACCAATGAGAGCAGACTGGGCTCTGGTTTTAGACAGAGGGTGAAAAGAGGTGCTGCAGTATGAGAACAATAAAGAGCTTTTTGAACATTAACGCATGGAGACATGTCACAGTAGAGACACTAAAGGCAACCAAACAGTGTCACATAAAACCGACAAAGACTGATGTGAGAGTTGTTTGCCAAATTATTTAAAGTTTTAAACACACACACACGCGCACACACACACACACATTGTGCACACCCTGGAAGCTCACGTGTGTTCATTTCCAGCAGGGAAGAGGGGAATCCGGCCCTCTGCTATCTTTTCCAGACAGAGTAACAAGCAGCGGGGTGAGGTGTTCCCACACAAATATACATGTCTTCCTCTCTCTCTTTCTCTCTCTCTCTCTCTCCTACTACACACACACACACACACACACACACACACACACACACACACACACACACACACACACACACACACACACACACACACACACACACACACACACACACACACACACACACACACACACACACACACACACACACACACACACACACACACACACACACACACACACACACACAGAGGCCCACACACCCTTTCCGAACATCCCAAGCTTCCACAGGAGTTTCCTCCTTGTTGCTCACATTCCTGTCAGTTACCTCAGCAACACACACCCCGAGTACAGTAAATGACCCGGTGTAGGAAAACACACACACTCTACACACCACACGCTATCCTCAGTTTGGCTTTTACAGCCCAGTTAAGGCACCTACAATAATCTGTTAATTGAATCGTATAAGAGAAAAGTTAGGAAGAAATAGGGACAACCAGCCGGGAAGGAACAAGGGAAAGATCGGGTAAAAAGATAAGACAGATCAGAAACTTATAATAGAGATAATAAGTAATTTGTTAGAGAAAGGGAAATAGGAAAGGGATAGAATTATGTGTACAAAATAGTAAATGTGATGACAAGATAATGTATGAGTTAAAATGACGAGAGAAAAAAGTTAGAGGTAAATATGATGATGGGTAAATTGAATAAAAATACAAGAAGGGTTCGATGAAAGCGAAGGAGATGGAGTGACATTTTTATTGCAAAATGTGAGAAAGCGTTCATAAAGATGGAACAAGGGAGAAGATGGAGTTAAAGATTCTAAATTGGTATCAAAAAGAAAATAAACAGAAACAAAACAAATGTGACTCAAACTAAGAGTGACGAAGCAAAGGAAGAACGGGTAGAAAAAGGAAAGGTGAGATCAAATGAACTTCAAAGGAAGACAGGATGCCAAATATAACGGTGGCAGGAAGAGATGGAGAGAGGGTACGACAGAAAGAATCAAGAGTCAGGAATCAAACTCGTGGGAAAGAGAAGAGAAAAGCAGAAAAAGGGAAAATTACAGTGGCTTGGGGGCTGAGAATAAAACAAGGCCAACTGACACACAAGAGAAGAAATCAGACTGTCAGAGAAGACAGAATAAGGGAACAGTTTTTCCTTGTTCTAAATGTTTTCTTTTGAGTCCGTCAGCAGTTTGTTATGGGGGGGCTGTCCCACCGAGCCAAACTCGTTTAGCGTTGGATCTGAACCCTGAGAGGACAGAAGCAGATCACAGAGACTATACAGCATCACACAAACACTGAGGTGATTGTCTTTCTGTCTAACCCAAGTTTTTTCATCTTTTCCTCCTTTCCCCCCCCCTCCTCTGTCTCATCTTCCTCATTTTCATCCAAGACATGAAGAGCAGATTTCATGCTTTCACTGCTGACATTGTACAACTGTTTACACGGCAAAGACTGCGTTTGTTCTGGAAGATGCTCCTAATTTGTAGGTATGATTATGAATATGGACGTCATCTTCCTTCAAACAGTAGCTATGGCTTCTTGGCTTCAATGATAAAGAATAACCACAGAGAAGAACAAACCTACAAGTACCACATTTAACCGCCTGTAGCAACACATTGGTGTCAACCTTAAACAATGTATCATGTTAACAAATATGTGATTGCCCAATATCAATAGAATGATGAGAAACAAGATGGCATTTTTGTTGAATTATCAGGACAGTATTATTAGGGCAGTCTTAGCACCAAATGACAAACTGTGAGCCAGAATGTCCTGTTAATGTTGCATGAGTTTTTGGGGTTGCAGCCCTGGGCTCATTATGGTGTGTATGGCTCTCGGACAAACATCAGGCCAGAATTATGCCAGTGGATATGGTATGAGTAAAGTGTGCTTTGTTAATATGAAAATCACATTGAATGGAAATATTCTGGAGGGTTTGTGTGCCTCATCACACACATATCCTCAGCCTGATGAGGTGTCTGTATGGGATCTTCTCTAGAGATGCAACATTAAGATCTGTGCGTTTTCTCAGTGGCCCAAAGAGGAGATTTAAAGGCGGACGACTATTATAAAAGTAGCAGGAAGGAGCTTTGACTGCAAACAGGACGTCTTCAAGGTATTCAATCAAACTACTAAAACTAAACTAACTCAGCATGTTACAGGGCCGTATTCATGGAGTCAACATTGGGGGGGACCAAAAATTCAATACAAATTTGAATACTAATTTCCTGCCATTCTAAAGGAAAATACATACAAAATCACTAACATATTGAATACTTTATAACCTGTTAAACCCCATGCCCCTGCCCGTGGGGGCAAAACACAACAATAGTCACGAAACTGTGTCTCAGGCATGGGTGTAGGATGCATCCTTAATGTGGGTGGGACAATTTGACGGGGGTGTGGGCGGGTGGGGGACCTAACCTCCTCTAGGGGGGTCCGAGGGCATGCTCCCCCGGGAAGATTTTTTTTTTAAATGTTGAAGTTAAAAGCATCAATCTGGTGCACTTTGAGAGCAACTTTAGGGACTAAATCTATGGATACATCTCAACAACACCCATGTGAAACAGAACTGAACAGATTTACTTTTTCTTTATGCATATTTTACAAATCACTCCCTTTTTAAACTGTAGTATGAGTTGGAATGATTTCATACCTGTTATTCTGTTATTCTCTTATTTTGTATAACTATAATGATCATATAAAGGTGTGCCTTGGAAATACTTGTTTTGCATCAATCTTGATACAGGGTACTTATTATATGTTATAGTTTGGATTCCTAAAGCTTTTAGTCTACTATCCCATCATTCAAGGGTGGTTTTCACAATAAGTAATGGTTTATTTTTTGCACGGACACTATCATTTACATTTTTTTACTATGTTCAATCTGAATTTACTTTAAAAAACTTACTTTGAAACTCATCTCTTTCGACTCCACTTCGAGCGATAGAATGACTAACAAAGAACTGCTATCAGAGCACTTATATACTAATAAAGGACTGGCTTATCTAAAGCCAGTTGAGTAGCACTTGAAACGATTGGCTCTTTGAAACCTGATGTTCTTATATGATTCTGTTTTCTTCAAGGTTGTGTCTTCCTGGTCGAATGTAAGTCGCTTTGGATAAAAGCGTCAGCTAAATGCAATGTAATGTAATGTAAAAACATCTATATTGATATCTATATTATATACTGACACTAGCCCGCCAAACCCTGGCTAACAACTGAAACCAGCTAGCCCACATTAACCAGTTAGCTACTATTCCTGAAAAGTTCGGTTTTAACATCAGAACTACAAGTTACTTACACAAAGAAGCTAAACCGGAGGGTTCATTAACATTACCATTACGAAATAAAATAATATAGATTACTTTAGGGCTAACTAGAAAAGATACCAGAACTGATGGAGGGCAAATTAAAACATGACTGACCTGCTTGGAGCATCAAGCTTACTGAAGGTGGACTCAGACGTGCAACAGCGAAATACACCCGCGGGTACAAAATAAGGAACCAATTTACATATGAAAAGAAATATCATTTTGGTGAAGCTCACAATAACAGAAAATATAGATTTTCAAGTATACAAATAACCAAAATAAAGAAGTCATAGAATAGCAATTTTATTTAAATAAAAAAATAAAAAAATAAAAACTTTTTTTTTTTACTATTTATTGGGGGGGGGGGACGGGGACATTTTGAGTGTATCTGAATATTGGGGGGAATGTGTCCCCCCCAATGTATATGGTGAATACGGCCCTGGTGTGTTATCTAGATTTATTCGTATTTCATCAGACAAAATTATATATAGTTTGGTTGTCAAGCTTTCCGACGTGAATGTGCCAGACTAAATCTCTTAAGCTATAAGAGAAAATGGGCATCTTTTTTGTTTCATTCAGCTGAACGTGTTGCTCCAGAGACTTGCACCCAAAGGGAAACTTTTAAAGAGTTTATTTTGCAACATTATTTTATAAAACAGAATGGATCCATTTACAGCAAACCCACATTTCTCCAACACAAACACAAACAAAACCATTTTCTACAGAAAATATATAATGGATCGCTGGCAGACAGATTTGGAAGCATCGCAGTGACACTTCTGGGGAAATCCTGGTTTTAATTTGTCGTTCTTTGTTTTAATCACAACATCTTGGGTGTTTTGTTTTCTTCTTCAGATAATTATTACCAAAAGCCCCAGTTATTGCACGACTCCAAAAAACGCCTGTCTCTCTGATGTTCTTTGTGTGTCACAGTCAATTAAAATGGAAACAAGACTCTGTTTAGTGTCAACAGAAAAGAATGTCTAATGCAGATGTAGAAGTATTTTTTAATACTCAGCTTGAACTGCTGCTTCTCTGTGGCTCCTTCCTTTAGAGACATTTTTGGGGGAATCCACTCTGTTTCAACCAATGTTGGCCACAAGGAACAGTGTGGTAAATATAACTGGTTTCACTCTTCAAGATACAGGATTGTGTTCTACTGTTTCATGTGAAAAAAAGAGAATTGTCTGTAGTCTAATGCAGAACAGATGCAGGATAAATCCTTGAAGAGAGCCTTCTGTTCTTAACTCCCACTGTATACACAAATATTAAAAGATGGATGCTATATAAACACATACAGAGAGACCTCTACAGTGGCTACAACTTTTATTTATTTTTTATTTTTCAGCACAAATTCATGAAAGATAAATAAAGATCTTAGCAATACAATATTTTCTTTGAAAGCAAGTATTCAACATTACGGTTTAAAAAAGAAAAGAAAACACACTGTCCAAGGGTTTTGTATTCAAAGCATCTATTAATTAAGGAATAGTTCAACATTGAGAAATATGCTTATTTACTTTCTTTCCAAGACAGTAAGCAGTGGAAAACAGTTAGCCTGGATCAGTTCAAATCGTTTAATTAAAGAACAAACGGGAAGGTGCAATTGACATGTTCTGTTCTACGGAGAGATATGTTAGCTGGTATATACTAAAGAAGTTAGTTGGCAGACCTTTTCATTTGGAAGAAACTTAGCTAGCTGTTTACACCTGATAGCTATCTTTATGCTAAGCTAGGCTAATCGCCTCCTGGCTTTAGCTCGGTATTTAACACGCACAAGAGCGGTATCAATTTTCTAATTTATAAAGCAAATAAAGTGTCAACTTATTCCTTAAAGACAAATTCATAAAACATAATCTAGTGTATTAAAACAAAACAAAACACAGTCCTTTCTGTACAAAACTTACAATTATGGACATTGTGATCTTTTATAAGTAGTGTTCCTTCTATACAGCTAAGACATTAAACCCAGTGCAAAGAGAACATTTCATAGTCTCAATTTCTCCTTCACATACTGCCAAAAGGCACAGCATCTATATATATATATATATATATATATATATACACAGTAAAAGGCTACATATAAAAAACATTACCAATACATCTAAATACCTTACATGTTAAAATAAATGAAGATACATTGATTGGAGAATATCAAGACCTTAGACCTGATGAGTTAAAAAGTAAAGCTGCTTCCAATCCCACCAGATGTATTCCAATGGCACTTCATTTGTAAAACACAATATTTGTATTTATAGATTAAATTACACTTTTTAACATTTAAAAAAAGGCATTTTGTCAAAACAATTGATTTGCATGTTATACCAGTGATGCTAACTGGTTACAAGGAATAATCTTGGAATCATCAACATTGTTGTGCTTGCCATGGAGCAAAGCAATTTAAGACTTGGAGATGTTGGCATGGATTTTAACTTGAGGCCCTGTCATGGAAGGAGACAGAGAGGGAATGGCATATATCACGGTCAGAAAATACCCGACTCGGCTTGTAAAACACACTGAAAGTTTGTGGGAGACATCAGTGGTCTGCTCTGGGTCCGTGGCCAAGGCTTTCCCGAAAACGCTGGGAGATATGTGGAGGCTGGACCAAGTCTCTTTCCAGTCTTTTTCTCTCTGTCCATCTCCCACATTTCTTCTTTACTGTCTTCACATTCCCATTTCAAAATTGAGATGATAAACCTAAACTCTATGAAGTTCAGTGGAGATGAATATCTGTCTGGTCCTGAGATGAAATATAAAAGAAATGAGATGATCTTGAAATTCCGACTTGTCTGATGACTTGAGTTCACACTAGAGTGCAATTAAATAAATCACGTTGCTTGCATACTCTTCATGTAGTAAGTAGAGTGTCACCAGAAAGAGTAAAGAGAAACACAAGCCATGAAACAGGAAATAGAAAGTAGGCACTTCAACTAAGACAAGCACTTGTTGATATACAGCCCTGAATCCTTCAGACTTTCAAATAATTTAGCCTACATGTCTTACATGTATTTAGCTATTGATAAAGGCTCCAGTATTTTAGCATTACACATGCTAACACAGACCTAGCACTTCTGATAGGTAAGTAAGTGAAAACACAATGCTCTTTAAGGTGCCTTCTGTGTACTGTATGTAAGTACTGTAGGCCTCTTTTGGAATTGGTTAACATACTAAACCTCCCAGACGTTAACTAGTTGCACAAGCCTGTGGTGGTCAAGGAAAGCTGGTTAGCTAGCCAGCCAATATTTGAGTGATAAGCGAGGCATGACAATGACTAAGAATCTGAGCCAAAACTAATCCCAACACAGCTTTCCTGTAAGAAAACTGGCTCATGGTGTATTTATCCAGTGATACAGGTACTGTAATAAACAGCGCTACTGGCATCAGAGAGAGCCGTTATAAGAGGGCTGCTCCCATCATCACACACACCAGCACTACTCAAAATGCTACTAACATCCCTGTTAATAATACTGCTGCTGTTCATGCTACTCGCTACACTACTGCGCCCACTCAGGACTTTGGACCCACTACCAGAGCCCCCACTGCACCCGTAGGCCTCCTCTCGGTTCCTCCCCACATTTACATACTGGTCAAACTCATGCCTGTCCACCTCGGACCAAAACTCAGCAGAAGAAGACCCCAAATGGCAGGAGGACTCAGGATTTGAAGGGTCTAAGTGCAAAGGAGGAGGGAAGGTTGATGTTTGCAAGGAGGAGGATGAGCAAGAAGAAGGAGGAGTTTCAGGAGGAGGTGAAAGCTGCCCCAGGTGAGAGGGCATGTAATAGGCAGCATTTGGAGCGCTGTTCCCATACACCTGGCTGTAGTAGCTGACTGAAGCAGTAGGTTGATGTTGGGTTTGGTGGGATTTGATCGGCTCAGGGAGGCTGATGGAGGGCTGTGGGTAGGACACAGGGGAGGAGGAGTCGGATAGAGCTGGGGGGCATTTCACTGGACTCCTCAAGGCGATGTGATTCAACCTAGAGCTCATGCCTGAGGTCATATTTGACTCAGCAGAACTCATTCGAGAATCGACCCTGGAGCTTCTACCTGGACTCAAACTGGAGTTCAAACACGTGCTGGCACCAACACTCATTCCTGAACTCTGACTGTGTGTCGCTGCATTTATGGAGTTGTGGTGACTGTGGTTGTTGTAATTATGGCTGTAATGCTGGTTGTGAGGGTTAAGGTGGTGGTGGTAGCCACTCCAACCTCCCATCCCTGCCTCTTCCTGCATATGTTGGGGGAAAAACACAGATTCCCCAGCCCCATCTTCCAGAACATCCAGAGGGGACATCTCTGGGGTGGGCAGGCCGTAGGTCTCCAGCTCGAGGTGTCCTGGGGCGTGGAGGTCCCTGAAGTGCCCAAGAGAGTGCAGGAGGTGGTGGGAGTGATGGTGATGGCTATGGTGGACGCCTAGATGTCCATAAGGAGAACCTCCAGAGTGACCGTCATCTCCCAAGTGTCCCAATCCGAGGCCTGTAGCCCCGCCCTGGGCTAAACTGTGAAGCAGAAGCCCCGTCTCAACACGCTTCAATTTTTTGGTGGTCTTTTTGCGGCGAGGCCTGTACTTGTAGTTCGGATGGTCCTGGAGGTGCTGGACACGGAGACGTTCTGCTTCCTCCACAAATGGCCGCTTGTCTGGAGCACTCAGGGCCTTCCAGGCCTGACCTGAAGAGTGAGAAAAACATTGCCTTGAGCAAAGAAGGAAGTAACTCAAGAAAAGGATTGCTATTTATCTGTCTGACATTTATTATTGAAATCAAAGTCATCATAAGTCAACACAAGAGAGTACATTGCTTGCTGCAAGTCAATATTATATTTCTATTTACACCTATCTGAAATTAATTATTTTGGCCTGTACAATATTATGAAATAGTGAAAAATATCTTCAACCAAACTTTCTGACATATTCAAATGGTTCGAAATATCCAAAGAACTGTCCAAAAGAAGAAGAAGCCAAAACCCCAGCAAACATTCATATCTAGTGGAACTGGAAGCAGTGCCAACATGTTTGCGTTGAAAGAGGGAGATTATTTTCAAATCCAGTAAAAAAACGTTGGTGTTGTTTGCATCCTAATTAATACTATGTGCTCAATGTAACACTGGAAGTACAGTACAAGGACTGCAGTATACGCATTTGGGTTTCTGCAGTTTTAATTAGCACCTGTTTCTCCCTGAAGCTAATTCAATCGCACAATGATCACTCACAGTGACAGCAGCCTTTGTGGCCTTACAGCCCAAAAGACGTTTCACACACATTTAGGTCTGATCTAAAAGATGCACAGACACATGAATTGCTTGATGTATTTATACAATCGTAGAAACGTCAAGGTTTATATTTTAGAGGCTCTGGACATTTCAATCTCCTCAGCAGACGTTGGTTGCAGAAATAAATTTAATTGTGTGACAATGTATGAATTTGAGGCAAGGGAATTAAAAACAACATGTTGCTCTCGTGAGAAACATCAAACAAACCAGTACAAACTGTATCACATTATCTTCTTACTTTGATGTGCTATTCTGAATGCGTTGGTGCAGAAAAAGGTGCAAATTCAATGGATTAACACCTTTTTAGATGGGTATTCAACATTATTCAGTCAATGGCAATCCATTCTTAATCAAATAACATTACAAATAATAAAGCATTTGAAATTGGCAAAACATCGTACACATTCTTACACACATACGGTGATCCACTGTAATCCCTCACCACGGCCTACAATAGCCTCCTCTTAAATTCATTTTTAAATATAGTGGTGTTCATTCGAAATAAAATAAAGATGAATAAATATTCAAAATCTCAAACGCTACACCTCAGGCAAAAGGTGGTAATGAAATGTTATTAGTTTCCTCAGTAGAAGAGAATAGTTTGTATAGATAGCAGAGAACAGATGTGGAGATTAAGACATGAAATATCTCAAGGCAAGTTTTGAATAAGAACATTAACTAAACTCATACTTATTATTACACAAAAATTATATATATTCTAACATTATGCTCTTTATTTTTGTATTATTGGCATCACTGGCTCTATTTTGACTCAGACAGGTGAGGTCTGTCCCACAGAGCTGGACATAAATGTCAAATAACTTCCAAATATTGATATATTATTATAAGTCGCTTTATAAAACTTTAGTTGGATATGTTGGTTCAGGCAATAAACTGGTCAAGGCCCAGTGCTCTCTATAAATGGTGTCCTGATGTATCGGTTATGATACTTCACCAAAGTTAAAAAATAAATGCAAAGAAATGAATTTACAAAAGTCTGTTGATTCTCCAAATACTCTCAACTTTAAAAAGCTGCCTACCCTAACTGGATTTCACTTGTAGGTTTACCCTGGAGAGTTTAGAGGATCTACGTCTTACCGAGCATCTTGCTGAGCACGGCGTTGTGCAGGTCCGGGTTCTGCACGGCCAGACGCTTCCTCTCATCTTTGGCCCAGACCATGAAGGCGTTCATGGGCCTGCGGATTCTCTGCTCCCCCCCCACAGCCTTCCCATCGGCCAGGCCTGCCGACACACCTGCCGGGGTCAGGTCCGGACTCTGTGCCCCTGAGCTGGGGGTCAGAGAGATCCTGGGCTCTGTCCTCCTCAGGGTCCCGGCTCTAAGGCCTTCAGGAGAGCTGCAGCCCCCGGAGAGGCTCTGCTCAAAACCCATCTCAGAATCAGAGGCAGGGCTCGGGGTCCCGGACGCCCAGGGGCCCCCGAGATTCATCCGGCTGGCATGCAGAAGAGTCTCTCTGGACAAGCTGGTGTCGGTTAAATTCATTCCAGAACCGGGCTTGGATTCAACTTTTAGTCCCTCTGAAATTCTGCAAACGTTTGTCTCAGTTTATTTGGTTGCAAAGTTCTGGAGAAAAATTGCAGCTTGAAATGTTTCAGATGACAAAGAGAAAGATCAAGAGAGGAATTTGATGTATTTGGAGAACAATTCCCAAAGCAAAGCATCGAGATCTGAGAGGAGGGAGAGGACGAGGAAGAAAGAGAAAACAAACAAAGTTGTGGTGCAGGATATTCCCGAGAAAAGGTCCACAATGATTCTGCCTCGTTCTTTTCTTCACTGTGTTTTTGTTCTCAAAAGACAACAGCTCTTGTTTGGAGAGTGTGGATTCAGCGGTTTGTCCAAAGCCTGGTTCCCCTCGGTCACATGGGCCGTCCCACTCACTGTCTCTGTATGTGTGCCCTGTTTGAAAGTTTTGAAACTTGTGGCCAGATTTAACCGACCCATGCCGAGTATATATACCCCGCCCTGACCAATCACATAAATATATAGCTGGGGATTTAACCAATGAGACGCCAGGCGGGCGCGAGTGGAAGGGACGAGTGTGTGCGGGAGACAGAGCAAAGGAGGGAGGGGGGCAGGTCCAAGCCTTGCCTCCCCCTCTTTCCTCCACCGTGACCGCCACCCTTTCCTCCCCCCTGAAGCTTCACACACACACACACACACACACACACACACACACACACACACACACACACACACACACACACACACACACACACACACACACACACACACACACACACACACACACACACACACACACACACACACACACACACCCTGTCCGCCTTTACAGGGAGATGTAATCAGAGAGGTTCCATTGTTTCTGCCCAACTGAGACTGGAGCTTCTCATACACACACACGAATACACACTTGAGAACAATCACACATTCACACACTTATGCATACATATTTGCACTCAACACACAAACATGAAACACATGAACACATTTTGTAATTGAGTTTGCACACAAATGAGTGACAAAACATTTCTATATCGTTCTGAGTGTGTGTGTGTGTGTGTGTGTGTGTGTGTGTGTGTGTGTGTGTGTGTGTGTGTGTGTGTGTGTGTGTGTGTGTGTGTGTGTGTGTGTGTGTGTGTGTGTGTCTGTGTACAGTATATTTGCGGGCAGGGCAGCGGTAACACAGTCGACCACAGTCCCAACCAGAGCGATTAGTGGCTGAGTTTAACAACAACGAGAGAGAGAGAGAGAGAGAGAGAGAGAGAGAGAGAGAGAGAGGAGAGAGAGAGAGAGAGAGAGAGAGAGAGAGAGAGAGAGGAGAGAGAGAGAGAGAGAGAGAGGCTGTCGGGCTGGATGGGAGTGGGTGGTGGTGCTGATGGGGGACTGGCATCTTTTACTCCATTTGTACATTTGATGGTGGATTATGTAAATAATATAAACCAAACTTACTTTGCTTTAAGTTATTGATTCGATGTGTGTGCTGTGGACTGAATCCCTTGTTGACTGAAACAAAACGAGCAAAAAGTGTTAAATTCTGTTCCTAAAACATCATTTTAATTTATTTATCAGAAATGTACTGGCACCGTCTGTTCTGCGTCACACATCGTGCTTTTGCATGAAAGGTCAATAAAGACATGGTTTAACAGGAACGGACACATTTTAATAATTTAAACCAAACGTTCTTTGGTTTGATTGCTTTGATTTGTGTGCCGTGAACTAAATAACTTTTGGATTCTTGGTTGGAATAAAAGAAAAGAAAGTTCATTCCGTTTTTAATAACAGGAATATTTTTGATTTATCCGATAATGTATCAAACCAGTGCACTTTTGTTCTGCGTAAAATGGTGTGATATTCCTTAGTCAATAGAAAGACATTAACAGACACATATTCTGAAAAAGAGTCACTTCTGCGTTAAAAGTGTTTGATCTTAAGGAAAACCATCAGAGTAAAATGAGCTGTCAAAGTTAACTTTTTTATGATACAGAGGGAGAAAAGAGTCAAAGCATTGACTTGTGGTGCTTGCATTTATTAATTTAAAGAATCTGAAATCATGGCAGCGAGCCAGAGGGAAATGAATCACAGAGGTTAACGATATGATAAAACGTTTTTCACAGCTCATTGAATTAAATATACTGTGTTATAGAAACACTTTATTAATGTTTGTTTTATATCGTGGTGTAGCAATCAGTCAACCGGTGCAGCTTCTGTTTGCTAAGTGACATTGAAGGAAAGAACTTTAGTTTGAGGTCAGATATTATTTTAAAACTCAGCTAAACAATCGCTTAAGATGAATACTGTATGAGAAGCGTCTGTCCGTCTACCAAGAACATGGCCCCCTACCCCCTCCCTGTACCACAATATAATGACCCCCTGCATCCACACACACACACACACACACACACACACACACACACACACACACACACACACACACACACACACACACACACACACACACACACACACACACACACACACACACACACATACACACACACACACACACACACACACACACATACACACACACACACACACACACACACACACACTTTCCTCCCCACGCCCAGCTCCAGGGGAGACGGCTGCGGCGTCTCAGAGCCTCCTGCTCCACCAACCAGGAACTACTCCCACTTACCACTGCCGTCCCAGACTCCCTGTGTGTGTGTGTGTGTGTGTGTGTGTGTGTGTGTGTGTGTGTGTGTGTGTGTCAATCTATCTGTTAGCATGTATTATAGTGTTTTAGTGTATGAATCATAAAACAACTTAGAAACAAGTGTACGTGGGAGCATGCAGTTCACTGATTTTGCTTTATTCCGCATTGGGTCCTGTTGAACAGACTTGCAATTAAATCTAATGATGTGTTTTAAAATGGATCAAATAGGGCATCAAAGCAGCACATAAAGACATGTAAGTACAACAATATGGGGTAAAAGATTAGAAACAGAGTCACACAGATCGGATCATTGCAGGTCAAATAATTGTGCACATTTAAAGGAATGGTTCAACTTGTTTGTAAGTGCATATTTGTTCCGTTTCATCAGTGACATGAGAAAACTGATTAATAACTTACACGTGTGAGTTCAGAGGGACTTGCATCTTGCATTGGAGAGCGACTGTTTTTTTTGGTTTAAAAAAAGTTGAGATTTGATCAGTCTTTATGCTAAGCCAGCTATCAACGTCCAGCTACAGCTCTACACTGAACACACATAGCATGGTTCCTAAAATAGTCCTTCAACAACTATTCACATACAGCGTGCCAACAACAGCTACAATTGTGCAGCGAAAGCAAACGTTTAGACGTGTGCTTCATGTAAAGTTAGAGCATCAGCTTTCATCCTCTGGCGACCATGAATCTCTGTATACAATGAATCAATCCAAGATTTATAGAGATATGTTCATCCACAGAGCAACCAACATTGCCATCCTTAAGCAGTAACCCTTATTTTGTAATCAGTTTATTAACTTTTGCTTTCATAAATGATGTTAATGTGATCAGATGCATCCTACGATCAATGACCTCAGGAAAACACACAGAGTTCATACTCACTTAATGTCCCATCCACAGCATATACGTGTCTATAATAGAACAAGGAGGTTAGTGTGTGTGTGTGTGTGTGTGTGTGTGTGTGTGTGTGTGTGTGTGTGTGTGTGTGTGTGTGTGTGTGTGTGTGTGTGTGTGTGTGTGTGTGTGTGTGTGTGTGTGCATAAGAGTGTGTGTTCATAAGAATGCGAGCTAGAGACAGAGAGAAAGACAGTGTCGTGGCACCACACCTTTGCCACAAAGGAAATTTGGCAGCGACTCCAGACTTTGTGGCGAGAAAAGAAAAGAGAGACAGAGAGAGAAAGAAGCAGGGAGAGTGTAGTGAGAGGGACTTTTTTTTTGTTGCAACTCCTGATAATGAACACACACACACATACACACACACATACGCGCACACACACACAAACAAAACACGCACCCGCATTCTGGACAAGAAGCCAAGACACAATGGCATCGTAATGGGCGTGTTTATGAGTGTGTGTGTGTGTGTGTGTGTGTGTGTGTGTGTGTGTTTATGTGTGGGAGAGGTCATGTTCACACACCGTTCTATTTTGGAACGCGCTGAAGGAGGGAAGTGTGTGTGATGATGGATTAGAGACACACACACATACACACCGCTAACACAGGTCGCTACGGGAATCCCCCACCTCTATCACCAACTGACACACACACACACACACACACACACACACACACACACACACACACACACACACACACACACACACACACACACACACACACACACACACACACACACACACACACACACACACACACACACACACACACACACACACACACACACTTGCATAATGCACAAAGTAGACACATTTCAGAACTGACACACTCAAACTCATACAATTAAAAGCACATTATTTTAAAACGTATGACCTTAAGAAATAATATGCAAATTTAAAATACAATCTCATAAAAATACAGAATTAAATGTTTTACTGAGTGTTTTTGGGGTGAATTGAAGACAGAGGGTGGCCTTCAACTTGCACAAAGCTACATTGAACTAGATAGTTGTTTTTCAGAGCTTTGGTTATTTTATTTTCAATTGTCAGTGGTACACCCTGCTGAATCTGCCTTATATATTTTTGGGTAATTGTGTTTTTCTTTCTGCTCTAGTCTTTGGCATGCTGAGCGGGCTCCAAGCGGAGTTTCACGATCTCATGAAACTCATTCAAAAGCCACTGTACAATTCAAAAGTTGCTGTTTTCCTCAGTTTTGCGTGTTAGATGTCTGCCTGGTCATTTATGTGTGATGTTTTATGATCCAAAAATACATGGGCGTGATTGAGAAGAACCATTTTCCCCCTAAATTCCCCTTGAACCAGACATTTATGCAGAGCTTACATGCTGAATCAGTTTCAGGGTTTTGTGATTGGATAATTTCATAAAAATGAGCCAAACTGTGAAAATGAGACTGTTTTTCCAAATTGCTGTAAATGCTGATAAACAAGCTTATTATGTGTTCCCCTTTTTGAGACACAGCGACAGTATGACGACTTCAAAGCTAGTTTTAAAGTGTCAGACTTTCCAAGGCCAAACAAAAACTATTTAGATTGTGAACAGATTTTACTCTCTTGGTTATTGGGGTTATTTATGCAATGTCAAATTTCGCCCTGGCATTTCAGCTGTTCCTTTGTTTGATTTTCATATTAACTTCATTTACCCCGTATTTTCAACGGTCATTTAATTTGAAACACTGCCGGTGACTTACAGTGTGGAAATTAGTCCTATAACTACAGATGGCTGACACAATTTTGAAGAACTTAAATAATAAAATACATACGTTTAGAAATGTAGTTCCGACAGATGCTTCCATGACGAAGAAGCATGATGGATGGATGTTGGTGTCTTGACGATGAAGAAAGAAATAGTATAATAAGATGAGGTATAAAAATAACATTTATTCATTTCTACCAACCATGCCACGAATATAAGGAGGATGTCAAGGTGATTGTGGAATCTGTGCAGCAAAAATCACTGGCATGAATGTATTTGCAGATTGATTGGGAGTCATGCCTGCTGTATACCTGCATGAATACAATTGGACATGGCTAGTCAGCTGATGATTGATTGATTAAATGCAGAGCTCCAGCACTAACCCTAAATAACACTATCCCCTATTCATAACCGCATAGCACTTTACGGACAGCAGGAAACCTTTGAAACAATGTCTTACGTCTACGGTAATAATTACTTTAAAACTTGAAATATTGTTTAGAGAACCCATGGTCAGAGAACTGGCAGTTCAGTTGATTCTCCCCACCTAACTTTACTAACACTATAGATATGGTCGGAGGTGTAGGAAATGGAGGAGAAATAGTCATCGCATCTAATTTCGTGCAAACTGTGAGCAGCGCAGAGACAGTCAGCATCCGGTCGCACTGTCAGCTTTCTGTCTGTCTCTCTGTCTGTCTAGTCATATCCCCGCTGCGGAGCTTATCATTTCTTGTCCTGTAATTAATGCATTGCAGCACCGCAGGACAATATACGACCTACTGAACACAACGCCTCTGTTCTCTAGTCAAACACTTGTTTTTGTCTCTCATCCCTTATGATCTGTTATCCTTCTCGTCCCTGTCATTGTCTGCCTTTCTTTTATTGACTCTCACGCTAGTATTCTCACAACACTGTCTCCTTGAAAGATGTATCCTTCTTCTTCATCTGCTTTTATTTCATCAGGAAAATCCGGAAACGCCCCACACCATTTATCAGAAAAATAAGTGCTCACGCTGACATTTCAGGAACCTAGCAGCAAGGGTCGAGAGATAAAGCAGAGATGCATTGTGGGAAAGTGACCTGAAGGCCATGTGATGTCACGATCAGGATTATGAGTCGTCTTTGATAACAGGTAATAATCAGTGACTCAGTGGTAACGGCTGTGGCCTTATAGATACTTTTGGCCGTGGTGCTTTTTGGGATCACATGGATTTATGTGTCGTTTAGATTTTTTCACATATTAAAATGAGACACAGCTGCAGCCCCTACTTTATAATTAGTGTATTGAAAGTGAAAATAGTTTATTATAAAACCGCTCTCTCAAGCTTTATAAAATAATACTTTAAATTCTTAACAAAGCATAAAAATGTTATATATGTTATTTAAAAAACAAGTTTTTTCTCAGTTCCATTAAACATCCGAACCAGAACACACAGACGTCTTTTGCACTTTTTGTTTTTACATTTACTCTTCTTTGAAATAGCAGTTTTAAAAAAATAAATCTTGCATCTTTAAATTTAGAAAGTAGAATAGTAGTAGAATAGTTTTTAAAAGGTCCAAAGCTATGCAGGAGGTGATCTGTTGCACGTTTGACTAAAGTTTCCAGCTCATTTATTGCAGTTTCTTCTTCCTTGCCACCCTCTCCCAATTCTCTGTGGGAAGAAAATGCGTTAACCATGTTTGCACATTTTACTGCCAAAAATCATAGCATACCATTCCTCCTGATTACAAGTGTATGAGGAGCCAAAAATGTGGTGGCAACAGGAAAAATAAAAGTGGCAAAATGATAGGGTTACATCATGGAGTTATATATAGTAAACGGAGCTTACACTTTCAACAGATACTAAAGTGAATGGTTATGGAATACATTTAAATATTATGGACTCACATGCTTTAGTGTCAGTCATAGTGCCTACTGGTGCACCATGATACATTTAAGTACATGTGATTATGAGTTTGGAGACAGGAAGTGTCAACTCTCCAAAATCTTTAAATTACTAACCTCTGCCCAGCATTAAAATATCAAGACAAGTAAGGCTGTTAAAATGTCATCTTCCATGAGCTCCAGTTTAGTCGACCTCTGCCCAACGACAGATAAAGGTTAAAGATGATGGTAAAAATGTACAAACAGATCTTCCTACTGTATAAACATGTGTTTTTCTTTGGAAGAATATTCAAATGTCAATTCTGACCAATTTTGACTCCTGTGGATAATTTCTCATATTTAGGGGCATCTGAGGATAGAGAAAGGCTGGTGGTTTTAGAATGCTTTGATCATAGATGGCTCAAAAGAACTAGTGCATATGCAGTGTTGTTGGCCAATGACATGCTAAAAGGTTGTTACCTTTTCCTAGTGGTGATATGGTAAGGCGACTTTAAAGCCTTCCACTTTAGATAATGCCAGGTGGGCATGAATTGAAATGACCAAACTTGGCCTCGGCAGCACCCGCCAGTCTAAAGTCAGAAAGATGGGATGAGGGCAGACAGTGTTCAATCATACTATGGTTGCTCAAAACTTAAAAATGACTCAACACCAAATATTCAAAAATTACAGTAGTCTCTTTCTGAATCAAAGCGAATGTTTAAATTACAAACGACATGTGGTCTCTCTCATGTCTCCTGGGTTGTGACAATTTGGGGACTCCTCAGGGATTTGTGTGAGGACCAGTTTTTCTTTCAAATCATCTTGTCTCAACGGTGCTGACAAGTATAGCAACCGCATATGCCCACATTTGGTTCAAAGTCTTTTAACCAATATTTGTATTTTAACCGGAGACCAAATACAGTATGTGTCTGTAAGTCAGTTATGATTGCAGTGCAAAGTGTGGCATTGAGAAAGAGAACCTATTCCAGAAGAAGGATGGTACGAGAGATAAACTCAGCCATCTCAAATATACTATGCTTCAAATGCTTGTAAGTAGAGATGACCCGATCCGATCACGTGATCGGGGATCAGAGCCGATCACGTGATTTTTAAAAGATCGGAATCGGGAGAAAAAGATCGGGGATCGGGAATCTTTTTTTTTTATTTAATGTTACAAAACAAAATGACCATGTTCACGTCTTAAAGGCCTTAGTTTTGGTTTAAAATTACACAACATCATGTATGTGTTTCTTCTTTGGGCTTGTTTTCAGACCTGGTTGCTTATTTCTCTCAAATCTGGCAACAGAGTGGGCGCAGTGTCTAATAGTAGCAGTAAGCTAACGAGAGGCTACGTTCAGCTGGTGACTCGGGAGTCGGGACAGAGAAAATGTCAGGAGTTTGGAAGTATTATAAATTGAAAGTGAAGGCAGTGTAACAGCCATATGCAATGTTTGCAAGAAGGAGGTTCCACGTGGTGGAAAGAACAGAGCTACGCTCAACACCACCAATCTAATACGCCACCTGAGAAACAAACACCAACAACAACACGGCGAGTACACTAGGGCTGTACCCGAATATTCGTTTGTTGGAGTACTATTCGGGTTTCAATTTCGTTATTCGGAAATTCGTTTTGGTTTGTTTTTTTCCCCGTTTTTTTCTTTTTCAAATTGAATTTATTTAAATCTCCAATATCCACGTAAGAGCTTGTGCCTCTTCGGGGGGTGCTAACACTTAACCATAAACGTTATCGTTTACTTTCTCCGTCTTTATCATAGACTGTATATATGGTCTTTATTATGTAGATATTACTTTTCTCCGTTAATATCCGTCACGTTGTTTCCAAAGCAACAACAACTTCCTGTCAACAGCGCTACCTCTCCTTCAAAATAAAAGCATGTCCACAAATAGGAAGCCAAGCCATATTTCACTTAAGACATATACAACTGCAACGAAAGTAACAAACACAATGCGATATCGTTTTCAATTTCAAAGAACACAAATTGGGTTACATTAACAAATAACTATAAAACAACAATACTGTAGAATAACTAAATTAATGCCGTGAATACACCGAAACACACGTGTTGAAGTGGTTCGCTGCTGATTACTATTGAATTGTGTTACTCCAGTAAGATGGAAATATAATACTTTGTTTATTCATGTTATGTTAAGCTGCTGTTGTTCATTGCATTATTACTAGACTAGTTAGTCTTAAGGCTAGAATTCTGCACTAAGCCACATTTTTATTTTATTATTTATGACTGAATGTGAACTTGTGAAGCTAGTCAAGCTACCTCTTTCCAGTAGAGTTATTTTTGTTATTATTATTATTATTATGGTTTCATGTTGATACAAACTCAAAAACGTTGAATTGATGAAGCTAAATGGAAACAATAACACACTGTTAGTCGTTTTCTGGTTTTCCCTGTTAGCTAACCCTAACAAATATCACCGTATGTGATAACATGATCAAGTTGGAATAAAAATGTTCCGATGATGTCCTCGTTGCTAATTCGGTTGTGCTAACAGACAACAAAAGATAGCATTAAGCCTTTTTTTTACCACTTGTAAGATTGATCAAGTTGTTATGGTGACCTGACTTCTGGTTTTGTATTCAGGAGACACAGAACATCATTATCATCCTGAGCTTGATTACTAGAAGTAGGTGCCTCTGGTTTCATATAGGGGGTAGGTGAGAGCCTGAGGTACTCTACCATTCAATTTAGGGCCAGTTAACCAAAACAATGAAGTAAGAGCCAGACATGTATGTGGAGATACAGAGTTGGATGTTGATTCTCAGTGGTTGTATGTCTTTGTTTGTCGTTGTAAGTTTGGTTTTTCTAACTATTCACAAGAGGATAGCTGTTTCTCAGCACAAAAACTAAAATATTTGTATTAAAATGCAGCCCAAAGTGTCAAAGATTTGCTTCTGTTATAATTAATCTAGGTTAACCAAGCTTAAGTTACATTACAGACTTCTCTTCTTTCATTACAAAGTCCCATAGGGTAATACATGAATGCTAAAAAGGCTGCAATAAACCAAAGTATCAACACCTTGAGAGGATATAGAAGTCTGTCAGTCATATATCTCACAGACAGCTCAGTCTGCAAACTCAACTTTTCTGAACTATTTTCACACAGACTTGAAACCCACGCTGCATTGTTGTGAGCCACATGATGTTGGCTTCCCTCACACACATTCCTTCAGACTGGTATGACCGAGCAGAGCCCCTTTTTTAAACTATAACGACACAACTTTGGATTACAAAGAATGGAAGCAATAATGCACATTAATTTTTCTAGATCAACAACATGTGTCACATCTACAGGTAAAGCATCCTGAAGACGTATGTCCAGATGAACCCAAGATCAAGTCAGTGTGGCTCAGAAAGAAAAAACATTACTTTTTTTGGCTGACATTTTGGTTCTTGTTGTTGTGCTGACTCTACATTTTGTTTATGCATTTACTGTTGCAGTAACAACATTTACTGATTTCATTTTTTGTTAAAACCGGCAACTTCGTGTCACAGAATGAGTTTCTCTGATGGATGCATGTCCTGGCATGTTCGTTGTTTATTCAACAGCTGCATCTTTAAAGCATATATACAACTGAAAGACTGCCATGTTTAATCTCAGTCATTTAGTATAGCAGTCTGGGAGTTGTTACTTCATTAACTGCTGCTTTGAATTTGAACAAAGCACATAAGCACTGTGTATATATATATAGAAATGTTATTCATTGGGATAAACCCGTTGAGATGCACCATCTCGTTTTCAAGGGGGTCCTGACAATAGCAACAACTTACAGACATACATAAACAAAAAGACAAAATGCAAAACATGACACACAAGACAAACCACATACAGTCTGTTAAGTGAAATTCAAGCAATGCATACAATCATTACAATTTGAGACAGTCAAGCAAATCAGTTTCATCAATATCAGTTAATAACAAGAACAGACCAGTTGAAAGTGAGATAACAATGCATGTTTAAATATACCCAATGATGCAAGAGATCTAATAGCAGCAGGTAAAGTATTCCAGTCAGTTGGGGCTTTGAAAATGAACGCTCTTCTGCCAATCAATTTTTGCAGAGGGGACAGAGAAATAAATCTGATCAGAATGTCTAACTTGATGAATTGGTGAGTAGGGTACAACACACTGCTTTAAATAAGGGGGATAGTTAAGATAAATGCATTTAAATATCAGCTGAAGCCAATGCATGTGTTTTCTTACATTTAAAGAAGGCCATTTAAGTTGGTTATACATTGTGCAGTGATGTGTATGAAAAGGACAACCAAGAACAAATCTGCATAGTCTGTTGTAGGCTATGTTGAGTGGAGCAAGATCTGATTTATGTGCATTTTGGTAGACAACATCACGGTCCATAATCGGAAGAATAAGTTGAGAAGCAATTCTCTTTCGGACACTGAGCGTAAAACAATTGCGAGAGTGGTGTAAAACACTGATTCCGTAATTGACTTTTGTATTACATGCTGTATGTAGTTTAAATGAAAGTTCAGAGTCTAGCCATACACCAAGATATTTAAAGCTATCAACTTTATGCAGAGAAGTGCCATCCTTACATGTTATTACTACATTAGATTTGGATTTGAGCTTCTGCTTGGTACCAAAGACCATGGTATAAGATTTTGTTTTGTTAAGCAGTAGTTTATTGTGTGATAGCCAGTCCTGTAAGATATTAAATTCCGATTGAAGAGAGATCTGAATTTGTGAAAAATCTGATTTGGATGTATATATGACAGTGTCATCAGCATAAAGGTGAGTACAACAATTAATGAGACAAGAAGATAAATAATTTATAGAAAACAGAAGTGGGCCCAGAGTTGATCCTTGGGGTACACCCTTTTGTTGGATCAACAGGTCAGACTGTTTTCCATTAACAACCACACATTGCTTTCCACTGTGAAGGTACGAGTTAAACCATAACACTGTATTATTAGAAAGGCCAATGCCGTGAAGTTTATCCAAGAGCAGATATCGATCAACAAAATCAAAGGCTTTTGTCAAGTCAATAAAAATGGCACCTGTGAGTTCACCATCATCTGCAGCAGAGTACAAGTCATTCGTACATTTAAGTAGGCCAGTTGTTGTGGAGTGATTAGGCCTGAAACCAGATTGAACCGGAGATAAAATATTATAAGTATTGAGATAATGTGACAGTTGATTATAAATTATTTTCTCCAAAACTTTGGAAATAGAACAGATTATAGAGATTGTAAAATCTGAGCTTGATGAAGAAGATTGATATAAAGTTAATCGTTCTCATTAAAAGCATCAAGAGTAATCTTACATCATTAGTTAGTCCTAAGAAACTTTTAAATCAAAGGAAAAATTATTCAGCCAGTTGGAAAATGTAATTTTTCATTCAGAAAGACAATATGACATTTCCTTATATCTTAAGTCCTTATTATCAGTCATCAATTGTTAGTATCTTTCAAAAATCAAAGGTTGTGATATTTGTTAGTATTTGCACTCAAATTGTACATCTTTTGCGAAACTTTACAGTGAACCTTTTTAGCTACTCCTAGTTATTGAGTCTTGCTTTTTGTAAGTTAAGATGTAATAATAGTTGTGCAATGAATTAAGCCTAGGCATCTGCGGGAAATATAACATTTCAATAATTGTGTAAAAATAATTCAACGGTAAAATGTGAAAAACTCTCGAAAAGCTTACGTGTGAAAGCAAAAACAAGCAGTGAGTCTGTGCAATATTTCACGTATTCGCTCTTTATCGGACAAACAGACCTTTTGCCTGTTTAGACTGTACATTCCATTTATCTTATTTCTCCCATTTTCATTATTTTTTACCATACTAACAACAACTTTCTGTAAACTCCCCAAATTGTTCTGACTCATATTCATTTCCGGCAGCAACCGAATATCTTATGCCGATCAAACAAGTGTTTCTGAACAAGAGGAGGGTGAGCAAGACTACAATGTACACACGAACAAAACTAAGGGTGGGAGGGGGTGAAACAAGTTGGAGTCTGGATTGTTTGGCACAGTTAGAGGAGTTGGGTGGGAGATACAGTTATGTGGTGTGCAAGTGAAGGCTATTTTTTTCTTTTGTGGTGTGTGTAATGTGTGTTTTTCTTTTTTGTGGTGAGCCTGTGGGAACTGCTGAATGAGATGAAGTGATTCCTGAAGTCAATGCTATCAGCCTTAGACACACTCAAACACTGGCCCTGGTTCAGAGGGAAGAAGGGGGGTTGATTGGGATCGGGTGATGGTGGTCGAGGTTGATAAGAAATGGGATGGGGCCCGTGCGTTCCAACAAATTTGATCTTGATACCAAACTAAACGAATACAAGAGAATCAGAATCAGAGAAATACATGTAGAGTTTAGGAAAGATACGAGCAAGATCTTACCCGGGTTTAAAGCTTTGGCTCGACTCAGTGTCTCATAGTTCAATATGTTTTCACTGAATCAATCCGTCAGTCTCGACACGCATCAAAGCAAGCACCAGAGAAGACATGCATTCAATTACTTATGAGAGTTTTCTTGTCCTGTCATCCAAACATATAATTTGTGAGGGTCCGCTCTGACGTCAAGTTTAGTTGACAAAATAATTCATTTGATAACATCATTCTTTCTTCTCATTTTTGGTAGCACATTAACAGATTAATCATGGATTAATAATTTATTGCAACATGTTTAAATGATACAAAAAAATATTCGATGTGATCTGGTGAGAATAAGCTCATGGTAACTAAGTTTGTGTTTGTGTGAGACAACAAAACTTTCAATAAAGATTCTCCATTATGAAGAGCATGTTGTTGACGCCGCATTTTTTAAAGTGTACTTTCTAGGATCACATTTTGGAAGCACAGTTACCTGTAATCTGGTCAGTCTGTTTGTTCCACCTCTTGTCTACAATGTCTAAAATGTCTTAATAGATAAAAGACAAGATATATACCATAGGGTTCAAAACATGCACTAATTTTACACTTTCCTACACAATATATAATTCTTGATTTGAAGGTGGGGCATGTAATTTTGGAGAAACCAGCTCGAGTGCGCTAGCATTTGAAAATACACAACCGGAAAAAATCCGCCCCTTCCTTCAGACTTCCTTACAGAGCCCCTCCTCCAACACACACAAATGTGCACATGACCAATGAGGGCACGAGATAAGTTTGTGCACGAGATGGAAGGCTGACAGGCAGGTAGGCCATCCAGTTATTTTAGCCGGGCCGGCTCAGATTATTGGTCGTGCTTTTTACAGTACTACGGCTTCCACAGATGACATTATGATGATATTATGTATTTATTGTCATAGCATTTAATTTATTCATTGCTTTCAGGATGTTAAGAGCATTCCATGGAATATAACAAAAAGCGTTTCTGAAATAAATTACATACCCCACCTTTAAGTAACAGATGGATCACTGATGATAGTAAAAATAATGTAAGGGAGGAAAATATTATGTTTTATACAGTCTTTGAGTTGGTTTGTGTCTTAGTGATGTGTTATGTTTGGGTCAAATTGTGAGTATTAATGTTAAAAGTGTGAATTGATTACTCTCCCATTCTTTCCTCTAGCTCTGCCGTCTGGCCAAACATTTTCTTTGAGGCAAGATATATCAGAATAGTACGATTTATTAAAGAAATATTGGATTAACATTAAATGAAATTAGTACATTCGGAGGATGAACCCTTCTCATTTTTGAAACGCCGTTGAGATTTCCTTTGGTCCGGCTATCACAAACAAAATGTGACTTTAACATAAAGTCCATCGTGTTGCTGACTACAAAGAAATGAGACCACATTCCTGCTCCCAAGAGGGTGCATCTTTTTTCTATTTAAAATGAAAGGATGCATCATGTGTGCCAACCCGACAAACTAACTGGCATGCTTAATTTAATATTTCTTGTAACTGTAAAGCTACACTATTTTGCATCTCCAACATCTGTCCTCTGCTGGAATAAAGAATGCATACTGCATTTCCTTGGAGGAAAGGTTGGCTGCTGCTAAACAAAATCAGCCTCCAGTTAACCGCAGTGAGAAAAACAGTCGAGTGGAGGGCAGCACAGTCTTTAGATTTAGATTAGTGGGTATGGCTGAGTTATTATAGGAGGCTGTGAGATAGTGTTCGGAAGGGGAGGAGATATACTGTTTCAACATCTCCAAGATATAAAGAAATGAACAAACAAATAGTGTAGATTCAGATCAGGACTTAACACTGAGCTTATGTTCTTGAGGATAGTAGAATAAGTCATTTCAGGCTCACAAAAAAACCCAGAGAAACTTTTACTTAAAATAAGCACTATTTCTCAACCTAAAGGGGGCAGTCTAACGTCCAATCCAAAAACGTATACAGGGCCTCCGAGTTATGGTTGGTAAATCTCTTGATTAAGATCCAAGAAGTCACCAAAAAAATGTCCAGTTATGTAGAACCTTTCAATGCATAGCGATAATAATAATAGCTTAGATTTATATAGCGCCTTTCATGGGACCCAGGGTCGCTCTACAGAGAAAAAACAGGAGTAAAAACAAAAGGTAGTCAGATAAACATTCAGACAGAAAAAACAACAAATAAATGAGGGGCCGAAGACATTGGCAAACAGATGGGACTTGAGGGCCCTTTTGAAGGCGTCAAGCGTGGGAATGTTGCGGATCTCCCATAGTCGTGCATATGAGGCGTTAGGGTTTCTTGCCGTTCCTATACTCCTGAACGTGTCAAGATCTGTCTTTATTGTATTTTTTCTTGTCTTTTTCTGTCTTTTGTTTCATGTTTTATTTTGAAAGGTCTTCACCTCCTGTCTTGCCTGTTTCTGTCTGTGTTGTGTTTTGTCTTGTCTCGATCTGTTTTTGGTTTTCTGTCTGCGTTGTGTCTTGTCTAGATCTGTTATTTGGTTCTCTGTCTGCGTGGTGTTTTGTCTTGAGATCTGTCTGTGGTTCCCTGTCGTTAGTTTCCCTGGTGTGTCTTATTACCCGATTGTGTTCACCTGGTGTCCCTGTGTTTTCTCCTCCCTCTTCACCTGTGTCTTGTTTGTATAATTAGTCTTGTGTGTATTTAAGTTCTGGTCTGTCTGTCCTTGTCGGTTCGTCTTGTGTTATGACCTGGTCTTCGGTGAGTGTTCTGTTCTGTCTTTGTTTATAGTATAGCCTTGAAATAAAGGAGATATTTTTGACACTTTAATCTGCATTTGGGCCCTGCTTCCTGCACACACCGTAACATTACGGACCGACCTGAAATATGGGCCCAGCAGATCCTTTTGAGCAGGAATTGTTGTATTTTACTTCTTTGGCTACCTGCTCTGATCGATGGATGGGAGCGTCCGGGGTTCAGCAGCGAGAGGCTGCTCTGGCAGAGGCGCGCCAGATAACTATGGAGAAACCAGGCTTGGTGAGATTCTTACCGGGCGGGATTTTGGATTTCCTCATGGTGTGTTATCCCCTATCTGACAGCCCCAGGCCTCCCAACTCCCGTTATGACACCACACGCATCGGTGTGGTCTGTTTGGAGTCAACCCTGGCTTCTGCCCCATTGCCTGCTCCTGTCCAGGAGCCATTCTCTGGAACTCGTCTGGCTTTTGGAGGTCCACGGAGCCTCCAAAAGGCTCTTAAGGGAAGGAATCGCAGGTCCAGGCTAGCAGCCCTAGCCCCAGAGGCCATGCCTTGGGCTCCAGTACAGGCCCCAGCAGCCATGGTTCCAGTCCCAGTTCTGGCCCCAACAGCCATGGTTCCGGCCCCTGTTCTGGCCCCAGCAGCCATGGTTCCAGACCCAGTAGCCATGGTTCCAGACCCAGTTCTGGCCCCAGCAGCCATGGTTACGGCCCCAGCAGCCATGGTTCCGGCCCCAGTTCCGGCTCCAGCAGCTGTGGTTCCGGCCCCAGTTCCGGCCTCAGCAGCCATGGTTCCGGCTTCAATTCCAGCTCCAAAACCAGACTTTACAGCCATGTTTCCGGCTCCAGAACTGGATCTTACAGCCATGTTTCCGGCTCCAGAACCGGCCCATGCAGTCATGATTCCGGCTCAAGTACTGCACCCAGCAGCCATGGTTCCGGCCCCAGTTCCAGCCATGGTTCTGGCTCAAGTACCGGCCCCAGCAGTCATGGTCCCGACTCCGGCTCCTCATCACTTGTTGACTCATCGGCCGACGTCAGATCCCCGAGTCCTGTCGGCATACCGGCCGACTCCAGCACCTCGTCTCCTGCTGGCTCTCCAGCCGACGCCAGCTCCCCGTGTCCTGTCGGCCTACCGGCCGACTCCAGCAACTCGTCTCCTGTTGGCTCTTCAGCCAACACCAGCTCCCCGAGTCCTGTCGGCGTACCGGCCGACTCCAGCACCTCGTCTCTTGTTGGCTCTCCAGCCAACGCCAGATCCCCGTGTCCTGTCGGCGTACCGACCGACACAAGTTCCCTCTCAAGTCCCCTTTCAAGTTCCTACCCGAGTCCCCTCTCAAGTTCCTACCCGAGTCCCCTCTCAAATCCCCTCTTGAGTCCCCTCTCGAGGCCCCTCTCCAGTCTCCTCTCGAGTCCCCTCTCAAGTCCCCTCTCGAGTTCCCTCTCTCAAGTCCCCTCTCGAGTTCCCTCTCTCAAGTCCCCTCTCGAGTTCCCTCTCTCAAGTCCCCTCTCGAGTTCCCTCTCTCAAGTCCCCTCTCGAGTTCCCTCTCGAGTCTCCACTCGAGTTCCCTCTCAAGTCACCTCTCGAGTTCCCTCTCGAAATTCCTCTCGAGTCTCCTCTCGAGTTCCCTCTCTCGAGTCCCCTCTCAAGCCCTCTCTCGAGTTCCCTATCGGGTCCCCTCTCAAGTCACCTCTCGAGTCCCCGTTCAAGTTCCCTCTCGAGATTCCTTTCAAGTCACCTCTCAAGTCAACTCTCAAGTTTCCTCTCGAGTTCCCACTCAAGTCCCTACTCAAGTGCCGTTGGAGGTCCCGCAGACTACTCTTCTGCCGGGGGTCCTGCCAACCCCATGTCCTGAGCCGTTGGAGGTCCCGCAGACTGCTCTTCTGCTGGGGGTTGCAGCATCTGATATTTAAGAAGTGTGTTACATTTGAAATGGCAGAAAGTCTTGTTGCAATTTCCAGATATTAAAAGAGGTCCTTTGAGTTTCTCTGGTAATTATCAATAGTAGCAGTTAAGTGAATACTGTTCAAACAATACTTGTGTTTGTGTTTTATATTGATTTCTCTGTTTTATCCTTTCATAAATGTGAGGACTAAAATGGCTATGAACAAAGGGCTAGTTGCAGTAAACAGGGTTTTATTGCTCTGCGGGGGAGGTGTTATGCAGGACATGGGGCTAGGTGGGGGAAGATCACTAGCATGTCATGTTTTCAGGGAAGTCTACATCTCTTGAATAGTATATGTGTGGGTTTAATTACTTTGTATTTTGTGTAACCAGAAGTTGGAGATATGAGAGGTGAAATATTTGTGTTATCTTTGGAAGCAAAGAAATATCCTTTAAGACACGTGTGTGTGTGTGTGTGTGTGTGTGTGTGTGTGTGTGTGTGTGTGTGTGTGTGTGTGTGTGTGTGTGTGTGTGTGTGTGTGTGTGTGTGTGTGTGTGTGTGTGTGTGTGTGTGTGTGTGTGTGTGTGTGTGTGTGTGTGTGTGTGTGTGTGTGTGTGTGTGTGTGTGTGTGTGTGTGTGTGCGCCCCTTCCTGTATCTATTGGTATGAAAGCCTATTCAGCTTTCTGTTCTGCCTCTCTCTTCTCGCGCCGCTCGGACCGGAAGGTCGTGGCGGCCTGTGAACAGGGGCCAGGAGTAAGCCTACTCCTGACATTACACATATGATATGGTTTTGTATGGTAATGTATTGATTGTATTGCATTGTTATATTACCATTAAAATAGATTATTGTTAAACGGTTAATTGTATGCTCTGGATTCCTTCCTGTATGATAACCAGCTTGTTAGGGACGCGCAGAGATTTGGAATGCGGACTAGTAATCCCTACAAATCTCTAATAGGGTCCTGCCAACTCTATGTCCTGTATCGTTGGAGGTTCCGCTGGGGGTCCTGCCAACCCTAAGTCCTGTGCCGTTGGAAGCCCCGCCGACTACTCTCCGGCCGGGGGTCCTGCCAACCCTGTGTCCTGTCCCGTTGGGGGTCCCGCCGACTACTCTTCTGCCGGGGGTCCTGCCAACCCTGTGTCCTGTCCCGTTGGGGGTCCCACCGACTACTCTTCTGCCGGGGGTCCTGCCAACCCTATGTCCAGTGCCGTTGGAGGCCCCGCCGACTACTCTTCTGCCCGAGTTCCCCTTTTTGAACTCTGCCTTGCCCCTGTGCCGTCCGCCCGAGTTCCCCTTTTTGAACTCTGCCTTGCCCCCGGGCCGTCCGCCCGAGTCCCCCTTTGTGAACTCTGCCTTGCCCCCGGGCCGTCTGCCCGAGTCCCCCTTTTTTAACTCTGCCTTGCCCCCGGGCCGTCCGCCCGAGACCCCATCCTTGATCTCTGCCTTTCCCCCGGGCCGTCCGCCCGAGACCCCTTCCGGGTCCTCCGCTGTCAGCCCAAGCCCATCCTCCAGACCCCCTCCACCCTCCCTGTTGGCCTTAGTGTTGTGTCCCTCCTCTGGTCCCCCTCCACCCACCCTGCTGGATTTTTTGTTGGGACGTCTGGGATCCATCCCTTGAGGGGGGAGTACTGTCAAGATCTGTCTTTATTGTATTTTGTCTTGTCTTTTTCTGTCTTTTGTTTCATGTTTTATTTTGAAAGGTCTTCACCTCCTGTCTTGCCTGTTTCTGTCTGTGTTGTGTTTTGTCTTGTCTCGATCTGTCTTTGGTTTTCTGTCTGCGTGGTGTTTTGTCTTTAGATCTGTCTGTGGTTCCCTGTCATTAGTTTCCCTGGTGTGTCTTATTACCCGATTGTGTGCACCTGGGCTGAAGTCGAATAGTCCATTTAGCTTAGGAACCTTCCTAAAGGAGTGAAATGACCCGGAAGTCCCTCAGTGGCAGCCATGATAAGTGCCGTTCGAATTCTCTAGAATGATGAGAATGAAAGGAAAGGAGGTTTCAAACTTCCTTTATAACCTCCTTTAGCTTAGGAACCACTGGACCTCCCTAACCGACAGGAGAAGCGAAAATGCTGCCCCACAATGCCTTGCAGCCGCAGCATTTGCCGTCACTCAACAGTCGGCCGTTCACGGAAACAACCGATTATGACCGAGAAATGATATCATGAAAGTTACGGTGCTTATTAAGCATTTTAAAACGTAGGTGGTAAGTTGCCAAAGTGCTTTGTTTTGAACGTTCATCAGTATTATAATCAAAAAGAGAAATATGAACGTTAGTTTTCACTGAAATGATCAAATAAAGTCAACATTTCAGTCTGGACTGAGCTGTGTGGAGTTTGTTCAACTTTTAAAAGATGTTTGAATGGTGATGTACACAGTGATAGATGTTAAGGACTAACGTTTATAATAAATACATTTGTATTGATTTTAAGATCTTTCCATCAATCATACTTATTGGGATCATTAGTATTAATGTGGACCGGAGGGAGAGGGTGACGAGCATAAGTTTCACTTTCCTTTTTTATTTCAATTCCAACTTTGGTCATGAAGAATATGTTTCTCTGTTGTCCACGTTCATAAAGCAAAGCAGCAGCATCAGAGCACGGTGCAGAGTCTCTAGATGAGTTTACAGTAGTCCCTCGTTCTTATTAAACATCCATGTTGTAGTCCGCTGTATAGAAAACTGTAGTTTCAATAGTTACCCCACAGCAGCAGACGCACATTCATGACGTCCGCTGGCGCATCATAAACACCTCGGATAGTGAAAGTGCATTCGGATTCTCTAAAGTACCGCAGTCTCTTCTCCTAAGTCCTTTTGAATTCTCCTATGCACTATCCCTTAACCCCGTGACGTTTCACTCAGAGGTCAAGGAATAGACGATAGGGTTAGAATTTAGGAGCTGATCTTTGGACTATTCGACTGCAGCCCTGGTGTCCCTGTGTTTTCTCCTCCCTCCTCACCTGTGTCTTGTTTGTATAATTAGTCTTGTGTGTATTTAAGTCTGTCTTTGTCGGTTCGTCTTGTGTTATGACCTGGTCTTCGGTGAGTGTTCTGTTCTGTCTTTGTTTATAGTATAGCCTTGAAATAAAGGAGATATTTTTGGAATGTATACAAATTTTGTACAAACATCCTCTTGAAATCAAGGGTGAACTGGTCAGATTTTGGTGATTAAAAGGTCCTCATGTACATGTTTGTGGCCATAGCTCGAGAATTACATTTCACAAAATGTCTAACAGGATAAAATGATGGAGTGATGCCATTTTGGTCAGACAAACTATAAAATGCATCTTGAGTGGTTGGCGGAGGCATACCACTGTGGGACGGGAATTCTTAGCACTCTCTTAAAGGATTTTTTTATTGCAGCAAAGTGTTGGACTATGAACATTTAATATAAGGTACTAAAAGACAAGAACTTCGCACTCCAAGCAGGTTTATAGAATCTGAAGCTAGAGTCCTGCAGAGGGCTTAAACACAAACACAACCTCAGTCCTAGAGCAAAGCCACTCATTTAAAACTTAAGTACCATCTACTTCACCGCTATCCACTTAGCCAACCAGTGCTCTGGGCTGCAGTTGTTTTGAGTGGAGCTGGGAGAACAGAAAATGATTTAGCTGTGAAGTGACATAATTATAATGTTTGTTCTAGTCGTTTTGTGGTTTACCATTATCATTAATTAAAGCCGAGCCAAGTATCCATGACGATAAAAAAGAAATGCCCTGCTCCTTGGGACTCCTTGTGTCTGCCCAGCACTAAAACAACACCACCTCCATCCCAAATAGATGCTAATTTAAAGTCTCACTAAACACTGTATCTTCAGCCACTGTGTGTTTTGTTAAATGGAGCTCACAGCTGCAGCAGTTGAAAAGAACTGATAAAGGATCTAAGCTGTAATCTCACATATAGTTTGTTTTTGTTGTCTCATTTTAATTTGTTTCATCTATGTTCATTGCAGATTTCTGAGGTTTGACATTAGTCACTTGACATGTTGTAGATCAAAGACTGCTTCATGTCACAGACCTACTAAATCTAAACAATAACCAGATCTAAGGATCTGTCCCCAACACTAAGCATATGGCTGATCAAAAACTATTACACTAACAATTCGTCCGACAATCCACTGTTTGGGGTCGCTTCCTGTAACCAATGCGGATAATTGTGACTGAACTCTGTAACTTGTGATGCCATTTTACTCTTTAGACAATATACTAGGCAGGGAAACTATATTATATAATATGATAGATAAGCTAGCTGTCGCACATCTCAAAGATAAAAGAACCCAATAGCATGACTCAGGATGCAGGTATACACAAATATCCAGGTAGGCAAATGTAACACTCTTAAAACCTGTTAAACCCCAAGGTCCCCGTCGGCGGGGACCCTGTTTCTTTTTTTCACGACACTGTCTCAGGGGATCTTAATATTTAAGAACCTATTAATGTGTGTACCAGATTAACGGGAATAATCTCAGCTAACTGACGATACAAACCATTTTTACCAAAACAAAACACAAGTCTCATAAGAAGCATCTAAATGACCCCTTAGCGAAATATGCTAACGGACATTCGCACAGAACTCAAGATAAAAGTACCCTTATTACTTATCGTAGCTGCACATATAAGATATCCGATTAAAGCTGAGGTTCCACAGATTATTTAGGTATATAGTATCATCACTGAGTGATCCGAACTCTTGACAGGGGAAGCAAACACAGACATCACAACACGTACCTTTTACGGAGCTTCTAGGGAGATCGTCTCACCGTAGCTGTCAATCTGATCAAAAGATGTGTTCAATGGCATTAAAACCAGAAAAAACGCGGCTGAATCGGTTAATCCATAGGTTTTTAACGTCTCTGTATAAAATAATGATTTAATTTATAATCCATAATTCAATTTGTATGTAAAAATCGGAGAGCAAATGTTAGTGGTAGCCACCAGAGTGGCTGCTGCTTCCGGTCTAGGCTATGCGGCAGTCTCACACACACATTACCAAATAAGGACTATGTGGGATTCCCCTCGATTCCATTGGCTCTGACCGTCAGAAAGAGATGTCACATGTCAAAATCCAGCAAGGGGGGCCAGAGATATGGAAAATCCACCCAAATGGCCCCAGAAGAGGGTTTTTTTTTGCTAAATCTGTCTAAAAAGGTCAAATATCACTTGTTTTGCATCAATCTTGATACAGGGTACTTATTATATGTTGTACTTTGGATTCCTAAAGCTTTGAGTCTACTAACCCATCATCCAAGGTTAGTTTTCACTATAAGTACAAAATATTTTTTGGACGGACACTATAATTTACAGTTTTTTACCATGTTCAATCTGAATTTTCTTTAAAATAAAAAACATTTATATTGAATCTGACTTTTCTACATCCAACTCACAGGTTTATCATTACTTTGAGAAAAAAGATTATTAATGTAACCCTTTTAGAAGGGAAGATATGGTCATTTGTTCTGGGAATGTCATTTTCGAGCCTGAAACCTGAAAAACAGGCTCAGGGTTTAACAGATTAAGAATACTTTGGGGCCTATCCTTAGTGATGTTACGTATTGTGCCGAGGCTTCGGAGCGTGTGTCGAGTAATCCCCGAAGCTTTTTGTGAAGCATGTATCGAGGCTTGTATCGTGTTGGGCCAATGACGTCATCGATGACAAACGAAGCCTCGCTGCCTGTCAATACCACGTGATTCAGATCGGTTGAACCACAACGCTCATAATACCCATGGATGTATAATAAGAAGAACCATATTTCCCCTCCTGTACCCGGGCCCGGTGACACGATGGAATTAAGAGAGCTCAGACCCTCACCTATATAGAGGTCGGAACATGTCATAAGTATAAATAGATACAAGCATAAATAAATGTAGGAATAAAAACATGAATAAATACAGGAATAAATATCGTGCAGTGTTTTCAGGGAGATTCAGTGTGTGGGCTGCGGCTCAGCTGGAAAGCAGTTGACTCACGACCGCAGGGTCCCTGGTTCAACAACTGGTCAATAGGCCTACGTATTTTTTGTTGTTTATAAAAGCTACAGCTAAATGAGATAATGTAGTTAATAAATGTATTCTTTGATATGGTTTAGCCTTTCTCAGGCTACAACATGGTTAAGTTTATGAAGGAATACAAATCCCTCTTTGCAATGTTTAGCAGCCTCCTTAGGCTTTTCAATCACAATCATTCAACTGGAATAAATAAAATATTGTTGACATGAAAATATGATTTAATGTTCGTTGTTTAGAGTTATTCTAAGGCTTTACTCATTGGGAACTCTGTATGAGCTCTGTATGAGATAGAGCACACTGTTGAGATGTCCAATCTGCCTGTTTTACACACTTTGACCAACAGGGGGGTTTGTGTTCAGATGAAGCCCATGATGAAGCCTCATGAGATGAACGCTTTTGCGAACCAATTGGCTGGAAAGCTTCAAAGCTTCATAAGGCTTCATCTCACCATCACTCTATCCTCTTAATTTAAGAGCTAAACCAGAATCTGGGATAAAACTGGGTATGGATAAGTTGAAGAAGGCTATAGGCTGGAAAGCTTAAGCACATGACACACGGACAATCTGGCAGCAAAAGTGGACTGGTTAATATACTAAGGAGCTAATTAGGGAATGGGTAACAGGTGAGTTGAGAGGATGAACAGGTGATGTGAATCTAGTGAGAGGAGAGGAGGGTAGGGTCTGCAATATAGCAGAGTTAGAAAACAAATACAAACAGAATAAGAATGATAGACATAACAACTCAAAACCCTGACAATGTTCTTTCAAATAAAGAAATTAAAACATATTGCTGAATATGGGAAGTGAAGGTGCACTCTTAAGTCTACAATATTTCAACAGTGTGAAGTAAGTCACAGTTTTTAAATTGTTTATACTAGGGCTGTCAAACGATTAAAAATTTTAATCAGATTAATCGCAGCTTAAAAATGAATTAATCATGATTAATCACCATTCGAACTATGTCCAAAATATGCCATGTATGTATGTATATTGTTGTGGGAATGGAAAGATAAATGAAAGAAGGAGGATATATCCATTTAACATACAGTATCTATGTTTATTATAACATTTTTCTGCGTGTCAAAATGAAAGACAGCCCACACACCTATCAATCATCAAACCGTGGGGTCTTAATTCATTACGTGTTGATTTCTATCAACGGGGGAGTACTTCAGGAAAGTCGACAGGGGGGAGGGCTAGTGGAGTACTTCAGGAAAGTTGACAGAGGGGGGGCGGCGGCGGCTAGTGGAGTACTTCGTGACCACAGAGTGTGAACGTTGTGATCAGATGTTTTAGCGCAGTTCTCCAGTGAAGGGGGGAGTCTCCCTCCGCAGCCGGTTGGCGTAGTTTTGGCACAATTCCGTTGTACAGACCGACGTTAACAGCAGCCCTGTCTGTGCATACGGAGACCGACTCTGTCGTCCGGTGATCTAACCGCCTTCTGGAAAAGCTTCACAAGTACGTCGGTAGGCAAATGCGCTTTGTGACACAAGTGACGGTACGCATCTCAGATTACGCACATAACCTGCGTACCAGTTAGTTATGTGCACCCCTGTACTACAGCAAAAGTATTCTCCGTCGGGACTTCCTGCAACAACACCACGCCGTTATCTTGATTCTGATTGGCCAGAAGACATTATCAAAGATGTTCTATTGAGAAGTCGATCACTACGTGACAAAAGTTTTCAAAACCGTGGCTACTGAAATCAATCTTACTAACTGCTGTCTGTGCAATTTACTCCGCGAGTTGGCAGACTTTATTTTGCTTACTTTAACATCATTTTTCATAGTGGGGCTAAGCCATTTCTTGGTATGGGTGTAGCCTACCCCAGCCATACCCTGGCGCTGCCACTGGTGTGGGGCGGCCATTCTACACATGCGTTAAATGCGTTAAATATTTTACCGCAATTAATTCAAAAAATTAATTACCGCCGTTAATGCGATAATTTTGACAGCACTAGTTTATACACATATTTATAGTGCTAAGAGATTCAGTTTCCTCAATTGTGAGAATCCAAAGACATCAAGTAAACCCATTTAGGTTGATACAGTTTCTGTTCGGTAGCTTTCATTTGGTCCTCAACAGTTTCTCAGTTGCTAAGATCTGTAGAGGTGTTTTTCTCCCCTGGTTAAACAAAATTCAGAGCCTCTACCACCGTCTGTTTTAAAAGCCATTGCTTCAAATGAGTGTCTGAGCGCATAGACAGTAATTTAGTTGTAAAGTGGGATAATGAATTTATTTCAATAGCTCTAATTTGAATTTATCATTTTGCTTTTACATGATCATTATTCAAAACAGGTCATCATAAACACTATCTTCACCTAAATACAAGTTTATGGACGCATGAGGGTATTCTTTGGAAGGCCCTGAGCTGTGCAAACCTAAATGCTATCCATTTTCTATGCCAGTGTTCTCGGCTTTAGTTGTTTTGAAAGAGAAAGTGATTTATACGTGAAGTAGGATAACGAGGAGGTTCATTCTCACCATTTATTTTCTCCAAATGCTGTGCCCTAGTTTATTCTATATGCTAATTCTTAACAGATTTACAGAATGGAGATCAAGATGCAGACTGAGTTTGTTTGATTTTTGAGTTGTTGTTCCACATTGCAAAGTATAACAGTAATGGAAGAGCTGCTCACAGCTGGATACAATTTAAACACATTATACACAGTGGGGTACAATAAAGATCTCTCAGAATGAAATATTACATCTTTGTATCTTTCGTCTTAATTTAAAACTGGTGGTAGCTACAACAAATCACGCTTGATGACAACCCCCTGCTTGTCTTGTGTAATTTCCTGTTAATCCAAAGCAATAAAGTACATTTGTTTCATACTACTGTAACTGCAACCCCGTATGTCATTGATCCTTTCTCCCACCCAAAACTGCTGGCCCAGTCATTTCTTCAAACAACACAAACTCATTCTCTCAGTAACGCCACTAATTTAAAACCTAAGTACTGTTTTACCACTTTCCAGAGGCTGCAGCTGCTTGAGTGCGGTTCAGGGGAGAGAAAGTGATTTAGAGGTGAAACGGGATAATGATGATGTTCATTCTAGTCATTTCTGAGGCAAAAAACATCCTTATTTAAATCAGGGCGGACGATCTGTGATTAAAATACGGCAGAGCAGACCAACGGGCCGAGGGCAATTATAATTATAGGTGCTATTGCTGGCAGCATTTTGACACTGCTAAATGGTTTTCCGGTGTTCACTTAAAGAATCTGAACACATTTTAACTTTGACTTCACTCTTTACTCATTTTGTATGGTGTCTGTCTGTTTTTGTCTACATATTTTCAGTAGCTGCCATTCAGTCTGAGAGAAGAAATATATTTCATGGGTTTAAAACATGTACATTTCGGTGTTATAATCAACTTCCCATCAGCATGCAAAGCTTCTTTTACTGAACAACCGTGGTACAGAAAATAAATTAGATTGAAGGAAAATGTATATAATGCTAATACTTATATGGCGTTTGCTTACACATGCTAGCTCATAGCCTTGGTTACTCGCCAGTGGCGGTTCTAGACCAATTTGACTAGGGGGGCCAGGCTGGGGCCAGTTATTTCCCGAGAGGGGCACAATACATGCAGGACGAAAAATACAAAGACAGTATGAAGTATAAGTATAAGAAAACAATGCAATACAGTTATTGGTATTTGTTTCAGTACACATATTTATTTCAGATACTTATAGTTACAGTTTTTACGCTCGAATGGCTAGAATGACAAATAACGTTAGTTATTAGTTAGTTGGAGATACGTCACTGTCCATTTGATTCTTCCGGGTACATCATGATGTCATGTCGTCCCCGGGAACAAAATGGACCAATCCGCGGAGCCGTTACGTTAAGCCCCCGCTGATTGGTCCAAATTGACCAATCCACGGACTTCCTCACACACTCAGTACATGCAGCTCTGCTGATCTCTCCTCCCTGGCTGCAGGCTGATAACAGACAGTTGGGATCGCGGCAAAATTCTCTCTGCAGACCCATTCTCACAGCGTTAATCAACCTTTTTCTTACTCAATATCAAGCCACACTTATTGTTTTTACTTCGGCTGTGACTTTGTGTGTGCTCAGGGTGAGTTTGGCTGTGTTTCGCTGTGTATCGCTAAACAAGGAAATCACACCTCCACGGAGCTCAGCGCGATTCACAACGTCCCGACTGGTCCCGACCAATCAGAGCACACTGGGCTCACAGGGAGGGGGGGGGGCAAGAGCTGCAACGAGCCGTTTAGGACAGAGAGTGAATACACATACTTTACAGAGATGCTGTATACATGCGAAACCAATGTGAGTTTGGAAAATTGCACAGTATAAATCTATTCTAGTAGACCACAACAATGGAATTATGATCAGTGGAAATCGCCATGACATGTGACCTTTAAGACCGAATGTAAACAGTACCAGAAGGACACAATTAGAAGTACATTTGCCTTAGATGGCGCACAATGTGAAGATGCGTCTAGTGAGTTCAAAATGTTTAATTAACAAGTTTGAGCATTTGTCCTGTGGAACTCCTCTCATCTCAGTTGCCGCTGAATTATTTTGAGTGTGGTTGACACTTTTTATCTGATTTAGATGTTAAATGGTGTGATGTGATTGTATTTTGGAGGAAAGGGAGTGAGAGGCAGAGCTGCTGCTGAGTCCTCAGCTGCGTGCTTTTACATCTCTGTAATTCAGCAGTGCATCCCATCACTGCTGGAAAACAGCAGGTTAGGAAGAATGCAGTGAATCACATTTTTATTTTTACTATACTTACACTTTTTTTTCAGCATTTTGTGGTGGATTAAGTCAGTCATTGAAGTGTAACTCATAGTTTCCACACTGTGTTAGGTCGCTTTCATTGACCTTAAAGGAATATAATGGCGTCTTCACATGTTTTACCTTATTTAATACAAATGATGAATTACTGCCTAACATTTTCCAGAGCATAAAAAAAGGTTTTATTATGATTTGCTCCCTTCCAGGCAGCCTGTGGTTTTAGTTCATTCCTATACAAATCAATTTGGAGAGAATTTTACGCAGACACATAATCCAGCAAGTAAGCTTTTATTTTCAATGATTAGTTAGTGACAGTCTGATGAGGCTGACAGGAAGCTCCATTATGTAACACAAGTTAGACAAATCTACGGTTTCCTCCCCGTCCCAATGTTATTTGGAACTGCAAATTTAATTTAACATGCTTCTTTTAGACTTCAGTGCTTCCCTGAATCCATGAATGCACCTGAATAACCTCCAAGAGCAATATGTCTTTCAACTATTTTAATAATAAAATAGCTTTCATGAAAATAGTCAACAACGATTTCACTGTCATGGATTGAGGATCTCATTGGAGTTTTAAGTATGTTCATTTTCATGTTGTCTGTTTGTAAGACTCCTTAATGACTGTAGAAATGTATAGAAACACACAGTATACTAAATGAAGTGATGCATTTGCACCAAAATAATCAGAACGGAAAGAATTTAAAAAAAGACGGTAGTGGATACGTGGAAATGTGCTGCATGAATGTTGGGTTTTCTAAGCCTGCTGCTCTGGCTCATATGCATGAGGCACAGGTGAATCCCATACCACTAATAACATGGTGACTGCAGGTGAAGAGGGTCCAACTTGAATGAATGAATATCACCATAAAACTTCCTATACTCATATTATTCAATTAAGACACTTATTTGTATTATTTCTGCCACATTTTAAGGAATTGAAATCCCTATGTAAAAACCTTCAGAATACAGACTGGAACATTTGGTGTGTGTTAGGGCTATTTAAGTGGGGGTTGATTTTGGCTTGTCTCAGATTATTTAAAATGCAAATGAGGCATTCAGCCTTTGGTGGATTTAGGAGAAAAGGGAAGATGCAACCTGTCGAAGTTGGTAAAATAAACAGCAAAATGTGTTCTTTGGATGTTTTCTTTGCCTTTGCACTGATCTGAATGAAAACATGTTTGGAAGCAAACCGGACCAGAGCATGACAAATAAACAGTCTACGGAAGGCCTGAGAAGCCATCCGTGACCAGACGTCACAACATAAAGTGTTGTTCATGTGAGCCTACTGGAATATGCTGTTCTCCATTCTGGGATCAAAACATAACATATGGAACAGTAACCACAACAAGCACTTGTAAAGGATAAATTAGCCTTTTAACTCTTTTGTTGCTTTGATGTGGATCAGCATTTTTTTGTATGGAAACATAGTTGTTTTAAGTCAATCAGACATATTCCTGAAAGGAGAGAGACCCCTAAAAGAGGATGGGAAGAATATGTGAATGTTAAAGGGAAAAAAGAGGAACATAATTGAGGAGAGAGGAGTCAACTCGGGACTGTTGGGGAAGATATGTAGAGTGTGGAAGTGACAGAGTGGTAGTGAACGAACTCAGAGCCTCCAGTTTAGTCTGCCACAGAAGTTGGGAAAGTATTCTGTGGTCGCTGCAGCTATTCAGAAAATGTTAAAGACGGAGGGAGGGGATAACTGACTCAGTGTGTGAGTGTGTGTGTGTGTGTGTGTGTGTGTGTGTGTGTGTGTGTGTGTGTGTGTGTGTGTGTGTGTGTGTGTGTGTGTGTGTGTGTGTGTGTGTGTGTGTGTGTGTGTGTGTGTGTGTGTGTGTGTGTGTGTGTGTGTGTGTGTGTGTGTTTAAGCATAGCCCGTATGTAATGTTAAACCCGGACCGGACCTGGTTTTACTGACATTTTACTTGATTATTAGTTCCTCAGAACCAAATGAACTTGTGCAGACCCCTAATAGAAACTGTCGTACCTTATTGGTGGAGGTTGTGAGGGCTCTTTACAGCTTGAGCAGGAAGACCCAAGCATTACTCAGAAATGTAAAAGCATGATGTTTCTTCTGCAACAAAACAGACAAAAACAATGTATTTTCTTCTTAATTACTTATATTAGATTTCATTTAGCTGACACTTTTATCCTAATGTACCTACAATAAGTGCAGTAGACTGAAGATAGAGATCAAAACGGCGACAAACAGGCAGGTGCATTCACTTCAACTAAGCCAAAAGTTGCAACTGCTGGTGAATTAGTTTGAAGTGATATTAATAAAATCGTTTTAATGTTCGGTTTACAGGTAGGTTTTCAGTCTGCGACATACGCTTTGTAGACATTCAGCGTTCCTGATATAAACAGGGAGCAAGTTCCACCATTTTGGAGCAAGATAGCAAACAGATGATCATGATATGCTCAAAATGTGCTGGTTTTGAACAGCCTCTGATTTCATGTTGTTTAAGCTTCTGGAGCCGAGAAGCACCAGTAGCCTCGGTGTGGTCCTGCTTTTAGCAACAGGGGAAGCCACTGCAGCTGAGCCAAATCAATACAAATGTTTTAATGGAGTTTCCTCAGAATCGAGAGACTTTCTTTTCAATTTTCAAATTAGATTTTTTTTTGGCAAATGTCCATAATTAGAGATTTGTGATTTTAGGTGGTCGAGCACTCGTCAGCTAACACAAACAAGCAATCAGAAAACAGCTGATGGTGCATTCTGTGTGAAGGAAAACAAACAGAGAGACAAACAAAGGACACACAGGTCTACAGAACAAACAAACATACATCCCCTCGGTGTGTGCCTGTGTGTTGGTGTGTGTGTTAGTGTGGTCATCAAGAATGTCCACACACACAGCCATGTCATATCCACTGCGTCCCACCATTGTCCTACTGCACTTAGTTCATACACAATGTAAACACGTCGACACACGTGTACAACGTGCAGTGCTCACTTATGTACACAACAGATAGGAATCTATAGTGTGTGTGCGTGGGCGTGCGAGTGTGTGTGTGTGTGTGTGTGTGTGTGTGTGTGTGTGTGTGTGTGTGTGTGTGTGTGTGTGTGTGTGTGTGTGTGTGTGTGTGTGTGTGTGTGTGTGTGTGTGTGTGTGTGTGTGTGTGTGTGTGTGCGTGCGTGAGTGCGTGCGTGCGTGCGTGTGTGTGTGTGTGTTCATTGTTTTCACTTGTTACATGGATAAAGATTAGAGCGCCTTTTCAACACTCAAAATCACCCACACACAGACACAAAGCCATGCATACACCCTGGTCTGACCTATATCCAACTTTGCATGCAAACAAACACAGGCACACACAGGCACACACAGGCACACACAGGCACACACTCTCACCCAGAATAATGAGGGCAGGCTGAAAGAAGGACAAAGCCCTGATGCAGAGTGACAGACACTCATTTAGCTTAAAAAACCTCTTTTGCCCCGCTGGATGTCAACCTGTCCTGTTGCATTGTCTTTTTAATTTGACCATAGAATAAAATGTACACAACAGCATCTACAGAACAATACGGCTGAATAGAGCCAAGACTTTGAGATCGAAAGATCACAATTGAATTAGGAAACAGCATTTGACAAAATAGTCTTCGATACTTTCCGTATGTTGAGACTGTTTTTGTCAACTTGGGTTTTACTTTTGGAACTCAAATCTTCATTTCTATTCGTTACAATACTCACCAAGGTACGAGCTAAGATCTTATCTACTATTTTTACGATAATGTATTAAAGCATTATTATTGACATTAAGGTGGACTAACTTTCAGTTTGACCTCTACAGTATATGGTCCTTTTGTCTGGTCAAAAAGCAAAGGTTAAAGTAATAGCATTAATGTTGGCTGCATCCTTTTTAGGTGAAGGAGATCCAGGGCCCTCGGTTTGTGCACTTGCTAACGTGGACACTTAAAAACCCCCTCCAATGAAAATACAGTTTTTTACTTTTTTAAATGTCCACAGTTACATCTATTTTAGGGATTTATTTATTTGAAAACCTTCTAAATGTATGTAATTGTGACAACCAGAGATTGTTTCCAGGGGTATAACCAATGCAAGGATTTAATCTGTATTGAGAAGAAGGGATTGTTTATTTTGTCTTTTACATAAACCTGTTATTTGATCTGCTTTTAAAAATGGTATTTTCCTTTGGTAAATACAATGTTGGGATGCCAATAGCAACCACATTAAAATCCAAGTGATGAACTAAAGTTGTTCTTAGCTTGGATCACTTTTCAAAAACGCCAGTTTGACAAATTCCCTTTAACTTCATTATCAGAGTTTCTGCTGTCTTCCTGGCAACCCTGTGATCACTAGAACACTAACAGCGCTATCGATAGTCTCATTTCACTCCTGGCACGGAAGCAAGCAGGAGTACTTCCAAGTCTGTTGATACCTTTGATTTGAAAAAAAGAGACAGACTGACCGGCTGGCAGAGATTAAAACTCCCATGAGTCCGATTGAGAGGAAGTGGGGGGGGGAACCTGTGTGTGGGGGGGGGGGGGGGGGTGAGGGGGACACAGGGACAGGAAGAAGAGGCAGGGAGCAGACACTTTCTCAGTTTCACACCACTGAAGAGCTGCTGCTATTCTTCTGTCTTTATTCCCTGAGGAGCGACAGCAGAACACACACGGTAAAACAATACAGGATGACAGCATGCACAACAAGAGTGACGACTAAGCTAAATAGGGTCGATAAATAAAGACATGTCATTAGACACATGTTCTTACATTTAGCAACACTGACATTTAATTACGATTTTTCCCTCCAAAATGTTTACTCATTATTGTTTGTTTCCTATCATGTATGTTACCATACCATCAGTTTCCCTTTTTAGAAGGACAATGCTAAGGACAGAGTCTTTCCGCTCTTACTTAACTCAGTCTCCTCCTCGGATTCACCTCTCTATTGGACCACGTTGAAGGACTGGATTTACGTCCACTGTTGATTGTCAATGCCAAAGCAGGAAGTAGCGTGACGCTCATATAGAGCAGTGAAGGACGCCAGCCGGGATGCCTCTTTCACCAACAGTTACTGTTTGTTCCCATGACCGTATATCTAAAATTAAAAGTACTCTAAAAAGAGGTTATACAAGGATTAAAAAAGTACGAAATACAAACAGAAAGTGTTCAATAAATGCAAGAAATAAGGCTAAAAACTGCATACGGTGTGTCATTACGAGCACTCTGTGTGTGTGTGTGTGTGTGTGTGTGTGTGTGTGTGTGTGTGTGTGTGTGTGTGTGTGTGTGTGTGTGTGTGTGTGTGTGTGTGTGTGTGTGTGTGTGTGTGTGTGTGTGTGTGCTTAAGTGTACGTATATGAGGGGTAGGGGGTGAGAGAAGGAAGCGTGTGGGAAGGCATTGGCCGCCCCACTCCCACACACACACACACGCACACATCATAAAACACTCATAAAACACACACACACATTATGCGAGACACACACGGTCCAGCAGCAGTCCAGCAGACTTCAGTCCTGCTGTGACCTGGCCAAGAGGAAATCTCACACACTCACTCAAACACTGTACAAAGTCTTTATTCATAAGGACAAATCATTTCACAATGAAACAATTGGAAGCAGAGCGAGGGAGCATGAGGGAGAGAGTGCCAAACTAAAAAGGGAAGAAAATGTCTGAAATATTTTATGTAGAAGTTAAGGGTTGCCGTGTCTACTTGAATGAATAACAATGTCATATTAAAAGGTTTTAGTGGCACAAAGTAGAAGGCCAACTGCTGTAAAACATGTATGGATTCTGATTAGATAAGACTGCAGGACAACAGGCAGCATTTATTTCTCTGGACATGTTATTTTTTTGGGCGGTGGTGGCGAAGTCCATAGGGACTTGGATTGGCAACTGGAAGGTCACCAGTTCAAATCCAGGAAAGACCAAGTGCTACCGAGGTGTCCCTGAGCAAGACACGGCTCCCCGGGCGCCATACATAATGGCAGCCCACTGCTCCTAACACTAGGATGGGTCAAATGCAGACAAACCGTTTCGTTACATAGTACATGTACTACGTAATGACAATAAGTTGAATCTTCTATTTTGAGCTATTATTACAACTACAAGCTGATACAATTAAATGGTCTGTTGAAGATTAAACCAGTAGTTCCCTCCCATTTTGGCTTGAAACCTCCTACAAAAAGTGTCTGGTTGGGTTAGTTAGTTATTTAAAGTGAAGTTCCACCAAAGAGACATTTCTCCTAAAATATTCTCTGGTGGTTTGATTTAAATAATCGTAAGAGGCAAAAATAGCAAAGTTTAAAGAAAAGAGTTTTAAAGGTCTGTCATGGCCATTTCTACTGATCATAATTCCATGGTTGAGGTCGACTAGAACAGATTTATACTGTGCAATTTTCCAAACTCACAGTGGTTTCTCAGCATCTCTGTAAAGTATGTGTATTCACTCTCTGTCCTAAACGGCTTGTTGGAGCTCCTGCCCCCCCCCCCCCTCTCCCTCCCTGTGAGCCCAGTGTGCTCTGATTGGTCGGGACGTTGCAAGGCTCGCTGCTCAGTGAGCTGGCTTACTGGTGTGGTTTCCGGGTCGTCGATACAGCGCGAAACTCATCCTGAGCACACACAAACACTCACAGCCGAAGTAAAAACAATAAGTGTGGCTTGATATTGAGAAAGAAAAAGGTTTATAACGCTGTGAGAATCGGTCTGCGTAGAGCATTTCACCACGATCCCAACTCGTCCATTACCAGCGTGCAGGGAGCTCTATGCAAGTCAATGGGACTCCCTGTTAGTTGAACATGTACGCTAAAGGTCCCCCCACTGCGTTTGATAGTGACGCCAAGGGATCCTGGTGAGTGAGGAGCTCCGTAGATTGGTCCATTTTGGTTTCTTCCAGGAACCGCATGACGTCATGCGGTTCCTGGAAGAAACAAAGGAAAAAGAAAATCTCCAACGAGGCGTTCTGGGGCAGCATAGACAGGTATTTTCTGTGTTAGAGTTTTACTTGCTACAGGGTGTACTTTGAGGGTCTTTGACTCTGCAGACCGATTACATGCATAAAAACCTTCACAACACACAAGGGGACGGGTAATAACCAGAAAAGCATGAAATGGGCCCTTTAAAAATATAAGTAATTCAACTCATGACAACTCACATTTATCCCATGGCTCTGCCCCATGTTAAGAATCAACCAATTTAGGATCCCAATGACTAACAGTCCGATGACGATTTAGCCTCTCGGGGCAACAGCAAAAATGTTGGTACAGTAGCAGTGTAGGTAGCGGATATCTTGGCAAATACTTCCTTTTCGTTTCACCGGCCTTTGTTTACAGTTTGACAGCATTTCAGCCAATGCATTCACTCTTTTTGCTCTCCACATAGATGACCTGCATGCAACCAAAGCCCTCTCAAACATGATTGGTCATTACTTGTCAGACTGCAAAAGAAAGTCCAAAAGGCTTCCAGTAAAATCATATTCCTTCGACAGATTTAGCATTCATGTGCAGATATATATGTATCTCTCTTTTAAGAAAAGAGGTTGACGTGTTGCATAGAAAGTATAATTACTAATATCTGTTAGCAATTGTTCATGGGTTTTACTTACTATGCTGACACTCCATAGTGGATTAATTCTTAAGGAACTGAACTAACATTCATTCTTAATTCCTCACCAATGTCTTTTCTCTGATTCTTAGCTCACCACATGTTGGCGTCTCTGAAGGGTTGAGAATGATTGGAAGTTTGCCAAACCTGTACCACACAGGACAGACTTCAGACATCATCACCTTGTTTCTTACTTCCTGTCTCCTGGCGTGGACGCCTGACTGGAATGCTGGCACTCGACTGGGGAACAAACAGACCCATAAAGGCATACACACACTTAAACCAAACATTGAGGAAATATATACGTTGACATGATTAGATACACTTATGTATGAACAAACATGCAACACAAGTTAGCTGTGATGTGACTAATGCTTTATCACAGGTACGTCGTTTTACATGAATTAATATTTAACATTTATGATTTTAGTCCTTGTGTTTTTGAACATGGCAAAGAAGATGCCACTCTCAGAAATAGACCCGGACAATATTGGAAGTGTTTTCTTTCTCAACATAGGAGCCTTCAAACAAGAAGGTCTAGGTGCTTGATTTGGCAAAGGCGCTTCTGAACAATGAATAGTTCCATTCAAATGTTGACTTTAGAGTCACTAATCCACATTATTCACTTTTCTAATCAGCACTTCCTGCTGGCAGCGAAGACTCTATTCAGCTGTCAACGAGCTTAACACAATTCAGTTTTACAGCAACTACTGAAGACGGTACACTCTAAAAACAAATGCCTTGGCTCAACAAAGAAAATCAACGCAACAGTTTGCATCGATGTTTATCGAGTTAAGACAACTTCTAATGAAATTGTCTTAAAGCAACAAAGTTATTTGAGTTAGGGGAGAAGGCTTTTCCTCTACAATCAGAGGTGTTTTTAATTACCACTTACTTAATAATTGGAAGCATAAACACACGTTTTGAAGTTGATTACTCAAAAGATTAAGTTGTTCCGACTAGTTTTACCACATGATTTAAAAATAATTTTAAGTTGTATGTACTTAATTACCATCATTCGGGATACAAGTTTTTAAGTTAATTACTCCAACAATTAAGTTGTTCCAACTTGTTTTACCGCATGATTTAAAAGTAATTTTAAGTTGTACTTAATTACCATCATTGTGAACACACGTTTTTAAGTTGACAACCGTTTATAATTGAAGTTGCTCCAAATATATTGTATTCAATTGTTTTTTTTCCTAGCTTTTTCATGTTTTTGCCTTTAAAGAAAGAAATTAATTAATTTCACAACAAAAATATTAGGCAATTCACTTTTTATTTTGAACTGCAGTTGTTTATTTCAACACATGATGTTTCAATCAGGAGAGACTTCATTTAGTTTGAACATGTATTGACACATGCCATATGATAAGGTGCATGAACACCTGAAATCACAGCTGACTGCAGGAGAGAGGAGAACCATTTTATAGTTTGGCTGCAGCACGGTGATTGGCTGCTGGAGAATGAGGTGAAATGTAATAAGTTAAAGAGAACGCCTGTGATGAGCTGATTGTATGCAGCTGCGGAGTGAATGTATATACACCCAGTCTTCCTGAAAGGACTTGCGCTGAGCTTCATTTAAATCTTGAAAAAAAAGATAAATAACACAAATTTAAATTGCCCCACAAATAATAAATAAATACATTAGCCATATTATCAAGGGAAATGGTGACACAGCAAATACATGCTGCCATCACATCGAAGTTAGAGGCCTTTGCATATTTAAATCCAGTGCCAAATATGTAACATCTGTAAAGTTTTTGTAAAACTACAGAAACAAACTCTCCATGGCCACCAATCTGCAGATCACACACATCCATTTTACAAAAGATGTAACAAAGATGTTTCCACTGCCGACAGTCATTATTTCAAACAGTGTGAACACATTTATCGCAGAATGCTTGCTCATTTGTTTCCCTCGACCACGATGGCTGCCATCGTATGGTCAGATCCTAGGTCGGACCGGTCACTGATGAAGGCGATATTCATGTCCTTTTGAAGAACATTAAATAATAGATTAGCGCATAAGAGATAATGAATTAGGTAATTGCATTATTTTTAAACTCTTAGCGAATTCAGAGCCATTATTACGAGCCGCTAAAGCAACGCTGGTATTGTTTTCCCCTATTGAGTCTGCATGTGTGTGTCGTCATGGCAATGTGGTCTTGAAGACACACAGAGGTGCTTTTGAGTACTTTGCCTATAGTGTTTAAATGCATGTGGACAGATTTTGTCAATCACAACCGTGCAAGTTTTGTGTCCTTGTTGCAGGTTCCACACAATATTTGAACTGGTTGAGTGAAGAGCAGAAGACACTTTTCAAATGTTACACAATCCTTTTCCCATGCCATTGCTGCCAACACCTATCCATGCTGAACGTTGCTAAGATATGCAATATAATCAATATGCAATACGCTTCAAAATGTAGCTGACAGAGAGCAGTGCTTTTGTGCCCGTGGATTTTATTTTATTTCAAGATTTTCGCTAAACTCCTTGAAAAGGTCCTCTTCCTGTTCTCCAAGGTACACGACAAGGCAGCGGATGGCTATAGTTCTCTGCGTACTTCAATTGTATTGTGCTATTTTTGAAAAAGGAAAAAAAGAGAAATGACCTAAATGAATATATTCTGAATGGGTGACTGCCAACAACTTGCATTTCAATGACAACTCTAACGATCCTACCTCAAGAAGCATGTCCTTGATCTGCTTCACCGAGATAGTAAGTATTTTTACTCTCACAGTAGCCTCTAGTACTCTGTATCCTCTCACAGAACTATTCACAGTTCAAAGGCTGCTAATTTTGGTCAAACAGCAATTTGCCTATACAGTACAACTACAGTAAGGCTACTGTATTTGAATGACAAAAGATCACACTCACCTTAAAATGTCCTTTGTATATTTCTATTTGTCTTAACTGTGGGAACTTGTCCAGGCATGTTAAGTGGGAGTGGACTTGAACTCCTTAACTCAAGGTGTAGAACAATTAAGTTATCAAGCCAATTGCATTATAACAACAACTTGAATTTTGTTTTAAGTCAATTAACGCAGAAATCAGAGTTTTACACACACAATATTAAGTTGATGTAATTACCAACATTATTACGTCAACACAACTTATAAATTAATGTTTGCAACTTCAAATGTTTATCTGAATCAATTAACTCACATTTTTATCTTGCAACCATGCATTTAGTTAAGTGGAGGTGAAAGGTCGCCTGAATTCGTTTTTAGAGTGTATACTTGGCTGTAATGCAGTCCCATTTAACTATTCAACTTTCAAATGGAAACTGTACTTTTTTTTACGTAAGACAGATATCTCACCCTTTCGCAAATCTCTGGATAACCCATTCGCCATAGGCATGTGAAATTACCAAATCTAAAATAGACATATTACTCACATCTAAAATGATTAAAAAAAAACTCTCTATTCCGATGAAGCTTCAGCAGACTCATTTACCATCAGAGAGGAAGAAGAAACCACCTCAACACAATACTTGACCTTCTTTCTGAAGGAAATAGGAATAGCTTCATCCATCCAACTAAGCGAACACTTCCTGTCTGAGGACATTACGAGCAGTGACTCCATAGAGCTACTGCATGGAGAAAGGACACTTCCTGGTGCATTGGGGTCAAAATGAACAGCTACAGATGAATGAGAGTGGGCACTTCCTGCCTCCGATGGTCAATAACCGAGACTCCAAAGATCCATTTAAAGTAGAGAAACACTTCCTGGCGTCAGAGGTGACTTTGTATGAGCCCATAGCTCACTAGAAGAGGACACTTTCTGACTTCACAGCTGCTGAGAAAGTTTCATTGATCCAATACAAACATAACTGACACTTCCTGGATACAAAGCATGGATTCATAAAGACAACTGGATGCTGCGTTGGAGGCGGGGCATGTTTAATGAAAGTTGCTCAGTGGCGCATGAAACCAAAATGGCCTCACTGTTGAGTACAAAAATACCTGTGTCTGGGTCCATAAAACATGCGCAATTGCTTTTTTCTTATGCACTGCCTCTCTTCCGCAGCTTCGTGGGCGATCTTGGCTCAGTTAAATGAATATAAGACAATGGCAGAAAATGAAACATCATTTCCTGGTCTTCTCTAAAGGCCCTGTCACACTGTCCCGAAGTTGACACCCGATGGACACACGAATATGGAATTGTGAATTTCGCACGAAGATGGCCCCGAACCACACACGAAGGCAACATTTACATTACATTTAAGACATACAACTGCAATGAAAGTACCAAAAACAATTATGTTACAGTACTATGATACTGTACTGATATCTTCAGACTTTGTTCTTTACTTTCTCCGTCTTTATATGTAGAAAATATTACGTTTTCTCCGTAATGTTGTTTCCATAGCAACAACAACTTCCTGTCAACTCTCCTTCAAAATAATATATTATATCCTTTTTAGTTTCACAGTAACACAAATTGGGTTATTTACATAATATGTTTACATGATTTTGTTGTGCAATAAAACAACCGGATGGACACACGATAAAGGAAATGTTCAAATTCGGCTGTGATCGTAGCAACATCGGGCCGTTCGTGAGGGCATCTTAAGCCTTCGTATGACCGCCGGTGGAGTTTCTCAGGCTCCGGCAGCAACTTCGTGAGCGGTGGCAAAATCTTTGGCATGCCAAAAAATTGCCGAAGGACCTTGCGAAGGTTCATTTTCGTGTTGAATTCGTGTGTCAATTTTGCCCTTCGTAAGGCCTTCGTGAGGCCATCATGAGGGCATCTTGTTATCATCGGTGCCATCGGGCATTCGCCTCGATCAGAGTGAGGGTGAATGCACCGATGATAACACGAAGATGACACGATTTGACAAGATGCCCTCACGGGTGTGTCACGCGAAGTTGCCGCTCATGAAGTTGCTGCCGGAGCCTGAGAAACTCCACCGGCGGTCAAACGATGGCTTAAGATGCCCTCATGAATGGCCCGATGTTGCTACGATCAGAGCCGAATTTGAACATTTCCTTTATCGTGTGTCCATCGGGTGTCAATTTCGGGACAGTGTGACAGGGGCTTTAAGAAGAGGGACCAATGAGAACTTTGTCATGTTGCCGTTGTTCAGCATCAAAACATTCATTAGCTAACAACGACATTATTGTTCTATTAATATAAAGAAAGGTCAGTTACTCTTTACAACAGATGGTAGTTATGGGTAATGTTTACTTAAGTATACATTTCGAAGCCCATACTTATTTGCTTTTACTTGAATAAAGAAGTTTAGTCAGAGTATTTTTAAACATCAGTATCTGTTCTTCTACTCGAGTAAAGGATGTGTGTACTTTTGCAACAGCAATCATTCAGGGGATTATTTCGAAATTGAACACATGTCCAAACCTGTAGCACAGGTAGGGTCAAGGTAACCATTTCTCAAAATTACACAAAGCAACACTGACTACCAACTGACTGGGGATTTGGGCTGCTTTATGCATGGTTTGTATTATTCTGTTTTTCCATAAGTGGGAACACTAAAATGGTGCCTATACCGTGTGAATTTGACAACTTACAATTTGACAAATTACTGCAGAATTGTACAAAAAGCTATAATAAACAATTACACTATTACTTCGTTTGCTGCATGTTTCGGAACATTACATTTGTTTGTGAATGTCCAATAGAAAACAAGTAGAGTTTCAGGAAGGTGCCTATCATTTATTTTCTTACGTAATTATTGTGAAATAATAAATCATTACTTTCTCGCTAAATGACCATAATGCATCACCTCACTGACTGACTTCCTCCTTCCTTCCTCTTTCTCACAGCACGTATCCGTTTCATTTCCAGGAATTTGAATGATTCAATGTTGAATACACTTCAGTGGAAATGAAGGGTCTTTAGATTACACTCGACAAAAACACGTTGTAAAGATAGGAGTACAAAAAAGGAAGCAAGAAGGAGTAGATGAAACACTGGACGATAGGACAAAATGATGTGAAGGATGGATAAAGACTGAAAGAAGTAGAGAAAAGTAAGACAAAACAGAAAGCGATCTGATGGAAGAAAAAGGGGGGGATATATGAGAGGAAAGGAGGAAAGAAAATACAACATACAGTAAGTGAGGGAAGAACAGAGTGTTGAGGGGTAAGGAAGACAGAGAAAGGGAAGATGGAATATAAGACATTGAGAACAGGATGAAGGAAATACAAAGGAGAGAGAGAACAGACTAAAGAGGAGAAAAAAGGAGATGATAAAAGAAAGTAATAATAATAATAATAATAATGGATTTTTTAATTAGAGCGCTTTTACAGGTGCTCAAAGCGCTTTACAATTACATATTACACATATTAGACATGTAAATGTCAATACTGTGGACATTATCTTGTCAAGGACACAGCGGCCTGACGCAGTTGCGGCCGAGGCGGGTTTCGAACTGGAGTTCACCAACGCCACTTGATCTGATGACCAACGCACTGCGCCAAAACCGCAAAGTAGATAAATTAGAAGAGGAACAGAACAATGTGATAAGTTGAAGTACAACAAAGAGGATAATACAATGTGAAATAACACAGAGGATGAGAGAAAGCATAATTGAATAACAGAGGAATGAAGGTAGAAGAAGAAAAGAGATGGAAGACGAAGAAGAAGATGCTGCTTTTGATCCTCAACTCTTGGATGAGTTTATTTTCTTCACATCTTTTTCTGACATGCTGCATACCTCAGTTATCCAGGTCCTCTGAAGTACACACACACACACACACACACACACACACACACACACACACACACACACACACACACACACACACACACACACACACACACACACACACACACACACACACACACACACACACACACACACACACACACACACACACACACACACACACACACACACACACACACACTGGCAGCTATCTCACCCAGCAGCTGTTGATGTCGCTGCCAGCTCTGCTCTGCGGCTCCTCAGCTGGAGGAGGTTCTTGGCTGCAGACATAAAGCAGCAAGAATTCATGAGACCACACAAAAAAGTTTCTCCAAGAACAATTTACTCGTCTGGAATGCGGAGAGGACAGTCTGATTTAGATTTAGAGTAGGACCGCTACGGTAGGCTCTGTGGAGCTGCAGCTGAAAGGCACTGTTGGGATGTTTGTTTAGGAATGTGATCTGTATTATGACAAGTACGGGACACTTTCTTTTATATTTGCTCTTCGTTGCTACATATCAACACAAGCAATTGAGACCATCAACTCATTTGGAATCAGTTTATTGTGGTGGTAAATCACCTAGGAAAGAGTGTAATCATTTTTTTCAGAGACTTCAATAACATTGGACTTCTTGTGATCAGTGGAGTCTCCCCCTAGTGGCCATTATAAGGAATGCAGGTTTAAAAAGCCACTTTCACATTGGCTTCCCTTTTTAGACCCGAAATAACCGCTTCCAAACAACCATAGAAATATGTTTTATATTCCACACGTTCTACTTATAAAAATGTGGTGGCTATGTTACCCACAATGCATGGTGCCAGTCCAAAGTTTGGTCAGATATGTGGGCGTGTTTTGCCAATATGGTTTTTAAAGCCTTGAGCCTCAAGACGAGAAGGGTAATGAGTCACAGAGGTCTGTAAACTCACCTCTTTCTAAAATCCCATCCCAAATTGAAGGGTTTAACATTTGTAGTCTCAAGACCAAACTGACTATCTAATATAGCTAAAATAAAAAGTGTTTTACAAATTACATTTGTTTTAGCAGAAATACTTTATATTTGTTCTTACCTATCCAATCCTACCCCAACAGATACCACTGTTCAAGAGGTTCCCGTTGATAGCATATACCAGTTATCCCTTCAATAATGTTTCTTTATTTGTTTGACATAATAAAGTGGTTATCTTTATTTATTAAACGTCTAATCCACTCGATCAGATATACATGTTATCTATTTTAAATTGCGTCCTTGTGTTTTTTTAACTTGGGTTTGATGAAGACTTAGAAGATACAGATTTATTTTAATTGTAAAGATGTCAAGAGGGTTCAACGTTTTCAAATAAGGTAAAAAAACCGTCCCTGAACACTTAGGTCCGCCCATTGTACATGGTCAGTGATACATTCACAGCTTCAGTCATTGGGCCGGCATTGGGTCCCATGATGGATTTATTATTACAAACTTTTCAGTTATTTCCAACTATCAAAATTCGAAATAACTGTCCACAGCCTTATTTGTACTTACTGACTAAACTGCAGTGAAATCACTTAGAGAAAACACTTGATGAAATAGCTTCCAAAAAAAAAAAAAACATAAACTTACACACACATTATCACACATATAAACCAACTGCAAGCTGTCAACATTACTGCACCAAGTACAATATAACTTAGCAACACTGACATCTAGTGGGAGGAGACAGTGAGTGCATCAGGCTATTCATTCGGGGTTTTACTGGCAGCGACTGACCTTCATCCTGACAAGCAGTTAAATGAACAGGAGCGTTTTGATGCAAACACCGTCAGTGTGATATACATCTGAATACAGATTTAATTTAATTATGATTATATAGTTAGAGCTCCATGTTAATCATGTTTGTGATTAACCCATAGGGATCATGATGGATCATCTTCCCCTCCAAATTTCATCCAACAATATAGACTAGGTTATCATCATATGTTTTAATAATGAATGATAAATGAAGAGTCTACCTGAGGACATCGGATGCCCTTCCAGGAAGTCCCCTCTGGCTGCATGACTGAAGAGTCTCCTTTAAAGTTTTGGTAAAGTTATCCAGGCTGAATTTGGGAGAAAAAAATATGAAACTACAACTCCCAGCGTCCCACAGTGACACACAACAACAAACGAGAGAGAGAGGCAGCAGCTGGGAGAGGAGACAGACAGACTGCGTAAAGAGAAGCAAAGAGACAGAAACTGGCAGAGTTTCTCGTCCATCGATGGGGTTTCTCACGGCAGCAGCAGAGGAGGAGAACTGACGAAGAGAAATCCGCTCAAAATGGCTAAAACCCAAGAAGTGGAGCACATCGCTAAAAAGCTGGATAAAATGGTGCACAAGAAGAACACGGTGAGTGCAAAACAGCTGCTGCATCAGCACAAAACACGCGATCAGGTGGTGAGCCCTACAACTGCTGAGAGGGACAATTCTGGAAACACATTGTTAAACTCTGCTCACTGACCTGTGGAGGAGTTAAATGTTTGCCGATAATCTCACTCTAAACTATGCCGCTGCTTCTGTTTTTGGTGATAAATCAATGCAGCGATTGGTCAAAAAGCTGCCAATTAAATCCACCACACCTTGAGTCAATTGTCTGATCAACTCAATGCAGAGTTTATTAACTATATACCTCCAAACTAAGGTTATTTAATATATATGGTGGCATTATTAGATTGCTGAGTTAAAACAGAAAATAATACAACTCTTTATAATATAATTTGTTTGTACTTGACATTGGGAAAATCCAGTCAGTGGAGCGAACTAAACATGTGCCTTGGGGCTCTGTTGAGTTGGTTTTATTATAATGGAGAACTGCTATCAAGTAATACATACATTGAAAAGAGCATGCAGTATTTGAGTTCAAAGTTCAAAGCAATTGCATCTATGTTAAATTAAATGGAGACTTTGTGGATGATTTAAAAAGATCCCCTCTGCAAACATTTAAAATGAATGTGTGTTTGATTTGTTTTTAAAAGAACATTTAATCCTTCAACCTCATTGAAAAATCCACAATATGAATAAACAAATGTTTTTAGTTTCAAAAGTTTAAACAGTGGAAAGAAGATGTCTTATTGTTTGTGCACTGTCCAATGTTTGTATTTCCAAAACCTTGATTAATACCAATGCTGACCAAACCGTCAGTATGTCGGGGTTGAGAATATGTTTCCAAATATCTAGCCGTCACTTCCAATATTATTTTGGCTCTGGTTTGGATACTTGTTCCAATGTTTTCCACAGCTAGCTGCTAACTTTCCATTTGGTGCCAGCTTTGCAGAGCATGTTTTTATTGAATGGCTAACTGTGGCGATTTAATCTGTGTTAAACCAGAGGATTAAAACGATAGAGCAAAGGAAGTTAAAAGCTACATAGAGCTGGGAATACTTCAACAGGTGTTTGGGGGCAGGAGGGAAAATGTCTTATTCAATAAAAACCGCCTCTAATTTGCCCTTTTGGTTCATACAACATGATAAAGGACTGGTTTGGGCTGCCCTCTGATAGGAGAACACATGGGGCAGTGCCATATACTGTGGGTTTTCCATCATGGTTTTCCCCCCTTTTAGTGTTTTATGAGACATTGCAACGGGTACACTTATTTACCAGCTCTATAGAGGTTGTTGGTGAACAAACAGTGGATTAGGGGGCTACATTTGAGCAGTGGGGACAGGGCTTACAGAAAATGCTCAATGATTACACATTAATGATAATACTTGTTTACCCTATTCTCAGCAGATTTGTGGAAATGTATTGCTTTTTTTCTTTCTCGAAATAGTCTCACAGCAACAGTTTGCACAGAGATGTTTTGTCTTAAACATCACAGTGGGATTTGGAAGTAGACGCATGAATAATACAACGGCCTCTTCTGCTTAAATGTATTTTCCTGTCTGTCTTTGTCTCTAATAATTATTTTGTTCCTTTTATCCGTGCATGTCTTTTAGTTTCTGTGTCACAATGTGGGAACACATCCTGCTTTTTTCCCTGCAGTACCCTCTCATTTGGAGAAAGCACAGCTATGGACTCCTCCTCCTGGACACTCTCCTGCTCTAAAATGTTAATCATTTTCAGTATAGCATTATAATAAGGGATTTCAAATAAGATAAAGCTACTGTCTCCCTTTTTCTCCAGACCTAAAGGCTTTGCATTGTGTTGATTTCCCCAAATATGAACTTTCTGGTGTCAGGTATGGACTGGTCCTCATTATTTGACAACTTGAAGTCCCTTAAATTAAATCTCCTGACCTGGTCCCATCATTCTCTTGGTAACCTTTATTTTACACTGAACGATTGTCTCGGGGCGTGTGGGTGACAGCTGTGGGTGTTAGTCTTGGGAAGAAGCCATGAATCTTCTCATGCCGTAGAAAAGGCCACCTTGACTCTACTGGATAAATGAATGTCCACTGAAACAGATCTGTCTGTCTTAATAATAATAATAAATGATATTTATATAGCACCTTTCAAGGGACCCAAGGTCGTTGTACATGGTGGACAAACAAAACAAACAGACAATCAACGGGCAAACCAAATAAATAAAGGAAGCCGGGGGACCAGAAAAGGGCTAGGGCCCGAAGGCCAGGGTGAACGGTGTGTTTTTAGTGATGATTTGAAGATGTCCAGGGAGGCAGCATTACGGATCTCGGCAGGAAGTGCATTCCAGAGGGTGGGGGCCGCAACACTGAACGCCCTGTCACCAACAGTTCGGAGGCGAGAGCGGGGGATGGAGAGCAGGCCCGTGTCTGAGGACCGCAGACTCTGAGAAGGGGTGTAGGGATGGAGGAGGTCCGATAAGTACTGGGGGGCGAGGGAATGGAGGGACTTGTACGTGAGGAGGAGTGTTTTGTACTGAATCCAGGACTTGACCGGCAGCCAGTGTAGGTGGATGAGGGTGGGGGTGATATGGTGCCATGGCTTGGTGCGGGTGAGAAGCCTGGCGGGAGAGTGCTGGACATATTGGAGCCTGTCCAGGGTTTTGCTGGGAACCCCGGACAGGACTCCATTGCAGTAGTCCAGACGGGATGTGATGAAGGCGTGTACAAGGGTTTCTGCCACAGAGTCAGAGAGTGAAGGTGTTTTTGAGGTGGTAGAAGGCGGATTTGGTGACAGTCTCAAGACAGTTTGATTTGTCTTGTTAAACATGCGTTGTCAGACACACCGGTGTTCACTCTCTGAAGTGTACATGTGGTGAGTTGACCTCATACAGGGTAAACATGTGATTTGAATGTGTTATGTTGTCTCCAGGACGGAGCTCTCGACCTGCTGATGGAACTGAAGAACATCAAGATGTCTCTAGAGACGCTGCAGGTAAATAACTCCACCCCTCTGCCATGTCCCCATCAACATCAAGTGCACCTATAGTCTGACACAGCTGACATAGGAATAGTTATCACTGTATAAGTCTGTTAAATTAGGGCATGGACATTCTGCACAATCAAAATGGCAAAAGGAAGTGGGGACTTGCGATAAACCAGTTTAAAACATGAATTCAGACGCTCGGCTTTGACGCTGTGTTAAGGTGATGATTAAACGGATGGGATTTTCAGCAAAGTTGACATAGTTTGTTTGAGCAATCAAATGGTACCAATGTCTTTAATTCACGCCCACTGGAGAACACAACATTGACGGCACTTTAGATGGGAAAACATTTATATAACTTTTATTTCCACAATTGTAACCACTGTAGTCCACCAGAGTGGGGATGTCTGTGAACGCGGTGAGGAAACACAGTTCAGAGGAAGAGGTTCAGACTCTGGCCAAAGTTCTCATCAAGTCCTGGAAGAAACTGCTGGGTAAGAGGCCAAGCGTTGACATCTATCAATGCTCTTTGATAGAAAACAATGGGTGCGGCGTACATTTTGTTTTGTGTGTTGCCTTGCAGACGGTGCAGAGGGGAAGCTGGAGGAGAAGAAGAATGAAGACTCTCCTGTGAGGTCATCCTCCACCTCCAAGGATTCTGGCAGCACTGAGAAAAGGTCTGTCGCACTCTGATGACATCACTTTTGGTTACATCTACTCTTAAATGGTGTTTCTCTTATTTTCCTACGATACTGTTATGATAGGCTGTGAATAAGAAAATCTGAAGACCAGACCATCTATTTCTATTTATTTTTTGTTTGTTGAGAAAGGGGCAGGAAATATAAGATTATTTTCTTCTCCCTACTCCTTTTCGGGTATGGTGTGTTCATAGAGACATGTTTTTTAAATAATTGTTATACATTAAGTTGTGCATACCATGAACGGAACAAATAAAAAATGAAATGAAATTAGTAGATGGCACTGTTAGAGACAGAAGTGAAAGTACAGTTTCCTATGTCACGTAGGAAGATTTAAGGCAAGGCAAGTCTATTTATATAGCACCTTTCAACACAAGGTGCTTTACAAAAATGAAAGACATTCAGAAAAAGCCATTTAAAAATGGTAAAAGATAATATAATTATAATTAATAAGATAATTAAAGTGGAACCGACTCCAAATTCCACTTAATTTAATAATGTCTCCTCCTCTGACTCAGCAGTAACACATCAGGGGACTCCCCCACCACATCAACCCCCCCAATCCCCCCAATCACTCCCACCACCCCCCCAATCACTCCCACCACCCCCCCAATCACTCCCACCACCCCCCCAATCACTCCCACCACACCCCTAATCACTCCCACCACACCCCTAATCACTCCCACCACACCCACTACACCCACTACACCCACCTCTCCTATCCCCCCCATCCTCCCCGCTCAGGTCAACTCCTCCCCCCCTCCCCGCGTCACCACGGACAGTGTGAGAAACAAGTGTCGAGAGCTGCTGGTGGCGGCGCTGCAGACCGACGGTGAGAAGACCCTTTCCAATATAAGAGTATAAGAAAACACACGGTTGATATTTTAATATCTCAAATTGATGTTTGTGTTGCAGGTGACTACAAGAACATTGGAGCCGACTGTGGGCATCTTGCAGCACAAATCGAAGAGGATATCCTTTTTTTTCATCAAGATTTAAAAACCCTACAAAAACACACACTAACATACAAAAAATGATTTTACAACTGAATGAAAGGTATTCATTTGAGTGTACTCGCTGTGTTTCACTTTGTAAGATACATTTTAAGCTGATTCACTGATGTATATAATGTGTGTTTGATCATCACTTGTGAGTCCTTGACTGCTCGTCGTGCCCACATATCTTCCAGGAGTTTAAGACGACAGATTTAAAATATAAAACTCGTCTAAGAAGCAGAATCTCTAACCTCAAGGACCAGAAGAACCCCGACCTGCGGCGTAACGTGCTGTGTGGAAACATCTCGGCTCAACGCATCGCCTCCATGACCGCTCAGGTCAGTCATCCTTACCTCGTATTATATTTCGTTTTTTTAGGGTTAAAGGTCACCTATTATGCAAAATCCACTTGTTCATGTCTTTTATAGATCAACATGTGTCCCCTCTGTGGAAAGAGATTCTGAAAGTTTCAGGAACAAAGACCCCCTCTCTTTTTGTCCTGATCCATTTATATAAAAACCTGTTTGAAAATGAGCTGATCAGATTTTGGCCACTTTATGATGTCATAACGATTTTTTGGCTCGTGTGACCATTAGCCAATCAGCAACCAAGGTAACGAAAAAAAAAAAAAAGTGTCTTTTCGGGTCAATGCGACTGATTTCGATGGAGCAGGTCACACATATCTCTCAGAGGGGAGTGGGGAGTGGCTCCTTATTTTTCATCTAAAGTAGCAGACAGAGCTGAAAACAGAGGGGTTTATGGGTAATGCTACAATGATCCGTTTGGTATTTGGAGCCAAACACTTCAGAGACATGTTTTGTATATATCTCAGAACTATAATATATTGATGTAAAACAGTATAATAAGAGATCTTTAGGTTGAGAAGGGGGTACTTGATTACAACAACTGCAGTACTGCTATGTGTGTGCAGGAGATGGCGAGTGCAGAGCTGAAGCTGATGAGAGAGGCTCTGACTAAAGAGTCCATCAGAGAGCATCAGCTGTCCAAGGTCGGGGGGACGGAGACGGACATGTTCATCTGCGGCAAGTGCCGCGGAAAGAAATGCTCATACACACAGGTAGGAACACACATGACTACACACCAGAGATGGCAAAAGTACACACATCCTTTACTGAAGTAGAAGTACAGATACTCGTGTTTAAAAATACTCTGGTATAAGTAGAAGTACTGACTAAACTTCTTGACTCAAGTAAAGAAGTATTGGCTTTGAAATGTACTTGTAAAAAGTACCCATAACTAGCAGCTGTTTTAAAGAGTACCTGACCTCACTTTATATTAATAGAACAATAATGTCATTGTTAGCTAATGAATGTTTCCATGCTGAACAACGGCAACATGACAACGTTTCCATTGGTCCCTCTTCTTTAGAGAAGAGCAGGAAATGATGGATACACGGATCGTGTTCAAATCAATAGGCACGCAATGACTCTAAATAATAATGATCACGCCACCAAACACACATTCAAACTAAAGTAATGAGCCTGTTTTGAAAATGTAAGAAGTAGAAAGTTCAGGTGTAAGAATGTAAGAAGTCAAAGTAAAAAGTCGTCAGAAAAATAGGTAGTGGAGTAAAGTACTGATACCAGAACATTTTACTTAAGTACAGTAACGAAGTATTTGTACTCTACTATTTCCCACCTCTGCTACACACACAGTAGGGAATGTTCCCATAGACAAATGATCATAGTCGACTGGGATATTAAAGTCTAAAATCAAAATGAAAAATGTAAAACTGAATTCCAAAATAAAAACAGCTTGAACTCAACCTGCAGCATGTTTTTTGGTAAGCAGGGATACAAAGAAAATGAAAGCAGTGCTCTTTTCAATGTTAAAGTGCATTAATAATATTGTGTCCCAAAATAATCAGGAATGGTGAACTCAAATGCTTCCCGTGATGTTCTGTGTGTTTCAGGTGCAGATCCGCAGTGCTGATGAGCCGATGACCACCTTTGTGTTGTGTAACAGCTGCGGCAACCGATGGAAGGTAGGAACACACAAAATAATGATTTAAGATTTATAAAATGTTGGGTACATTCTTAAAGCTAAAACATACAGCAAATATAATTGAAAACATTTTCAGCGAAGCAGCGAATGCTTAGAATAAAGTACACAAGTGCTCCATATAATTTACAGTATATCCACCACACATGAAATGTTTGTAAATATGCATCCAACCTCATACAACAAACAAGAACCCATAAGAATCTTAAAAAACCTTTTCAAAAGTCTATGGTATAAAAATACAACAATTTACCCATGTCAATCTTTTTAAAAGGAATGTATAATGGTCGCTTTTCAAATAAATTATCCAACATATTAGTCCTTATACATTATGTGAACTTCTTCATCAAAGTAAAACACTTAAGCATATTTATGAAATGATTTACAGGAGGAGGCAGGTCAATTTAAGTGCTTTTACTAAATAACAATATTGCAACTCATCTGTAACCGTAATAAAGTTAAATTGACCTGAGTGTCAGTATGACTCTCACCACAAGATGGCAGCAGAGACCAGACTCTTCATGTTTCTCCTCTTCCTCTCCACTCACCTTCACGAGTGCTGCTGCCCTTTACATATTGTATGTCCGCCTTATTCTCTCTCTCACCCGTTTCTCTTCTTTTCTCACTTCTTCATATCTTTTTATTTCAATGTTCCTTCTTTCTCCAGATTTCTCAGATCTCTCCTTGTCCTCCCTCCCCCCTTGTTTACATCTCATGCCTCCCGCCTGTCCTTTCCCCCTCCTCCCTCCCTCTCTTTTTCTTCTCCTTTTCTCTCCACAGTTACTCCCTCCTCTCTCTCCAGTACTTTTTCAGGCCCCTCCCTCATTTAGCTCCTGGCTGTAGGTCAAGGTGAAGCCACACATTGGAGCAGCTTGGATTGTGGGAAGTGTTTCCGTTTCAGCATTTTGAGAATCTGAAACATGTCGGTAGGCTCTGACATTATTATCAGTTTAATAAAGCTATCTTTGATAAACTGATGAATAAACACCTCTCTAACCTCAGGAATCATTTCAAGCAAGCATTGAAGTTGCAAAATACTGAAAACGTTCAGTATTTTTGCAGGAAATTACACACAGATCTAACTTTACTAACTTTGTGTTAAGTTTAATGTTGGCACAATATAATATATAATTTCTGTTGCAGGCTTCTTTTTATTTATTATGACTGAGAACTGTTTCTGATATGGATGGGAGGTTTACATTTTGGCAGTTCAAGATTTTAACTACATAAAACAACAATTTTATTTGAGTTTGAAGCTAACCCTAACCCACGATTCATTTTACCAGAGTTATTTTACTTAATCTACTTTGGTTTTACTCAAATGTTACACATTTAAATGTATTTTCTGTAAGAATCTTAACCACAGCCTTTCTTTCTGTCTTCCAGTTTTGCTGAAGTGTGTGTGTGTGTGTGTGTGTGTGTGTGTGTGTGTGTGTGTGTGTGTGTGTGTGTGTGTGTGTGTGTGTGTGTGTGTGTGTGTGTGTGTGTGTGTGTGTGTGTGTGTGTGTGTGTGTGTGTGTGTGTGTGTGTGTGTGTGTGTGTGTGTGTGTGTGTGTGTGTGTGTGTGTGTGTGTGTGTGTGTGTGTGTGTGTGTGTGTGTGTGTGTGTGTGTGTGTGTGTGTGTGTGTGTGTGTGTGTGTGTGTGTGTGTGTGTGTGTGTGTGTGTGTGTGTGTGTGTGTGTGTGTGTGTGTGTGTGTGTGTGTGTGTGTGTGTGTGTGTGTGTGTGTGTGTGTGTGTGTGTGTGGCAAAATGAATTTGGATTCAAAACTATGAATTTCTTTTTTTGTTTTATTTTGTATAATTTCTTTTTTATATAAAAAAGTGAAAGCTGTAATATATTTAAAAACGAATATGAAGGTCCATGTTGTGTATATGGTTTAGTTTGTATTGTATACAGCACTTGTAAAGAGTTTATTTCTTATTCTAGATGAAGCTTTAAACTAGATTGAAATCACAATTAGGATTTGTGGAAACAGCTTGTTGTGCTGACACAATATGTTTCCCTTAACATTTCTATTAAAGTTGCTCTTTATTTAAGACCACATCGCTGCAGTGTCTTTTATTTCTGGCTTAATTTAGCTTCGTAGTCTTTTAGAGTGCATGTACTGGTCATATTTGTGGATAAGGGATATTTATTTATTATAATTTAACATTGGTTAAATCAATTGGCATACAAGATTTAGATCCAGATGAAGATTGTTCTATTATTAATAGATAAAGCATGTATCAATTTTCAAGTATTCATATTTTGAGTTTTGTTGAGAAATAGAACATGCATACCGCACACGCAGCAACATTTAGACTTTTTTTAAATTAGTGCATTCAACCCATCCTGCTAAGAGGCATACACAGCTTTTATACAGCGCCGAGGGAGCAGAGTGGGGGTCTGGTGCCTTACTCATCGGCACCTCAGTTAGGGGAATTGAACTGGCAATCAGCCAAGTCCCTATTGTATGAAAAATGCCACACAACCATTTTGGGTTATTACTGAAATGACATCCACATTGCTGCCAAAGGGTTTCTGTATTATTGTTTCAGTTTTACTTTGACTCAACAACATGACTTATAACGCAACAGCCAGCATCCCTGTTACAACTGTAACCCACCAGTGATGTCACAGTGTACTGACACACCCTCGAGTTCACTTCTGCATCACTGGAGCAGGATAAACCACTCAACGTCCGGAAACATGTAACCTTTAAAGCATCTTAACTTTATCAAAAAAGGAATCTCACATAATACTGGTTAAAGTGTGCTACTTTCATCAATCATAACTTTTTTGTTTTACATTCGATTGCTTTATGATATCCTTCACAGTAGACATTTGAACATATAAAATTGTTAATCACCACTTTCATTGAATTTTGGATGATTTAGTCAACTTTGTAACACCATGGTGTTCCTGGTCAAAAATGACCGCCATAAAGAAAAGGAATTAGTAACCATCCGGATCAGATAAAACACACACACACACACACTCTAGATGTGTCCCCCCCCCCTTATGTGCCCAATCCCTCCATGTGAATCACATCTGGCACACACAGAACAATTTGACACATTTCCCGCTCTTATGTGCCCATCCCCCCACATGGATCACACCTAGCACACGGAATACATGTTCAGTGTCTATTCTTTGTATATTTACTGCAGTTCTTCATGTATACCAGTAGTCTGATACAATATTTACAGTTTGAAAGGGTGTTAAATGAAATTTGGTGATTAATGGTTTTTGTATTAATGTAATGGCAGTTAAAACAGGACCGGTCAAATTTGACCGCGAACACCAAAGTAAGGGGGGAAAACGAAGACAATAGGAGGGTTGACACTCATTTTAATAACAAATAATATATCATTTGAAATATTTTAGCACTATCAGTTTTATGTTGTTAACAAACGTTAAACATTAAAGTCCTTCCACTTAAATACTGTTGAGAAAATTCCTTCTCATGACCAGTGAGGTCTTTATTCTTTATCAGTTCATTTAACTGAACCACATGTACAAGTAACACATAAATCCCAACTGACTCAAGTGTAAACCAGAGATGTTGAGTCCGTTTTCCAAATGGTGCTGGAGGTGCGAGCGTGTTGACAGAGGTGATGAAAAGTGTTGAGAAAGCAGAGCGGATAAAGCTGCTGTTGTGTTTGTTGTGGAAACACTGCTGAGCTCTTTCCATATAAGAGCATGGGAGAGAGAGGGAGGAAGGTGAAGAGACAGCCAGGTTAGGTGTCTTCTTTCTGGATGGAAAACAGACCGAATTCCAGCCTGTCCTCCTACAAAAAACGACCAAATCGGTCGATTGTTTAAACACCTTAGATTATGACCCATAGCCACGTTTTAAAGTGTAGCACCTCTAGTGGTCGTGTAAGAAACAACATGCTCCCGTTTATTCACAAATAACCCTCTCTGGAAAATCCTAAATTGTAGAATAGTTTTGCCATTAAAATACTTTTTGATTAGATTTCTAGTGTATTGTACTTTTAGAATCCACGTCCAGTGGATGTGTAGGATCCAGTGGATGTGTAGGATCTATAGTTTGATTACGAAGATGATTTGAGGTCTCGCCAGGATAACGTGTATGTGCGGCAGCTTCCATGAAAAGTTAGCGTGGGTGAAAACAGTTTTTCCGGTCTCAAAGTTTTCATAATAAAACCGGATATATTCCCCTCACTGTCAAATGATTACACAGTGATTACTCATCCACTAAAAAACATCAGTTTATCCTTGTTAAGTACACAATATTGATTGGTTTAAATTGTGTACAATGCTTTTGTGTTTTTAACCTTCGATTTAGAGAAACCAATAGTTTTTTTTTCTTATTCAAAAGAAGACCTTAACTTAAAGTAATCTTTAATGTTTAAATAAAGCCTAGTGGGTCTGTTTTGTCCATCCTCCTGTTAATATCTTTGGACGTCCTGCACTAAACTGTTTTATTGTAGAGATCCCTACAGCATCTTCTTGATATTTTCAATTTTGTATGTAGGCTACTCTTAATATTTAAATGTTTTCATCAAATAAAACGTATTCAACAACAAAATTCAATAACGTGCTTTAACCACTAGGCGGCTCGGGTTAAAAAAAAACAGTGGTGTAGTTAATAAAACATAATAATATCAAACATATGACTATTAACTTTATTGTGAAATTAAAACAGAACGGTAAAAGAAAATACAGTTTCAGTCTCTCGATTTGAAGCTTATGCATTGTACCATGAACCTGTATAGACCTGTAACAGTCAACTGCATGAGGAGTTGGAAAGGTAATTAATTAATTAATTAATTAAAATGTCGAACTCAGACTTCATTTTAAGGACATTTCGGCCAGGTATTTAGAGCTATATTTGTTTAACCACCGGATTGGCAAAACAGGAGAGTGTGTGCACCAGTCTGCCTTGATGTATTCATGTCTGTGACACTCACAGTATCTGCTGGCCACCGCTGTTTTATAGAAAGAAAACCTCCTTCACTTCATGAAATCTCTAAAGCACCAGGAGGCAGCGGGAGGGTTAACTCAGCCTCTGAGAAGAGGAGCGCGTGGTGTTTTCACGCACCGCCTTCACTGTGTTTACCTTCAGAATCATTAGAAAGGCTACGAGCGACCGCAGGCTGATGTGTTTTAACCACACACACGCACACACGCACGCACACACACACACACACACACACACACACACACACACACACACACACACTTTAAACGCAGACTTCTGTTCCTCCATGTTTCGTTGTTATTGTTTCACTGAGCGGACCCGCCCCCTTTTTTTTTCAAACGCTCCCTTTTTTGGTCTATCTGCGGCGGTAATAGGTTTTGTGCGCTGTGATGATTCGGCTGTACCTTTAGTAATGAATATTAAATGTTCATTTGATCATTGGTTTTATTATGAAAACGTCGAGACCGGAAATACTGTTTTCAACCCGTAACTTTACTGCCGCATACCTCAAATCATCTTCGTAATATCTATCAAACTACGTGGATTCTAAAAGTACAATATATACTTCTCGCTAGAAATCTAATCAAAAAGCGTTTTAATGGCCAAACTATCCTACAATTTAGGATCTTACAGAGAGGGTTATTTGTAAATAAACGACCATCTGTAACGTTTGCATGCAACGGGAGCAGGACGTATTAAGCGCTTGAACAAACGACATATTTGGTCGTAATAATTGGGCCTGAACAATCGGCACATTTGGTCGTATGAGTTGGAGGACTTGTTGCCGAATTCATGAAGTCCAAACAGAACACAGAGCAGAAATAGTTACTCAGTGGAACGCAAAACAGGTTACAAACTGACCATGTAATTCTCTCTCATTTGTGATTTTGACCATTACAGCATGGTCAGGAAAAGGAAAACATATATGAAACACAATGTTGCGATTACTTTCACCGCCCATTTGGGAAGGATTTAATATTAGATCCAAGTAATGACTGTCTGACTTTGTAGCCTACTGTATAAAAAGCCTCCTTATCATTTAAGATCTTGTTACTTTGGTACGTTCAGTTATCAGAACTAATGCAAATCGAAAAAGCTAGCAAAATAAAAATATTGTAGGCTACTGAAAGAAATCAAGGTTGCTAAGCTTGTTAAACGTTCTATTTACATGTTAGCTATATGCTAATGTTAGCACAAACCAGGTTCAGTTGCAACAGGGCTATTGTTTCCAATGCCAATAGAGTTTCTTTGAAAAAGCTAAAAAAAAATGTTTAGGGGTGGGAACAAGTATTTTATGAGATGTTATAATTGGGTTAATGAATCATTGGGAATTGCCAGAGGAATTCCCTTAAAGTATTGTTAATTAGACCCAAGCAAATATCCTTTCATTAATTATTCAACGAGTCATTTTTCCCTTTATTTCCCCCCCCCCCTCCTCCCTGTGAGCCCAGTGCCCGTCTGCGAGACAGCGAGACACCGCGGAACTCAGCCTGGGCACACACACACACCCGCAGCCTGGCTGGGAGTTTGTGTGTGACCCGCTCCTCCCAGCAGCGAGCCTCGCAACGTCCCGCCGTGTGCGTGTGCGCGTGTGTGTGTGTGTGTGTGTGTGTGTGTGTGTGTGTGTGTGTGTGTGTGTGTGTGTGTGTGTGTGTGTGTGTGTGTGTGTGTGTGTGTGTGTGTGTGTGTGTGTGTGTGTGTGTGTGTGTGTGTGTGTGTGTGTGTGTGTGTGTGTGTGTGTGTGTGTGTGTGTGTGTGTGTGTGTGTGTGTGTGTGTGTGTGTGTGTGTGTGTGTGTGTGTGTGTGTGTGTGTGTGTGTGTGTGCGCGGAAGTCCGCGGATTGGTCCAAACGTAACGGCTCCGTGGACCTGTGACTCTGCAGACCGTTTACATGCATACAAAGCTATAACACACAAGGGGACGGGTAATAACCAGAAAAGCATGACATGGGACCTTTAAACGCTAAAGAAAATGTGAACATAGCATTTATTTATTCAATTTTACTTACAATTAGTATGTTTTTTCCAGGACATATTGGAATTTACTAACTTTATTTTACTTTGTGCAGCTGGTATAAAAACATGTTAAATTTAAGATCCATTTTACTCTGGTGTAGTATTATTTTAAGTGACTAATCTTCATTTAATAGCAAGCGCTTTAGTAAGTAAATATTACGTTTTGGGTAACTTGGAAGCAGAAAAGGAGGTAAAAAAGGCCCTCAGCATGTGAACTAAACCGTGCATTTCTGAAAGCGATAGGAGAAGTGAAGTTTATCAGTGTCCATCGACGCATGCGAAAGAGAGGAATGCTGGGAAAGAAACATGGATGGACAGATAAAGAAATCTAAGTGTGGGAGAGTGTGTTTGTGTGAGAAATGGAGGTATGAGTGTGTCTATATACTAAATAAGTGTATGTGTCTGTGTCACAGAGAACTACTTCCAAACACAAACATATCAAGTTACAGTGAACTGTGGAACAAGACCAGACACCCACACACAAACTCCAAACCTGTGTGTGTGTGTGTGTGTGTGTGTGTGTGTGTGTGTGTGTGTGTGTGTGTGTGTGTGTGTGTGTGTGTGTGTGTGTGTGTGTGTGTGTGTGTGTGTGTGTGTGTGTGTGTGTGTGTGTGTGTGTGTGTGTGTGTGTGTGTGTGTGTGTGTGTGTGTGTGTGTGTGTGTGTGTGTGTGTGTGTGTGTGTGTGTGTGTGTGTGTGTGTGTGTGTGTGTGGTGGTTTCCTTTAGGAACTGAGTGTTGGGAGTATCAACAAAGAGTCAACAGCTCTGTTTCTTTTCACTCAGTTCATGTTCACTTTCAGTTCAAACTCAAACTGCAGTTTCACATTAGAGAAGTGAATGTACTTGAACCGCTTTACCTGAAAATAAAAAATCTTGTTGTGCATTTATGTAAAAAAACATGTTGGCCAAAATGCTTCGATAGGATTATATAAAATACCAGACATTGGTATTTTACGATGGCCCTGAAGTGCAAGACACTACAGCATTTCAGAAAACACCACAGCATTCCAGAAAACACCACAGCATTTCACAAAACACAACAGCATTCCAGAAAACACCACAGCATTCCAGAAAACACCACAGCATTTCACAAAACACCACAGCATTTCACAAAACACTACAGCATTTCACAAAACACCACAGCATTTCACATTGGACGGAAAGGGTATTCCTTTAGGACACTTCTTGTTTGTGATTGGACAGAGCCAGCCAGAGAAGCACTGCTGTGATTGGTTGTTTTTGCTGCCAATCAAGAAATGACGCTTCGTGATTGGTCAACACCCGACACGGAAATATGTCCCAACACATCAGCCGTTAGCACACACTCAGAGCTCACAGCTCCTCATATCTGTTCAGAAACTGGACAAAAGTTAAACATGAACAAACCACAGACCGTCTATGGCCCTTTCTCATTTCTCGAACTCCCCTCCTCGACTCCTATCCTCGATACTTAGTCCCGCCCACAGGAGATGCGAGCGGAGGAGCCGAGGAGGGGAACCGAGGAGAGAGGAGGGGAAGCAGCAGGCGGTTAGAGAAATGAGAACTCCTCTCCTCTGAGCGGTCATTTTAAAGAGACGTCCATTAATGATGACAGAAGGCACAGCAGCCCTCTGTCTGCTGGACAGATGTGTTCATGATGACTTATATATTTACTTTGATTCATTCACAGTGCGGAATAATGAGACAATAACAGGCTACAGATGCGGACACGCATCCCCCCCCCCTCTCCCCTCTGGTCGCTACAATGAGGGAAATAAATTACGGGCCAAAAGTTGTATTTACAAGTATTAAAAGTAAGCAGAGGACACCAAACCAACTGAGACCTGTCTGTCCGCTGCATCTATGCACACACTGTACCACACACACCTACACCACACACACATACAGCTCCTAAAACAGGCTACAACCGTTGTGTATTTTATTGTGAAGCACTAAATGGTTTTAGAAAAATATCGACTCTTTGTTTGTAGATATCTACTAAACTACAGCAAATACAGAGAGTAGTGTAGGCCTGTTATACTGAGTGATATATATTATACACACTGCTCTGCTTTCTGCACGGACCTCACAGCTGTTCTCACTGTAAACATCGCGTCGCGATGAAAGCAGTTAATAAAATAATATCCAGGGGATGCATGCAGAGCTGTCATTGGCTGAGATAAGTCCGGCCGTGCGTCACGACTCTTTGAAACATCTCTGTTGCCGGAAATGCATCCATGAAGGAGCCGTGGAGGACCCATCAGTGTATCCTCGGTTATAGCTCCTCCAGAGAGCCTCCTCGACGCTCGGTCCTCGAAGTGCATTTAGAGAAATGAGATGTCCTTCAACATGGCACGCTAAAATTCATTTCCGGGTCACCGGAGGACCGAGGAGTCGAGGAGGGGGATTTGATGAAATGAGAAAGGGCCTATGTCATGGCGAATACAGTCGCTGCTTTATTTATGTCTGTATGACGTTGTGAGTGTCGACGGAGCAGCTACAAGTTAGTTTAGCCTGATGGATCCGAATCCATTCAGAAAACAAGCATTTTAAAAGCTTTTCGCCTGCCGTCTTGTCTGCAGACTTGTCAAAGCGTTCATGGTTTTTACTAACCGTTATCAGTATGCAGTTAATTCGGCATCACTTTGAAACGTGTATTACAATTAAATCACGGTCAAATATGTTCATTTTGTTGTAGTTGGCATCTCCCATATAATTTACATGGAGATACGCCCCGCCCCCTCTCCAGGGCCTCTTGTTTGAATGACAGGAGCAAACACAGCTGACAGCCGCGGTGAAACTCGAGCGATTAGAGCGATGCAAATATTGGGTGGTCTACCATAGTATTTACATGGAGATAAGCCCCTTAAAAACCATGAATTAATAAAGCATTAATTCTGTGTTTACTCCTGTCAACAAGACTCTGGAGAGGGGGCGGGCCGTATCTCCATGTAAATCCTATCGGAATCGGATCCATCAGGCTAAACTAACCTGTAGCTGCTCCGTCCACACTCACAACAACGTTGTAAATAAAGCAGCGACTGTATTCGAAATGACATAGGCCCTTTCTCATTTCATCAAATCCCCCTCGACTCCTCGGTCCTCCGGTAGTGACCCGGAAATGAATTTCAGTGCGCCATGTTGAAGGACATCTAATTTCTCTAAATGCACTTCGAGGACCGAGGATCGAGCGTCGAGGAAGCTCTCTGGAGGAGCTATAACCGAGGATACACTGATGGGTCCTCCACGGCTGCTTCGTGGATGCATTTCCGGCAACAGAGATGTTTCAAAGACTCGTGACGCACGGCCGGACTTATCTCAGCCAATGACAGCTCTGCATGCATCCCCTGGATATTATTTTATTAACTGCTTTCATTGCGACGCGATGTTTACAGTGAGAACAGCTGTGAGGTCCGTGCAGAAAGCAGAGCAGTGTGTATAATATATATCACTCAGTAGAACAGGCCTACTCTTTTTGCTTTAGTTTAGTAGATATCTACAAACAAAGAGTCGATATTTTTCTAAAACCATTTAGTGCTTCACAATTAAATACACCACGGCTGTAGCCTGTTTTAGGAGCTGTATATGCGTGTGTGTGGTGTAGGTGTGTGTGGTACAGTGTGTGCGTCGATGCAGCAGACAGACAGGTGTCAGTTGGTTTGGTGTCCTCTGCTTACTTTTAATACTTGTAAATAAAACTTTTGGCCCGTAATTTATTTTCCACATTGTAGCGACCAGAGAGAGGGGGGGGATATATCCAGTCTCTGATAGTGTTACGTTATTATGAGAGTGCTCTGCTTGATTCTGAAATTGTATATATTTATATAAATATATACATATATATGTGTGTGTGTGTCCGCATCTGTAGCCATTATTGTCTCATTATACCGCACTGTGAATGAATCAAAGTAAATATATAAGTCGTCATGAACACATCTGTCCATCAGACAGAGGACTGCTGTGCCTCCTGTCATCATTAATGGACGTCTCTTTAAAATGACCGCTCAGAGGAGAGGAGTTCTCATTTCTCTAACCGCCTGCTGCTTCCCCTCCTCTCTCCTCGGCTCCTCCGCTCGCATCTCCTGTGGGCGGGACTAAGTATCGAGGATAGGAGTCGAGGAGGGGAGTTCGAGAAATGAGAAAGGGCCATAGACAGTCTGTGTTTTGTATATGTTTAACTTTTGTCCAGTTTCTGAACAGATATGAGGAGCTGTGACTGTGAGCTCTGAGTGTGTGCTAACAGCTAACGGCTGATGTGTTGGGCCAATAACGAAGCGTCATTTCTTGACTGGCAGCAAATAAAAACACTCACAGCAGTGCTCCTATGGCTATCTCTGTCCAATCACAAACAAGAAATGTTCTCCCTAAGGAATACCCTTTCCGTCCAATGTGAAATGCTGTTGTGTTTTGTGAAATGTTGTGGTGTTTTGTGAAATGCTGTTGTGTTTTGTGAAATGCTGTTGTGTCTTCCACTTCAGGGCCACCGTAGTACTTGTATCTGCCTTATAAATCCAGTATCAAATGCAGGGTAGCGAGAGGCATGGACGATGGCAGAGCAGAGAGTTGATTCCTAGTTGAGACATAAGAAATAAATTGAAGACACAAACACAGAACAAACGAGGCCGTTTCTCATTGGATGTTCAAGGGTTTCCGTTTATATATGTACAATTAAAATCACAGTTTTAACAAAATATAAAATAAATAACATTAACAATACTAAGATAAATGCATTCCGAGTCACCAGTCTGGTTAAGATCTAGGCATCTCTTTTTTTGAATCTGTTGTTTCTGCCTGCGCAGACAACTACACACATTTTCCTCAAACTACATTTCCCATGAAGCACTGGGTGTAAGCATCCCATCTCACATAACATATTTTTTTTCTCTATATATTTTTTTTCTTAGTTGTTTTTCAATAATATATCTATATATATTTATATTTTTTTGCACCTGGGATTTCCTCCCACCCCCCTTCCTGAATTGACCAACCACAGTTCAGCCCTGCAGCCTCCTGCAGCCAATCAGGAGCAGGCGTCCGAGTGGGACAGACAGTGGTGAGGTCAAGGTGAGAGGTCACAGAGGCAGAGGTCAGCAGCAGCAGTGCCCAGGTAGGCCACCCTGGTGTGTGTGTGTGTGTGTGAGAGTGTAATTTGCATTACTATACTTATTAGGACCACTTTAACAATCATTTTTAGGAACTTTAGAGGTCTTTTATCATCGTTTCTAAGCAATACAACTCTCCAAATCTTTTCTAAATCGTATTCATCAAGCCAAATGGCACAGAAAATATTAAACAGTTATTTAAAATACCAAAAAGCTGCCAATTTTCAAATGTGATGTTTGTTGAGCAGATCAATTAATAGTGAAACATAGAATTATCTCATTATTTAAAGCCAGTCGAGCCATTACAAAAAAAGGTCACCCAGGCCTTTGAGAAATATTGGACAATATACCATTTAGAGGGTGTGTTGCACTCAATATGAATACAAGATTGCTGTATTTCAACAGTAACAGACTGTAGGGTGCAGTACTTCTTTACAGCTGAATTGATTAGAGTGGATTGTGAAATATTACATGATACTGTAACGGTTACTTTGGTAGGCTTGGTCATATCATGCTGAGGGTTTAATTTAGCAAGATGATATGGCTGCTCAATTAATCGTATTTTAATCGCAATTACGATTTTGGCTTGCAACGATTATGAAAACATCAAAATAAAACGTTTCTTTTTTTTTTTTAATTAATTTTTTTTTTTTATTGGTTTTTCAGTTGAATTATACTTAAAGTTCAGGGTAATCAACTGTTAAAAACATACTGTTCAAAAAATGTTTTTCAATAAATTGATGTTATCAAGGATGGATAATCGTTTTTAATAATCGTGATATCAATTATTGACCCACAGAATCGAGATTATGATTTTTGCCATAATCGAGCAGCCCTACAAGATGAGGTAAAGATCCTCTGAAATATAGTAACACAAACTGTGTAAATGTGTGTGTGTTTTCCAAACTCCAGTGTTTATTGCACCTGTGTGTGTGTCTGTGGTGTTGTGTAGGGTGGGGGATCAGTACACTCTAAGAGAATTGTTTTCCTCTTTTTTGCAAAGAATCCAGGAAGGGGTCAGAGTGGGAGAATTCAAGAAACAAAAAGAAAATCAACAAAATTGAAATGTTCCGTATAGTTTTCTCTTAAAAAATAGACGTCTTGTCTGTTTGTAAATCAGTAGTCGGAGGGAATTGACATCCATCCATTTGTCCTTTTTGTTTATCGCAGGAGTGAAATGATTGAGCCAGCAAACAAGTGGATAAATAAACGGCAAACAAGAAACACACGTTTTCGTTGTGGTTTGTCGCGGGGGTTGAAGGGAGCGCCCTGTGTTTTCCAGTTGAAAGAGAGAAAGAGAAGAGAGAGAAGGAATCAGACAGCATCCATGTTTTTCTGTCGCCTTTCTCGAAACCACAGGAGGAAAACAAGGTGATGAGGCGGGCGGAGGATAGGAACATTCACCTTTAACTGGCTCTGAAAGGTGATTGGACGGCATGAGGGGCGGGGCTAATATGTAAAAATCCACTTCCATGGCACAGGTGTTTTTTTCCCATTGAAATGCATTAAAGTCTCCCAAGTAATCATGTGAATCCCCACATATCCCAATACATATTTATTTCTGTTTAGAAGAAGAGAAAAAAGGTGAGGTAATGAGGAAGGAGGAGATGTCCTTAGGTAGAAAAATAGGTTGTAAGGTTAAATAGAAGGATGTAGGTGGAAGTAACAATATGGCCAGTAAAAATGTTTTAATAATGTTTCCAGTTTAAAACTCATTTAAGGGACCCTTATAATAAAAACGTGTTTATGTAGAGTGTTATTTAAAATTAGCAGATATATGTAATGTTTTAAGGGTTTTTATCAATACTGTTATGAGAGACAGAAATATGGTATTTATCAGACCACAATTTATTTTGCTTTTTAAAATGTTTCCTAATCTAAAATGCTATGAATCGAGTTCTGATACTATTTCAGACTTCTTTTCATGATAACAATTGTTTATTTTAAAGTATTCATAAAATATGTTTAGAATATTGTTTTGATTACACAACATTGTATTATCTGTATTGTGGTTTTCTTTTGGGATGGGAATGGGAGGGAGAATGGATCAGAGTAAGAAAAGATTGAATGAGAACAAACTGGAGAGAAAAGAAAAGGAGTTATTGGCAACGGAACTAAACGTTGAGGAATAAACAAGAAATGAAAAGAAAGTCTTGGCAGTAATCGGAGAGATTTGGGATTTGTTGAAACGGAGTGAGGAGTCGTCTGATCTTTTTTGGAAAGTTTGGTACTGGGAGGAGTGTGTGAGAGAAGCGATGAAATGATCTGGCATCCATCCTGTGAGCTCAGGACCGGGAGAGGAAGAGGAGGAGGCGGCACTAGGACTCGGAGGAGGTGCGCGAGCCGCCCTGAACGAGCGACCTGTAGATGCTGGAGGAGAGGAATCGTGGGTAGGAGTCCCGGTGCATCAGAGTGTAGATCTGGAGCTGGGCGTCTTCAAACACGTGAGGCGTCGGGTTCTGCCTCTTCCTGTTGATCATCTCTCGAACCCTGGCGTCCAGGCTCACCTGCAGGGAGAGGCAGAGGAGTGTAGTGACGAGAGGGGATTCATAAAGTCATGCATTTGATGTTTTAGCATCTTATTTACATCTGCACCTCAACCTTCACAACTTTCTAAAAACAAACAACTGTAGGAATTAGTGGTAAGAGAGAGACTTGACAATCTTTTAAAATATGAGGCTGGTCTATTAACACTTTGATTATAATATTAGTATCAGCATACATTTAGGTTGATAGTAAAACTGTCTGTACTGAATGATAAGAACTGTTCAAATCTCTAGAGGACAGTAAAGGCGCTTCAACGCTTCCTATATGAACCCCTTTCAGCATCGGACACATTGGACCACACATTGCGAAAGGATAGGAGATAATGCTGTCCCACAATTCCTTGCGGTCAGAATATTTAAAGTGACGCAGTCATGAATACAACCCATAGTAATCGACACCTGGATAATATGAGTTACCCGTGTTTATCAAGCATTTTTCATCGTATGCCATATCTTGCCGAGGAGCTTATCGGCTAACTTTCACAACAATTTGTCAAACCAAAAGGCGAGCTATGAACGATCAGCTAACTACTGCTGTAAAACCATTAAATTAAGTCCAATTAAACTATTTATATAGATTTCAACACATTTGAATGGGGATATGCACAGATGTAGTTGATGTGTCAGCTTAAGAATGTTGCATTTAGTTATCTATATTCAACTATTTCCATACAATAATACTTCTAATTGGGATTTATGGGGATTAAAAACATGGACAGTACGGTGAGGGAGAGCACCGGCAGCAACCATTTAGTTTCACTTCCTTTTTTTATATCCAATTTTAATTCCAACCTTGGTAATGATTGTAATTGTAAGATGAGGTTAAGGAAAAGTGGTTAGGAAAAGATATACTTGATATTTTTTAATATTCAACCTTAAAGGTAATTCACTTCAGAAACACTTGTTATATTCCATGGAATGCTCTTAACATCCCGATAGCAATGAATATATTAAATGCTTTGACAATAAATACATACAAACATTTCATCTGTGGAAGCCGTAGCGCTGTAAAAAGCACGACCAATCATCTGAGCCGGCCCGGCTAAAGTAACTGGATGGCCTACCTGCCTGTCAGCCTTCCATCTGTGCACAGACTTATCTCGTGCCCTCATTGGTCATGTGCGCGTTCGTGTGTGTTGGAGGAGGGGCTCTGTAAGGAGGTCTGAAGGAAGGGGCAGATTTTTTCCAGTTGTGTATTTTCAAACTCTAGCGCACTCTAACTGGTTTCTCCATTCTTACCTACCCTACCTTTAACACTGGTTTTATAATGAGAACAAGTAGATCATGTTTTTAAAAAATTGCACGTATACATCTGTCAGATCTGCACATATTGAAGGTGTTTTGTGCAAAAGAATCTTGTTACTAATGAAACTCCAGGTATGATTTCATACGGGAACCAGCACTGAAAACACAAGAGCGGCCCCACAGCCTCGACACAACCGCAGATATTTATAGAATGACAAGCTATCTCTTATGTTTTTCCTCTGTTCTTATTTAGGACACACGCACACATTTCACCAAGGTCAGGCATGCAGACAGACCGCCTGGCATGCATCTTCTCTGCCAAACTCACACGTTTTCATATCTCTGTATTTTAATGTGTGTGAGTCTATAAAAAGCCTCCACTGCCAGGAGGTGAGAGCAGCAATTTATCATTTTCTGTAAACACACAAACACACATTCAGACATTGAACATACAAACACACAAATGTCTGAAGATGCCAACACACACACACGCACTGAGGATGGAGCCTGACAAGCAAAGCCTCCAGCTCTTGGACTAAATAAAGCAGTCACTGTTAAACACGCGCACACTCACAGTCAGTCAGTAAGTTAAAAATAGCTGTGAAGCAGAAACCGCTTGCTACATTTCTCAGCAGAAAAGCGCTAACAAATTCCCTGTGTGTGTGTGTGTGTGTGTGTGTGTGTGTGTGTGTGTGTGTGTGTGTGTGTGTGTGTGTGTGTGTGTGAACTACAGTGTGTCTACGTTTATAGCCAGCAATAATCACTTCAGCGGGGATTCACATTTCATGAGGAGGGTTTTAGTGTGAATGCTGAGCACGTGCAGAACAGCTGACAAATCAAAATCTGTAAATGTGCAGCGGCACCAAAGATGAATTGAGATGAAGCATCAGAGATATTAAACACAGAGGCTGCAGTTTTAATACTATTAGAAAGTATTGGATGGAATCATATTAATGTGGGGCAGCAACTTCATTCCCTAATTATTGGTTTATCCTTCAAATGAATACATGTGTTCTATATTTGGCTTGTGATCTAGACAGCTGTGGTGGTACTTCTTTTGTAGATTTATTTTTTGTATTTTATTATATATGAAGGAGGAGCTCAGGTCATAAGATTGTCATTGCCCTTCTACACTGTAGCCTTGTGCATATGACAATACAATCTTTGAATCTTGAGATTTCCACAGGAAGAAGCTTACAAACCAGGTCTCAACAACTAAAACAATTCTTGGACAAACGAATGCCTTCACACAAAAAAAAAACAAAAAAAAACTGATCCATAGGAAATGTGTGCTTACTTAAAAAATAAATAAATAAACCAATTGACTAAATAAATACTTGCAATCATAAAGCTCTGTTGAAATCTGTTCTGATGCAGGTAGTAACCTATAGTAGTTTTTTATGTTGAAAAAATTATGAAAATCACCCTCAATCAGAAAAGTTAAAAACAGCCAATAAGTCTCAAAAGAGGAGAGTTTTTTGTATCTAATGAAAGGAAGTGTGCATTACAGTATGTAGAAGAAGGATCACACACCCCAGAGAGTGCAGCCCCCCCCCCCCACCTCTAATCTTAAACCCTAAGGGAAGGGCGTTGCCGCATCCTGATTGGCTGAGAGGGGGAGGCCCCCAAGCTGTTCTCAATTCTTAATTAGGAGCCACAGGTGTTCCGAATGACCTCCGATCAACTCTGGGGGATTGTTCACAATACAATCTGCTAAAGTAGATCTCATCAGATTTCTTTGACTTTAAACAACTTTGACTTGGTTTCGACAAATTATTAAAATAATCATAACCCAACTCTGTTTCACCTCTCAAGTCAAAGTATCCACACTTTTACTTTTTGGCATTTATGGTCAATTGACGTTATTTACAGAATATTCCACCTTATTGTTTTGTTGTATCAGTGAATGAAGCGAGCTCAAACTATCTAAATGTATATATATTATATCGTTGAGATTATTGGTACTTTTCTTGATGGATTATCAAAAACGTGTGTATGTCAAGGTTAAGTCAGGATTTTTGTAATGGCACCAGATGCTATAATTATGTTTAATTAAACAAATAATTCAAGTGTGGAACACGACTTTGTCTTCCGAATACTCAAATAAGAATCATTCATGTTATTTTTGCAGCATTAAGATGAAATAACCCCTTCTTCCAATTGAATAACATTTACAAATGTGTCAAATTTGACCCGAGGGCAACAGGAATGTAATGCACAGTGACATATTACGAGGAAAAGCAACATATTTTCACATTTAAGAAGCTGGAGCCATGCAGCAAGAAAGACTTAACCCAACCCTTCTCCGTGTCCAGATGATAATGTAAGAGAACAATTAAAATGGTTCATGATCTGGGGAGAAGGAACATGTTCAGTCAATTGTTTTCCAAGTATAAGCCGTAGCCCACTGATGGCTCAGCTTGAAGTCCTCAGCTCGAGCACCATTCATATCAATAGAATACTCTTTATGTAACGAGCTGTTGAGTTATTGAGAATCTAAATGTTGGACAGGCTGACAGGCGGGCACAGATGAGGCAACAGAACACAGACGGTGAAAAACTAAATGCATCTGCCAGATCTTACATAAGAAAATGTTTATAAACCGCTGTCGGTCGCTGAATTAAAACCAGCTCATTTCTAAGAGACACCAGAAGAGATCTTGAGCAACGTTCGCCTCGCAGTTAAACATCCTGAAGTGATTAACGAGCAAAACTCTTTTGGAATTCAAACAATGACACAAACTTTGCATCCCTGGAAACAGTGTGTCCAGGGAGCTACGTCATTACATCAAAAAGTAAAACAAACAAAAACAGTAGAAAACATTCCTGTTTCCTATTTGCAACTGCTGTAATAATCTCGAAAAAATCTTTGACAAAAAAAGAACATAATTAAACATTTATAGTGATATGTGTTTAAACCAAATTGACGAAATGAAACCACAACCAAATATCTATTTAGATGTGTTTGTATTTGTTCTAAAACGTTGAAACTAAGTTAGGGTTAGGTAAGACTTCTGATTTAATTCATTATTAAAAATGAGTGAATCTTATTTTCTCATAGAGCTGGGCGCCGCCAGGGGTTTTGGGCCCCATGAAAATATATCACATTGGCCCCCACCACCAGGCCCAGGCCACGCCGTCGCCAACCAAGCACAATTGCTGTAACCACACCTCCAGAACCCAACCCACTCATTTATGCTTTAAATAACTCTTAAACTTAAATCTATCTTGTAGTCCAATACTAACTGCACAGTATTTACTGACACTGAGCGGTGAAAATATAACACTGTGCAGACTGCAAATTCTACTGCAACATTCTGCTGCAGAATTCACTATTTGATATAAGACTAACATTCCTGACAATAAACCTCAATAGTCATCTTTTATGGTGTACATGCCTTTTTAATGGAACATTCATAAATCAAAATAAATATAACTTAAATATACATGACCTCTTAAATTAAAATACATTAAAGGTGGGGTAGGTAAGTTTGAGAAACCGGCTCGAGATACACTTTTTGTTATATTCCATGGAATGCTCTTAACATCCCGATAGCAATGAATATTTGAAGTGCTTTGACAAAAAATCCATACAAAAATATCATCTGTGGAAGCCGTAGTACTGTAAGAAGCACGACCAATCATCTGAGCCGGCCCTGCTAAAGTAACTGGATCGGCTAAAGTAACTGGATGGCCTACCTGCCTGTCAGCCTTCCATCTGGGCACAAACTTATCTCGTGCGCGTTCGTGTGTGTTGGAGGAGGGGCTCTGTGAGGAAGTGGCAGATTTTTCCCAGCTGTGTATTTTCAAATTCTAGCGCACTCGAGCTGGTTTCTCCAAAATGACCTACCCCACCTTTAACACCAATATTATCATTTAAAAAATGCTATAACAAAAAAAATAAGATAAGCAGCAGATGTTTTAATTAAATATACATACCAACTACAAAATAAGCGGGTATTAAAGTGTAAACGGATAGCAAAACGGAAATGGAAGTGAAAAGGCCTGATGGTGGTGCTAAATCAGAGCCTACGACCTGTTCTCAGTCTTTTTCTCATCATGTATCTTCTGTGCAGTGATCCAATATCGTTACCATAGCCAGTTATTACGAGCCCTGGCTCAGCCTTACTCACCAAGAGCCCAGCGCCTAGCCTTCTTACAGGCAAAGTCACTGATCAAGTCCTTGAAGACCATCTTTCTAGCCAACTGGCTTTCAATGGAGAGCCTAAATATGGATCTGGTGGTCCTGGCACCAGGGGGAGGGACAACTGGTTTAGTATGAATGGCTGCTAAAAATGTACCTGCATTTACTAAATGTCAGCTAAAAGAGTGCAATGAAAAACCTTTTCTGCATTTTCTGTGAAGATATTGACAGAACTTAAAGGTGGGGTAGGTCATTTTGGAGAAACCAGCTCAAGTGCGCTATAATTTGAAAATACACAGCCGGAATAAAATCTGCCACTTCCTCACAGAGCCCCTCCTCCAACACACACGAACGCGCACATGACCAATGAGGGCACGAGATAAGTTTGTGCCCCGATGGAAGGCTGACGGGCAGGTAGGCCATCCAGTTATTTTAGCCGGGCCGGCTCAGATGATTGGTCGTGCTTTTTACAGCGCTACCAGAGCCCTAGAGATACTTAGTATCATAGGGCTCTGAGTACTACGGCTTCCACAGATGACATTTTTGTATGTATTTTTTGTCAAAGCACTTCAGATATTCATTGCTATCGGGATGTTCAGAGCATTCCATGGAATATAACAAAAAGTGTATCTCGAGCCGGTTTCTCAAACTTACCTACCCCACCTTTAATGTAAGCAAAACATTACAATTATTATTTACAATGGACTAAGCTTAGCTAACAGACTAATTTCCACCACACCCACCTCTTCCTTTGAACAACTGGGTGACATACTGTCGCCCTTTAGTCCCTCTCTCTTGTCTTTCTCTCCTTTCTTTTCTTTTTTGAAAGCCTGACTTCGTGAGTCGTTGAGACATCGTTCACACGTAACTACTAGCATCCCTGCTCCTATGCTCTCACTCTCTGCTGCTAGAAAGAGCGGTGCCACACAGCGTTTGGCGGCAGGACCAAACCATTACATGTAAATAGAGGGGGGTGTTCGATGCTTTGGATAATTAACTTTTGGAAGAAAAAAAGTGAAATGAATCGTAAGTTTAGTGAGTACATCATCAATAAGACGTTATATTAATGTTAATTATTATTGATGATTGATCAAAGGTTACTTACACATTTTTTCTTAATGTTCTAAAAATGTTTGGGGCCCCTATCAGTCACGGACCCTTTGAATCGTCCTAACTTTTCACCCCCTTACGGCGCCCTTGGGTGCAGCACAATGATTCTCTTTTGCAACACATTGACCCATCTGTGAATAGAGTCTACTCTTCGTGCTCACTCTGAATCACACATGACCATGCGCTGGAGGAAGGATCACTGTCCCCTATTATACTGTTTCTCATCAACATATAACAGCTCTCAGATATACACAGAACATGTCTCTGAAGTGTTTGGCTCCAAACACCAAACAGATCATGGCAGCATCCAGTGGCGAACTGTGTGTCTATCACAACTGGACCTTCTGTAGACACACACACCCCCCGCGGCGTTATATGTGTCTATCAGAACTGGACCTTCTGTAGACACACACACCCCCCGCGGCGTTATAATGTCCATCTTTTCACTGAACTGTCGTCTTGAAAAGGGTACTCACAACAATTCCGCAACAACTTCATCTTCAGCTGTTGCCCTTGTCATTTTAACGTTAAAAACAATAAAACGGCATGAATTGCTTCGTCGCATTCGTTCTTCTGTCTCGAGCCAGTTAACTAGCGGGCCTTCTAGAACACCCTGGAACCGAGGGAAACTCTGAAAGAACACGCCCATTGGCTACAAATCAATATATGATTGGTTGATCAAACTGTCAGTCCAAACGTACGCTCTCATTCAGTGCAACGGCCAGGGCATTCGATCAAGGATGTAGAAAACCTTGGTTGAAGGATATTCTACCCAGAGACCCAGAACAAGATCTGATTGGTTGCTTTCTTTTCTAACACAAAACCACTGAAATGCGTAGTGCATGGTCCGAGAAGGACAAACAAATCAACGTAACACTAATATTACAGATCAACAACACAGATACTCATTTATTCATTTTATTTATATAATTAAATCGATTTTTTTGTTTGTTTTATCTGAGTGTTCCAGGGTATTCTCTGACTACCTTGAAGGCCCTCACGGTTCGCCACTGGCAGCATCCCATAATCCCCTCTGTTTCAGCCCTGTTTCCAAAGTGCTGATTCTCTGTCTGTTACTTTAGATGAAAATAAGGAGCCCCTCCCCACGCCCCTCTGATGCGGCTTTCACACCAGCGCTTTTCAGTTTCTAGCTCCGAGCGGGAGCTTTTCTGGTTCAGCTCCGGTTTCCCTTTTCAGCTCCCGCTCTGTGCACACCGCCCACTGGCGCCCCAGAGCTGCCCTTGCTGCGTCATGACGTCACCGTTTACATCGCTGATTTTCCCCCCAAAGGCAGCCATTACGGCGCTCACAACAACAACTGCGTCGGGTCGATGATCGTGTTGCTTTTAATCACACGAAGCCAGAATAAATTGAATAACGACTTCTCCAACCTTATACTTTTCTCCAGGGTGCCGTGGTTCATTGTTTATTAATGTGTTTCTGCAGCATTTACCGACCGCTGCAGTGCTGGCTGCTCTTCCACGGGAGTTTATTCTCCCGTTAGCTCCCGGTTAGCTCACACTGCAGCGGCCGCTCTAAAGTATTCACTGTCCGACTCACACAAGCAGCTGATGCATATCCCCAGTTCCCCTTAGCCTAAGTGAATGTGTGTCAGTCTGAATTGACACTGTTTGGTATCACAACGCTGTTATGAAAGTTTCTCTGGTATAAAACGGGTGATGTTGGCATAGCAACCGAAGCTAAACTGACTACTTGCATCCGATAGCTGCAATAATACAAAACAACACGTCTGCCTCTCTCCACAATGATCGATAACAGTGAACGGATGGTCAAAGTAAGGTACAAATAAACAGAATCGCACGAAGCCTGGTTAGTGTTGCCTGACTTTATAAAGTGTGTTTATAGGCACTACTGCTTGTAGGCAGGCATAACAGTCGACCCATGGGAGGTGGGTTTAGTTTCCTGCACGCCTCGACGTAAGAGAGACGTAAGCGACGTCACCTCTTAGCTCCAAAGCTCTTGCCTCTGGACCGACAATTTTTTGGAGCTGGAAATGAAGCGGATTCCGGAGCTAAGAGCCGGCGCAGCTCCGGTGTGAACTGGAAAACCCGGCGCTTTTCAGGCTCTTTTCAGGCTCTTTTCAGGCTCTTTTCAGGCTCTAGCTCCGAGCTGAAAAGGCGCTGGTGTGAAAGGGGCATGAGAGACATTTGGTTAGAAAGAACACAATGGTGCTCTAGGAGGAGATTCAGGTGATAAGGGGGGGGGGGGGGGGGGGGTTACCTTGGCTGCTGATTGGCTAATGGTTACACAAGCCACAAAATCGTTATGACATCATAAAGTGGCCAAAATCTGATCAGCTCAAATGGATCAGGAGAAAAAGAGAGAATCTTTTCTCCTGAAACGTCCAGAGTCTCTTTCCACAGAGACATGAACAAGTGGATTTTGCATAATAGGTGACCTTTAAAGGTCCCATGTCATGGCCATTTCTACTGATCATAATTCCATTGTTGAGGTCTACTAGAATAGATGTACATTGTTCAATGTTCCAAACTCACATTGGTTTCTCAAACAGCATCTCTGTATAATATGTGTATTCACTCTCTGACAGCGAGACACGGCGCAACTCCATTTGGACCAATCGGTCCATTAGGATCGTCGTCACGTCACTTGGTACCAGGAAGAAAAAAATTGAAAAAGAAAAATCTGCAACGAGGCGTTCTGGGGCAGCATAGACGGGTATTTTCTGTGTTAGAGTTTTACTCGCTACAGGGTGTACTTTGAGGGTTTGTGACTCTGCAGACCGTTTACATGCAGAAACACCTTCATAACACACAAAGGGACGGGTGATAACCGGAAAAGCATGACATGTAAAGAAAGCGGCCTCCCTCCCGGTCAGAAACCCCCGTAAGCGATTCTCTGTGGGAAGCTTTCCTACCTCTTTTGGTGACAGTATGGAAATGTAGTCCTCGTAGATGGATCGCGCTTTCTCCTCGATGGCATTCTTGTTGATCTCCTGTTTGAGGTCTTCGCAGGCCAGCCAGAACAGCATGTTGTCCTCGCTGTACTCCGTCCGCAGGAACTCCCGGAAAACATTTCGCCCCGCCGGGTTCTTCATCAGCTTGTCGAAGGACTGAGACCACAGCCGGATCTCTTCCATTGAGGGTTTGGTGCTGACGAAGGAAGAGCGGGAAGTTGGTTAATTTCCTCATTGGTTTTTGTATTAATGTATTTGTTGTCAAATGACTGTCATGGTCCAAATCTTATAGCTTACTGATTACAAAAGAGGATTGGGATAGAATTACAACGTCACTCGGGGTTACAGCACGAGTTATGTTTCTGATTCAACTGATACAAAAAGAAAAACATGTTCTGTCCGTGAATCCGTGTTTAAGATTGTATAAAATCCTATTCATCCTACATTTAGAAGTAGAAGTAGTTAAAAGCACTCAATAGAGCAAAGACCTTTAACGAAGTTGGACTATCCTTTTTATATATAGTGGTAAAGAAGTACTATGACTTTTATTTTGATGGTCCCCAGAGGATGAATCCTAATGACTCCTTAGCCAATACCAGGTCCCAAATCCTAGCATGCCCATGCTTAACGTTGGCATTGGAACAATTATATTGACTATATTAAGTTTATATTAATCACAACTTTATAATGTGCGAGCAGGGCAATAAACATTTTTGTTTTAGATTAAGAGAGAGCAGAGGTTCAAGAAAATTATCACAAATCTTCCTAATTATGCACCAAACCAAACCAAGTGTGTGTGCGCGCGCGCGCGCGCGCGCGCGTGTGTGTGTGTGTGTGTGTGTGTGTGTGTGTGTGTGTGTGTGTGTGTGTGTGTGTGTGTGTGTGTGAGAGAGGCACTGCGCACTCACCAAGCTTCACAGTTTGGTATGGTTTCCATCTTGGTGTCCTGTGATAATCTCCTCCTCCTCCTCCTCCGTCTCTCCTCTTCATTCCTGACAGGGAGAGACTGACATGATTAAACTGCTCTCAGGAGGGAAACACACACACACACACACACACACAAAACCACAGCTGATACAGAGTAATTGCGGTTAAACTATCTTCAAATATGTTATTACCTAATTTAATGATAACACTACCCACAGTAATGCTAACAGCCAACTGTAAAACAAGCAAGTGTCTACATGTTCAGTGTGTGTGTGTGTGTGTGTGTGTGTGTGTGTGTGTGTGTGTGTGTGTGTGTGTGTGTGTGTGTGTGTGTGTGTGTGTGTGTCCATGCGTGCGTGTGTGTGAGTGTGTGAGAGAGAGAGAGGGAGAGAGAGCTGTAAATGATGAGGTCCCCTGTGGGAGCCACAGAGACCTAATCACTGCACAGCTACAGTTTGACTAACACCTGGAGATATTGGTGTGATACAGTGGTTCTTGCAGAAATCTAAAAAAGTAAAAGGTCAAACGAGGTCAATTAGGACTCCCGTTTTATTCCTTGGAGGTTTTGTATAAATAAAATGTTCATAGTGCATAAAAAAGTGTTTAAAAGATTGGTGACATCCTGACAGTTTAGTTTCAACGAGAGCCGTTTGTGTCTTTGACATGCTTGTAGCACTGCCAGCTGTGCAGCCCCAAAACCCCAGAGGCTCCTCTGCACCTCTTTAGAGATGTAGCATGTATCCAAGCATGCTCCTGTGGCTGCAAAGTGGAAACCACAGGAACTGTGATTGGTTAACTCGGCTGCCTGCGTTTCCTCTACAAGTCTCTGACTCCAGCAGAGATGGTTGCAAGCGGCACTCTTTTCAGTAGAGAGAAAGGGCAACTAATGCTACACGATTAAAAGCTATTCTGTGCAATAGATGCATCTGAATAAGGACACCCAACACAGACAGTACACGTTATTAGATCCTTAACACACTTCTCGAGTTTAACTGACAAAAACTGTTGTAAGTTTTTTTACAGCTGTGCTCACAGGACCACCGCACATCCAGACAGCTGTGTGTGTGTGTGTGTGTGTGTGTGTGTGTGTGTGTGTGTGTGTGTGTGTGTGTGTGTGTGTGTGTGTGTGTGTGTGTGTGTGTGTGTGTGTGTGTGTGTGTGTGTGTGTGTGTGTGTGTGTGTGTGTGTGTGTGTGTGCTTACATTAGAGCAGCATGTGTTGGTTTGTATGAACTTGTCTGTGTAAATGCAGTGTGTGTGTGTGTGTGTGTGTGTGTGTGTGTGTGTGTGTGTGTGTGTGTGTGTGTGTGTGTTTTTGTCTCCTACCATGAGCAGCTGCAGCAGCAGCACCAGCAGAAGCAGCAGGCGTTTGGCCGTTGGGAATTCTGGGTAGTGGTCATGGCCCGCCCCCCTCCCGTCCCACTCAGTGCCGAGGTCTCGCTGCGACCCCCCCCCATGGCCAGCTCGCCCCCTCGCTCGCCTGGGATCGGACCAGTGTACTGCAGAGAGAGAGAGAGATTCTGTGATCTCTTCTTCCCCATCTTTGACAGAGTGGTGGAAGAAGTATTTTATTTACATTAAATATCACAAATAAAAAAAAACATAACCAATTCAAAACCCCAGAATCCAAAGCGATACTCTCTTAGCAGAAAATCTAATTATTATATATATTTAATCGATTATTAAGTTTTAACGACTTTATTTACTGTAGTTCAAGGGTTCCTAACCTGTGGGTCGGAACCTTAACAGGTGTCGCTTGTTAAATCAGAAGGGCCTTGAGAGCACTAATGGGTTATGAACCAAGGCTACCCAAGAGTTCTACTACACACATGTGCGTTGTTCAAAGATACGCGCGTGTGTGGGAGAAACGGCTGCAGCAATGCGGTGGGAGTCCCCGACTCATGAAGGAGACACGGGGAGAGCAGGAGCTTTGATGTCAAACACTGACGGTTTATTAGGAGCTTCGGCCGGAGGATTCACATCACAAGTCACAGAGCCAGAGGTTCTGACTTCACGAGAGCGCTGCCACGTCAATTCTGAAGAGCCCCTCTCTCGATAGAGCTTTTAACTAGTTCCGAGAGAGTCATCAACATATTTGGGCAGATAGACTAAACAGCTGGGAACACGGAATCACTTGCGTCCGACGCCTATGGCCTCGAAGATTTCACACAAGAAGGAAGTGTTCCAGTGTGCCCATAACACCATTCGTTGCCCGGTCATAAACTGGTAACAACAACATATGGCTGAAGCAGCCGCCCCTTCCTTAAGGGAGATAACAGACGTCAGGGTCAAAGGGCAAAAGGTGTATATCGAGGAGAATTACCCCCAAACAGCACCATGCATCTCCGACATATCAACATGTTATTAATGTGGCACGGGGATTCTGCTTAACGGCACCTGGAAAGATGGGAAGGAAAATAACTTTTGGGATGTTTCTGATGTTCCAACATAGAGAAACGCGTCTGTCGTGAAGAGGGAGAAACTTGAGCTTAAACATCACTGCTGGTGTTAACCAAATAACAGGATGCCTACCAAGGACACACAGTTAATGTGTGTGTGTGTGTGTGTGTGTGTGTCAACGTTATTTAGAAATGATTGATGATTTTGAGGGTTACCAATAACAGAATAAACTTGTTTGTTTTGAAATCTTATTGGTTCTTTAAGTCCAGACAAACTTTACAACACTGCTGTTTCCTTGAATCAGAAATGCTAATAATACTTGTAATGTAATTGTAGTTTACATGAAAGAGAGCAAGAAAGCAGAACATGGCAAAGAAAGAGAGATGTGTCTGTTTATGAAGAAGCGCATTTCAGGGTATATAAGGCAGTTATAGTTATATAAGCACTTCTCTGCCGTGTAACCTGCTTTTAGACGTGAACAAAAGAACACAACGCTGACGATTTCAATTCAGATGAGCAGAAAATAACTGTTTTTCAGTCAGTCTTTGACCATATTCTAGTCAGCACTCTCAGAAGAAAGAAGTCCTGAGGGTTAACTGAAGAAAAAGGGGGATATATAAGAGAATTACAAAAAGGGTGAGGGATGCTAAAAGATGTCAAGAGAGATTATATAAAGTAAAAGAGGAAGAGAGGAAGAGGGAAACAACAGGGGGAATGGAAGAAGAGACAGAGAGACACTTTGTAGAATAGAGGAAGTGAAAGAGAGGGTTAGCGGGTATGGAGACAGACGTGATGCATCATGTGATGGAGCTGTGAACACACACACACACACACACACACACACACACACACACACACACACACACACACACACACACACACACACACACACACACACACACACACACACACACACACACACACTTTGGGTTCTGTACCCACGTCCTATTTAAAAACACACTATCATTTTTGAAAATAGACCAAAGAATAAAACGGGACCGCAGCTCGGATGCTATTTATAGTCGTGGGACATATGGGCCAGACACACACACTGTACCGTCGGCCTCGGTAACACATGTATGAGCACATACTGTGTAGGCCAACATCATGTGCTCACACACATGTGCACAATAGGATTGCAAATATACACACAAATATAATGAAGGAACAAACAAAGAGGCATGTATATGTAAACATAAAGGTGCAGTCAAATGTACAGAGAAAAGGAAGCACACATGTAAACACACACACACACACAATGTGTGTGAGCGGATTATTAGATTGGGTACTTTTATAAAAAATGGTGTGTGTGTATATATATATATATATATATATATATATATATATATATATATATATATATATATATATATATATATGTGTGTGTGTGTGTGTGTGTGTGTGTGTGTGTGTGTGTGTGTGTGTGTGTGTGTGTGTGTGTGTGTGTGTGTGTGTGTGTGTGTGTGTGTGTGTGTGTGTGTGTGTGTGTGTGTGTGTGTGTGTGTGATTCCAACACTCCAGTGAGTAGGTGAATATGGCAGGACAGCATGTTTTACTTCCTGCTGTGTGTCTGACTGAAGACACACAGCATTGATTCCACATGAAGACAGTACCTCAAATATAACAGTCTTTATAAAATGGACAAGTCAAATCAAGCAATCTGATTGGTTCTTAGCTGTGATATAATGAGCATATACCACGGCCTGTCGTGAGCTATTGCTTAAATATATAACTGTAAACATGTAGTTCTGTTTTTCATTAGGAGAGAACGGAGGTGGAATGGTCAGAAATGTTCACAGTCATGCAGCAAACCAAACAACATGTGACTCTTTTCATTAGCAGCGCCATCGTTTGGCTGTAAAACTAGAAGTTATGTAAATGAGGCTTTTGTTTGTGCTCGAGTGACAAGAATAAGCATCAGATGTAAACGATGTGTGGAACGATGCAAATCATTTACTTAATATGATATTAATATTTCTCTCTCTTAAAATGTTGTTTTCTAGTTTGAGATCCACCTAAATTATCTGAACACGGCGGCACGTTGGACATTTATGTTTTGGAGAAGCGTTACAACATCTTTTACACAGTCTTTTTTTGTTTTAAGTGTCCTTTCAACAGCCTGTTGGTAAACTTGACTGCAGTCACTGGGACAACACGGCATTAAGATAGGACAAGATAAACCTATATTGGTCCCTGTGGGGAAATGCAGGTGTCGTCATAGCAACAATAGCCATGGGACACAGGCTGACACACCAACTGTTATGACACCCATTGAGAAAATGTACAGAGTTACAGATGCTGGTTGATCAGAAGCTAACATAGAAAACGGGGCGGGGCTTCAAGTATTCATAATGATCCCCTTTGCAAACTTAAACACTTTTAGTAAACTGCACTTTTCTCTGTTAATGTGTTTAACCAACAAAGTGTGTTCTTCAGACGTGTGTACCCTGTGTGTGAGTGTACTCCAAACACACACTTCACAGTTACCTGCACTGCAGAGCAAAGACAGGAAGCCTCCCTTCCTCTTTCATCGGCGGCCACATCTTTTCCAACACGTTTAATTGTGTAAGTGTAATTACGTGTATGCCTTTGTGTGCGTTCGTGTGCGATAAGGCAAGTCGGTACGAAACGTGGATGTGTAAGAATGTATGTTTTCTAGAAGTGATGACTGAAAACGGGAAGGTTCATTTCCAGTTCAGATTGAAATTCGAGAGAAAGAAAAAAAGAAAGAAAAGATAGAAAGAAAAGGAAGACAAAGAACGGAAGACGCTGCGGTTCAGTTTGAGCAGATGTCTCACTTCCTTAGTCCCACGTGAGTTTTAGTGTGTGTGTGTCTGTGTGTGTTTAACAGGATTCTGAGTGTTAATCTGATTAAGCTAGATGACATTAAAAAGCCACGGAACCACACACACGCACACTCACTCACTCGAACACCCACATGGTACCTCACTTCCTTCCCATCTTAGTAAATGTTTTTTTAACCTTAATTTCTCCTGGTTACGTTGACAGAGAGTGCAGACATGTTGTTTAGCGCAACGCCCCGCTACACAACACAAACACCAACTAACCAATACACAACTCAAAGGTATTAGCAGGGTGATAACTGCCTGGCTTTTATTTATGTCCCTCCATCACATTGAGAAATTCAAACTAGAAACCTGGAAGCTGCTCGAATAGCTCGCCTTATTGTGACAACTTTAATGTGTGGTTAAGTTAATACGATGAGGTTTGCTCTATTAGCCTCGCTTCCGCTTAAGTAAAGGAAAACAAACACACAAAAAAAAGTTGTTTGTGTAATAATAATATATTTGATTTATAAGCACACTTTTCATTTGCGTAAACAAAACTCAAAGTGCTACAAAATTAAAAATGAAAAGGGGTGAAGCAAAAAACAAACAAAAAACAATTAAAACAACATAATAAAAGCTGTGACATTCATGCCGGCATGGCATAATGTGGGGGATTTAAAAATCTAGTTAAAGGCTATTCTAAAAAGATGCGTTTTTAGGCCTTTTTTGAAAGCGCTTCACAATGAAGGTTTGCAAATGGGCAACACCGCCTTTTCACATGTCAAGGTTCCAATGACTGTATCTCTAATAGTTTTAACTTATTATGCAGTAAGGAACTACTGCACGACGTTCGCTTGAGCTCGGTGAGCGCTTCCTCTGAAATTAAGAGTCTAAAATGTTGCTGTTGGAATGACGAAGCCCAAAGGAGAATTATAATTGTTTTTGTATATGGAGAAACGTTCACAGCATCATAATCGAGTGTGTAACAGAGTCATGGCACACACAGCCTCTGTTCCACTAGCTGTTGTGATCAACTGGCTTGACGTATTCTTAAAGTTGCGATCCTAATGGTCGGTAGGATGGGAAAGAGTAATTATGTCACTATTCTTTTTTAAAGATACAATGACAACATTTGTGTCCACTGAAGCATCAGAATCCCACTAGAGCTATTCTAATCAAACAAATGGTATCCCATGCATATTTGCTAACATTATTGTAATAATAAATACATTCAAATATCAAACAAATATTTGATTAGATCACCGTCTCTGTGCTGCTCTCTTTCTGCCTGCCCTGGCAGCACAGATGGACTCGCATACCGTGCCAATAAAGAAAGATGAAATTTAAATTCAGTGAGAGGCTCTGCCAGGGTTTGTGTGTGCCACACACACACACACACACACACACACACACACACACACACACACACACACACACACACACACACACACACACACACACACACACACACACACACACACACACACACACACACACACACACACACACACACACACACACACACACACACACACACACACACACACACACACACACACACACACACACACGCCAGCCAGCCAGCCAGCAGGGTTTAAGTAATTAAGCACTCATTTTAAGTATTAATCTGAGAGATTACTGCACCATAATCTCACCACCTGATCACCAACAGCGTGTGTGTGCGCGCGCGTGTGTGTGTGTGTGTGTGTGTGTGTGTGTGTGTGTGTGTGTGTGTGTGTGTGCAAAACACGTTCTCACTCTCATCCCGTCACATATTGACGGACGGTCAGGGCCCCTCCCCGTCGCTATATTACGTACAGGGTACCCCTTTCCCGTCACAGGGAGGTGGGGTTGAAAATGATTGATCAAGTGAGAGAGAGATTAAATGAAAGGGAGAAATTAATTTGAACTATATTAATACAATGCAATATCTAGACTGTTTGCAGTAGGCAGACAGGGAGATTTGTGACGATACAATCAAGAGGCATATAACAAAAAGACAACATTATGAGACATGTAGTAAGGAGGCTTAAATATCAGGAAGGTAATTAAAGTTTTGCATATTTGGGATTGAATACAAATTGACTAAAGAAGGCCATCGTCTGTCAGTTTGCAACCAAAGCAACAACTGCTGCCTGCCTGTCTGTCTGTGTGCAAGACGTGGGTTTGAGGTTTAATATTTTACAGTAAAGAACATTAAAATGTAAGAGTTTGTGAACTGCGGCACATTTTTTTGCTGAATATTAGAAAAAGAGAGTTCACTCTGAACGGTGTCATGGAGGACGAAAGACACAATGGTGAAATTATGAAGGAAGGGAATCGCCACCACATTGCTTTTATCAACAAAAAAATGAAATACTTTAAACGTATGTTGTGTATTGTTTCATGTCTCCATGCAGTTGGTCTGTTCAGATGTAGTGCCGTGTCAGATTCAGCCAATGGGTGACAGATTTTCCATTCTGCTTCAATTGTTTATTAAAAAATATATTTTGCCAAACAGCTAAACCTTGATGGAAACAAATCAGTAAAGCTTAAAGTTGATTGTGGCGTATTTCCATAATATTAACAACTTCAGGTCAGACTACAACTATTACGACTGCATCGTGGGACATCAATTCCACTAGTCTTAATTATGTGAATAAACATGCAATAAATCAGTTAACTTAAAGTTATTGCACCGTCTGTGGCAAACCTCTTCCCAAATGTTGCCAAATATTTCTCTAAAACACGAGGATCCCAATCCCTTTGTCCCGGGAGCCTGTCAAATCACTTAACTATGGATAACCATCCCACACTGGTTAATAAGTTGTATTGTCCGACTCAGTTCCAACTACTTTGACACCATCGAGCGTACTCTCTTACACTTCCAGAAATCTGTCAATGATTTGATGAAGTGCCAACACTCGAAGACGCCCTGGAAACACCTGTGCATCGCCTCTAAAGAGAACTTGACATTTTTACACAAAAAGCAGCAATGTTACTTAACTCTGACTGTACCACTGTAAATATACTTACAATAAACTCAGACTTATGACACACCTAATGTTTGAAAACCAGGGGAAGAGGGTCATCTATGCATTAAAACTGAACTGATTGTCAACGGTACAGTACAGGTGAACTTTTAGTCACAGCCCAGATCCGGTAAAAGAGGACAGAACATTTTTTTAATGGAGAGGAGTTTCTGCCCTGACATGTTAAACACTGCTAATGCACTTTTGAACACACACACACACACACACACACACACACACACACACACACACACACACACACACACACACACACACACACACACACCACACACACACCACACACACACACACACACTCACACACACACACACACACACACACACACACACACACACACACACACACACACACACACACACACACACACACACACACACACACACACACACACACACACACACACACACACACACACACACACACACACACACACACACACACACACACACACACACACACACACACACACACACACACACACCTTGTACAGCGTGAGCCTCTCCACTCGCTCTTTATCTGTCTCTCTTCATTTACTCTTTCTTTGAAAATGTCACACACACGCACTCTTACTTTCACACTAAAGCTCTCTCAATTTACAACACACACACGGTAAGTAAGTGGGTCTATAAATCCAGCCTAACGTGCTCTGTGGTGACAGATTCAAGGTTTTCACCAGAGCAGTGCAGTGACAAATCACATCAGTTCCCAAATCTCCCAAAGTTCCCAAAGTCTTCACCCTAAAATTAATGATTCCCCTCATGGGACCTCCAATTTGTCCCCATAATAATAATACATGTTATTTATAAGCGCACTTTTCATTTGCGTAAACAAAACTCAAAGTGCTAAGGGAAGCCAGTCCCCACATGTGACTATGTAAACAGATTTAGGTCCCCACAAGTATAGTAATGCTAGAACACACACACACATGCACACACGCTGCAACTTGCCCATTTCCAGAGAATCTCAAAGGCAAACAAGAGGATGTTAACATCCCATTAAAACAGAAACTAAAACAACAATTTCCATCCAAAACAGTTAAAAGAAAACACACAAAGTCATTAAATGTGACACAATTCTATATACAACTGTCTGATTATCCAGACTTAAGGTTTTGTTTTCAGAATAACATCAGACGGCCATGTTTTTTTTCTAAATGCCATTTTTCAACGCTTCACCCTCATTGTAACGGGGGCGGAAGGACGAATCACTGAGATGAATCAAAACTAAATTCCATCTCTGTAGCTAGATACCGCTAAACACGTAGCTTCTGAAGAAAAACACATTTTGTGAGGGTCTGAGGACAGAGGGTGTCGTGTTGTCATACTGATATTCTGTACACACTGTGAAGTCCACGGAGACAAATGTAACATGTGTGATATTGGGCTATATAAATAAACATTGATTGATTTGTGGAATTTTGTCGGAAAATAAGCCTTTAAAGCATCCCTTTTTGTTAACTTAAGTAAGTGTCCATCCACAGCCAGACTTTAGACAGTGGCGCTCTACACGCTTCTGTTAGTATCGATGGACAGGAGCTGACCGTTTGAAATGGGAAGAAAAGTCATGATCAGCTGCTACCAAACAACAATAGTTAGCCAACCCAGTCATTATCCACCAACATTAAAACATAGGTTTAATCCACTAGTATCATTTTAATAATCATATTGAGAGTTAAAACCAGGCTTTCCACACTTTATGTTGTTGGTCAATTATTAAAAAAATATGTAGACGGTTTCAAACCCATCAAATAATTACTAATTAATTGCATCTAAAAATTAGATAATCTTTTTTTTTTGCATGGTGTTAATGTTTTATCGTTGGGTTTTAGACTGCTGTTGCACACAATAAATAATGACATAACTTTGACTTTACAAAATGTTGATACTTTGCATATCGAACTAATAACACTTTTGGAAAGCAATGTTAGCTGCATTATTACAGTAGGTAACGTTATCATTAAAACAATCATGTGACTTGACATTTCTTGTACAGCTGCCAATGCCGTTTTATTCTGCGCTAGGATCAAAAATACCCTGCTGACAACGATAAGTGAATTCTGAAATAATCCGATTTTTAAAATGATGTGAATGTGTTTGAACTTGAAGTAATGCTGATGTTGTAACTTTATTGTTTACTTTATGTATTTTAAATGCTGTAAGTGCACATTCTACCTCATATTTTCCAACTTAAAAATACACCTTGTGGTTTGAACCATGGATGGTTAAATAAACTAGTTATTTATCAGACAACATATGCAAATCCCAGAGATGTCTACCTTTTAGGAACTGAGAAAAACAGCCATGTCTAAAGCTTGATGACGACGCATTATCAATTTCATCTACCAGGGTGTTGTAAGAGTTTCCTCTGAGAGGCAACGGAGTAACCCACGGAGGCGTTGTTGAATCACATATCAGCAATGCAGCAAGATCTCCTATCAACAACATGGGCAGCTATCGATGGAATCAAACCACTAACCCCGGGTTTGCCTCACTATCCGTTGAGCTACAATGTGAACACTTTGAGAAACTTACAGAGTAATCAAACCAAGCACACAGAGTCCATTCAGCAGCACAGCTCACCGGAGACAAGACGATTCAATGGTGGATCAACGATGGACGACTGAATGAAAAGAACAAACGGGTCCTTCTTTTTATTTTCTCTATCAATAGCTCCGACGTTTCCATCAATCAACACGCCGTCACTGAAGTAAAGGAGGAAGAGAGACGCGAAGCGGTCCAATGCAACAGGAAAAGATGGAGAGAGAAAGAGAGCTAGGCAGGAAGCAGAGTCAGAGGTATTGTGACACATAGGGCTTCTTGGTTTCTTTCTGAAACTTGATGAATCAGACCTGGTGTCTACACACACACAAACGCCCACCCAGACACACAACAACCCAACCCTACCCGGCATGACTGCATGGGCCTATTCATGCCATCATGGCTTGAAGGGAAAAGCTGCTAAAACCCAACATTTACATTCTTTCTTCCTCTAAACGTGGACACCCCTGGAGTCCAGTCTAGACTTGTTTCTCTCTTTCACGAGAACACCACACTTCACCACACAAATCTGACTAAGTTGCGCACAAGCTGCATACATGCTTCAGGTATTCATGCATGGGACAGGAATGTTTCCTTATTCTTTGATGAGGAGGACGGTGAAGAAAAGAGGCCAGCTATTTGCAGAAAACAGAGAGAAGCTTCGCTGTTGTTCTGCTTTTCTTTGATTGAGTTAAGGTGTACATTACGCGGCCAAAAGAAGACTCCTCTGTTCTAAATCTTTTAGTCAGGATCTGCTTTTCATGGTTTTGGCCCCCAAGTTGCAAAGTATTATTGCTTCAACGTATTTCAGACAGCATGTCTCAGACTTCATGGCAACAGCTGGGGAAGATCCTTTCTTGTTTCGACATGACAAACCCCTGGCGCACAAGTTCAAGACTAAAACAAATTCCAGTTTTGTGTGGCCTCCAAACAGCCGTGACCTCGACCCCGTCCAACACTTTCAGAATGAACTAGACCACCGACTGAGAGACAAATCTGATCCATTTTCGGACCTTCTTGTGGCTGAATGGGATCAAACCCCTGCAGCTCGGCTACAAGAACAGAGGCTGTTATATCAGCAGAACAATGGAATAAAATCGGATATGGCTCAGGGTTTCCTGCAGCCTATTCACTTTCAAAAGTTAGGACCCAACAGCCCAAATAGTCAACAGTTCAATGGAGGCCAAACGGTCTACACGCAGCACCACTGTAAGTCATAATCAACATGTATGGAATTCCCTTAATGGCATCTTGCATAAGAGAGCATTCAAATGAATTATTATAATAGAGAGAGAGGCCACAGGAGAGTATAACAGAAAGGAGGGGGAGACTCAGTTGAGGGAGGGAGGGAAGAAGAACTAGGGGGACATGCAGAGGGAAAAGTGGGTGAAGGGCAAAGAAAGTGACAGAAAAAGAGAGAGTGCAGGGAATGGGAAGAATGGGGGATAGTAAGATAAGAAAAAAAGTAAGGGAGACAGTGAGAGAAAAAATAAGAGGAAAGGATAGAAGGTTACAAAAGGGAGTGAGAGAGGAGATAGAGAAAAAACAAGCAGATAAGAGAGACAAGCTGGCAGAAGTTATATTTAGTCAACATGTGGACATTTCACAGACAGTTTAGGGGGTAGAAAACACTGACACGACATGTACGGTAGAACTCAACCAATACTGGATTTTTCAGGTTGAAACCGATTAAATATTTAAAAAAGTTAAAGGAATGTATTGTAATTTAGTCACGTTGACAGAAAACTGTGCTTGGGTTTAACAACTGAAATGACACTGGGTCTTTCTCAAATTGTATACTTTGTGTTTTCATGGACACTTCAAATGTCATCAGTCATGGCCCGACACATTTCTGAAGTGCTGTTCAAGATCAACGCTTGGCCAAAATGCAGTCCAAGTCTCCATGAATGATCGTGCTCCACACATTTGATTTGTGATGCTTTGGGAGCCTACTTTCGGATTTGGGGTACACAACTCCAAAGTCATCCGACTTCACGTTACCAATGTATGTCGCATATCGTCACGTCAGGTATTAACAATTGAAGCTTATGAAGATTGTATTCATACCATTGTTTCAATTCATTAGCGTGTTGAAAATGAGGTGACATATTAAGTAGCTACATCTATTTCAGCGTGTGGGATACATGTTCATCAACATGTTCCAGCATTAGCCCAGAGATCAAAGAGTGTAGTAGGAAATGGTTCAGGACTTCCCAACTAACAACTCATAGTTTATGCGGAGGACCACATGTATTATTTCTATAATTTACATTAGCCTGTTCTTTTGATAGCAGATAGGATGTTGTATTTCAAAAACATTGTCCAGACGGTGAAACAAATACATTCACAAAGAGTTGCAGACAAAGAGGAAAGCAGGATGGGGAAACCTGGCAGACAGAAAGAGGAAGAGGTGCAGTTGGTTTACCAGTACGTCCGTCATGTCGCGAGGGCGGGCAGTCGGTTAGTGTGCGAGTCGTCAGCGATGTTAGCAGGCCGGACACATGCATGTCATCCCCCCTTCTGCCTCGGACCTCTCCTTTAAATATATACACACACACACACACACACACACACACACACACACACACACACACACACACACAGGAACGCACAAATGTATATACGTGCAAACATGCATTCACACAAGTACGCCACACCAAAGCAAAATACAACACAATAACATACATACAAATGTTTGATATCCCACAAGAACATGCATTCCAAAAACACAAATTACACACATGTAAAAGGTGCGCGCACACACACACAAAATATATAACAACCACCAAATGCACAACAAATACCAAGAAACGTATATTTATCCACAAAAATAAAAAGTGTACAAAGGCGAAAGCACACACACATAGACACGCACACACACACACACAGACACACACAGACACACACACGAGGGGAGAGAGAAAAAGGCCATAATGAGTGCGTGTGTTCCAATCATCCACCTGTCATCGTAAGGATTTTTCTTAAATACTCTGAAAGCATACATTTTCAAAAATCCGAAACAAGTTTTAATTGACCAAAAGTTCAGTGAAAGGAAAAGCGAATCAGTGTGTGTTTTGAGTGTGTGTTTCTGTAAACCTCTCTTAAGCAAACATTCTGAGGTAGTCTAACAAGATGATTTGATCAAGAGTTACAGAAAGTCTTCTCATGTTACGTCATGGTATCGGTCAGGTCATTCTACTGTACATCCAATCATGGAGGACATTTCTTACATTCACACATTTAAACTTCATGAAGCAAATGAATAATATGAATACTGAATCAGGTGCCTTCCTGTAATGGGTAATAAATACACTGATACTGACCAGCAGTGGCGAGCCGTGACTTTTATACCTAGGCCCTCTGACCCCCCTTCCCTCGAAGAGATATTACGTCACAGCGTATGCTTCAGCGGAATATCAAAACAGCGGCCCGGGGTGCAAAACGCATCAATGACAGCGACCCTCTACCACACAGAACAACACCATTTATATAAACACCTATCATGACAGGGCACCCACAGCCAAGTAACAATTACAAATGAATTAAGTCGGCACGGCGGCCCACATTGAAAATGACTTAGGCCTACCTTTGATGATAAATCACTGAAACACAAAGTCCGTCCTCCTGTCCTTTTGGATGAAGCACTTGCGGGTCATGCAGCTGATCCTTTGCCACTCCAGTTTATCATTGTAACGCAATCTTGAAAATGATTCGGTTAATAATTTCGCAACGATGTCATCACTGAAGTGAGCCATCATGAACGAACTTATGCTAATTATAAATCTATCGATCATTCTATCGTTTAGATTTATGATTCGAAAATAATAAAAGTAGGATAGACATGTGGATATTATCCGGCTGAACAAAACGTGCATTTGTCTAACAGGTTCGTTTTCCACAGACCTTATTTCCAGCTATTTTCTAAAACCCTCTGGAGAAATCCCACTGCTTTCTGTCGAGGGAATCCGAGCGCAGCTTACTTCCGGGTTTTAGGACGCGTCACTGCACCTCTTGCATAGACCTCACAGCGGGCGGAACTTGTCATAAAGTCCGCCCATTTAGAGGGAAGATATGATTGGTCAATTGTACTGTCATTTGACATTACTCTCTCGTTGAGTTACTATAGCGGGCCCTCTGTGAATGTAGAGAGGGACCAACAAGCCCTCCCGTCTTCACAGTGCGTCAATAACTATTGAACCAACACAGGGCTTAACATTTTTGAAAAGTGCACTTAACCAAGACTAAAAACCCAAACAGATATTGAACCAAACCAAAGTTAAATAATCAGTAATTACACCAAGCCAAGGCTTAAAAACCAAACATGTACTAATACCAAAGCAGTCCAAAACACCACAAACTATTCAAACAAAACAGGGCTTAACATTCTATAATATTGAACCAAATCAAGGATATACAACCCGTGAATAATTGACGAAACAAGGGCTCTGGTTTTGGACCAGAACATGGCTTGACATTAAACAACACTGGACCAATTCATTTTGGGAACAGGGCTTAATCCCCAGTCAATCGTGTACCAACCCAGAGTTAAAGCAGCAGTGAATATTGGACTATACCAAGATCAAAACAACTTAAAGCTAGGTTTTCTTTATAAATATGAGTTAAAAAGCTTGGGGTTACAAGATTCTTGAATTGTAGCTGACCAGCGAAAGTTTAACTCGATAGATTATTTGTTTGTTTTTTCCTTCCAGTGAGTAATTTGAATTTCACGTTGAAACCATGGGACAGAGATTAGTAGCAAGGTTGTTGCTCATCATGTCAATTAGTTTCAATGAGGAAAGCTAATGGAGCTCCAAAGTAATTCTGGAGAAGTAGAGTAATTAAGTTTCGCTCCCAACCTAATAAGTGTGCCAGTCAAACGAGACTTCAAAAGCGGAGCTCCACTTTTTAATATACACAAATTGCCATAAAGAGAGTATACTGAACTAAAATGCTAAATAGAGTACACTGGTATAATGGCAAGGGGCCCTATACCTTCCCTGTAATTGTTTGATTAGATTTTAAAGGCAACGTTAAAGGTGGGGTAGGTAAGTTTGAGAAACCGGCTCGAGATCGCTAGAATTGGAAAATACACAACCGGAGAAAATCTGCCACTTCCTTACAGAGCCCCTCCTCCAACACACACGAACGCACACATGACCAATGAGGGCACGAGATAAGTTTGTGCCCCGATGGAAGGCTGACGGGCAGGTAGGCCATCCAATCGATTGGTTGTACTTTTTACAGTATTACGGCTTCTACAGATGACATTTTTTTATGGATTTTTTGTCAAAGCACTTAAGATATTCATTGCTATCGGGATGTTAAGAGCATTCCATGGAATATAACAAAAAGTGTATCTCGAGCCGGTTTCTGAAACTTACCTACCCCACCTTTAAGCTTAATTAGAATTTTGAAGATTTCATTACCAAAGAAATATTGTCAAGTGAGGACAACTCCTAAGGCCACACTTCCCGGTAGAGGTGACACTTTTTTAAGATGTTTCTATGCAATGTATTGATTCTTTATTTGGTAGTGGATAACTAAGAGGAACAAAGTGATAGCGAGTGGTGCGTAAACCACAAAAGATCCAAATTGGAACCAAATCTAGATCGACAAATAACTTGGCTAGCCAGGCGCTCCGAGGTGATCCATTTCTGACTTTTTCAATTGACATATGGCGCAGATCAGATATGCATTTTGAACGAGGAATGTATTTGTTTCTAAATGTATTTGGCTGATATGGGCTTTATTGTGTAACCGCTGATCATATTAGTCGTGCTAATTTATTGCTTGGTTTATCATTTAGATATCAGAACTGATTTTTGATACTTAAAAACATCTGACTTTGGTAATTCAATCTGATATCTGTCAATGCAACTCATCCAAACACTTTTTGATTCGATTGTTTGGCCTGCCAAGACTTTTAGCAAGAACCCACATGACATCACAATCTACAGCTGATCAATCCAATACATTTAAGTCATAATCGGAGCATTGTGTCAAACATTCCCTGGCTTCAGATTCTTCATTTACGTACATATCTTAAGGTTTTGAACAAAAACAATGTTTTTTTGAAAATGTGCAGTTGGTTTAAACTAAATACATCTTGCCGTCTCCAATTAGCAGCTTGTGTTTGAGGGCCTCGTGGACAGCATATCACTTGGAACTCCAAATTTGGTGACTTTTTGTCGAGTTCATTAATAGAAATATGACATGGGTCCTCTATGGGCTGAGAGAATTCTCCGACCTCTGGATGGGATCCTTTCAAAGTCCCACTGGATGACCTCATACATGTGTGGTGGTCCAACAAAAATAAAAGGGTTGCTGGACAAACATTTGATGTTTGGGAGATGTTTTCTTCTGACATCAGTGATGACATGGGAATGCTAGTTTGGTGTGGTTTTTTATGGATTTAAAAAGTTCAAACCAATAACAAGAAGTGACCAGAACACCAGACACACATTGCACAAGCTAATGATGATGATGAAGATAATAAAAAGGCACACACACCTCTGTGAATGGCAACCAGATGCATCGACACAAAGACACAAATCACCACAGTAAAGGTTTGCATGAAGACAGATACAACGATAAGATACAAAAGAAATAAAAGAAAACAAGTGTGGGCATGGGGTTCAGAAATAGCAAGAGAGACAGAGGAAGAAAATGGTATGACCAACTTAAAACAAAGGGGGAAGTAAGCAGCAGACAATATGAAGAAAGACACAGGAAAAGGAAGTGTGTACCAACTGGCAACAAGAAGAAGAAAATAAAAAAAAGTCTCAAATCCTGACCGAGTACACATCAATATCTGAAAGGTGGAGTTTTTCTTAATCTCCGGGTTGGGACCCCATAAATAGCTCCAGATTGCCATGTCTGAGACCTGATACTATTGGTCCCTTTTTCCACGGTGAAGCAGAATACAACTGCTGCTTATGTTACAAAGTCTCTGAATAAGGACGCCAATGATTTGTGAGGAGGTTTGAACACTAAATGTGTTGCTGTTTAATCATACTTTTCCTCCTCGTACTTGGTTGTTGCAGTCACGTAGGATAAAAGATAAAGGCTTTTACACCAACCTCGCCCAGACCTTACAAAGAAATCTCACTTCCCTTTCAAAAGGCTTTCTTTTTTTCTGTGAACAGGGTGTAATTCGAACCAGCTTCAAGAATGGACCTCAAAACACAAGGATTTACGAGGATAAAAGGAGATGGATGTTGACATTTGATAGCCAGCAGTTCCACATGCTCGGACACACCAAATGGAAAACAGAGAAGAAATGCAAAGAGGTCTGCTTTCAAAGAAGTACGACACCTTATTCAACCTTTATTTCTGGTTTTAAAAGAACCTTCTTGTGCAATAACTTCACCCCAAGCTGTCCAGTACGATTCATTTGCATTTACTACAAAGTGAAGGAGACTTAAAAAATCTGTTGATATCCTCTCTGTTCTGCTGTACATTGACACAACAGCCATTTCTGCTTTTCTGTGTCTCTTCCTCCTAAAAGTGCTGGCCAGAGGCAACACCGTATATGGTCATAAACAGGAATTATATAAGAATCATATAAGTCCTGAAAGGAATATTAAAGCTACATCTTACACTAAGGTTGTGCTTTACAAGATAATATATAAACCTAAGACTACTACTGCATGGCTGTAGGAGTAGCATGTAGGAACTTCATTGTGTCAGTTCATACATAAACGTACCATCAAGCACAGCAAGGTCACTATACACTCAAAACCACCGCGTGAAAAGGAAAGGAATCGTAAAGTGATTTCTTTGTTTTAATGTCCCAAATACCAGCTGAATTGTACTGTGTCACTATATCTGTGTGGAACATATTATGGTCTGGGTTGAGTTCTATTTGTAGGCGTACAAGGCCATAACTCTGTCAAAGTTTCGCGTTTTGTTCCCATGTTGAACATATAGGAACTCATAGTCCTACGAGGAACAGCAGCCACTGTACTTTTCACTTTTTCATTTATAGTAACCTGTAAACCTAAGATACCTAGAGGGACTTAAGATGCTAAGACATACATTCAGCTATATGGTACAATTTCAACAACTTGCCTTTACCTTCATTATAAGGTTGCAATCAAGTATCATTCTTTTCAAAAACATCATTTTACTTCTGTAAAAGTACTTCTGGATTTTACTGTTAAGGCACTTATGTTGTTCATTAAACTAAAACAACTAAAACGCAGCAGAACAACATACCTTGGGTGTCATACCCTCTACTGTATGTCTAGCAAATGGAGTGGGGATGCACCAATCCAATCTGCAACAATACCAACTTTATTATGTGAATTGATTATTGGCTAGACATGACCAATCTATATTACATGGTTCTCTTGGTCAGTGTGTTTCAATGTTGTATTTCTGCTATCATTGACACATTTTACATCAGGCCTTCAACTCAGTGTTTAGCCCAACAACCATCCCAGGCCTTTTATCTATTGAAAGCAAAGATGGAAATCAGTATGTTCTAAAATAACAGATTCAGGATATAGGACAAAGGATATTAAACTGCATCATATCACTAGTTGTTAATGTTTAAAGAGGGCAAGGCAACAAAAGGAATTACCAAATAATCTTTGGTTTTGTGTTGGGTAATTGAGTGTGTTTATGCAGATTAACATTACACAAAGCTGCCAACTGGCTCTGCAGACTGGCAGCATTAAGGCTACAAACAAACCATTAATGTTTCAACACGTGTTTAAGTAGAGGGCGCTGTGCAACATAAAAGCCAGTCTTCACTTCTTCCAAAGAGATCACCTGCTTATAAAAATACTTTATTTTTGTGCTGGATTCTACAGCGACAAAGGATGCAATGTTATCCAAGGAGTCAATGGTTTTGTAGAGACAGAGCTTGCATTTTTGATAAAAAAAAAATGGAGGCCTGAGAGACATTTCTACATGTTGTTGAGGTTAGCACCAAGCACTAGAGAGAAGCATAATTCTCAAATTAGCAAATTGCTACCTAGAAAGCTAGCATACTCACCAACACAAAACAAAAACAGACATTTACAACAACATCAACTGATTCTGTAACACTGATAACCGACAGCAAATTCCCCTATGGGTCGTTAGATTAGGCATTCATGCAGCCAGATAAGTAACTTATCAAACAAAATTAGCTTTAAAGCTAACTAGGACAGCTTCTTTCAATTTTTCAATCCACTTGCTGAGTGTATCCTTAGATATATGTATTTTTCCCATCTTTAAGTATTTCACAGAGGGTGCACAATAAGGCTTTGTGAATGCATATACAGCAAAATTGTTGCAAAATGTGGCCACTTCACTACAAGTGGTAGCAGAGAGATTAATGCGCATGTAGTATAGAACCCATCAGTCAAGTGGACATTAGCCTACAGAAGAACTAAGCATCAGTGGTGTCAGCAGCTGTATGTGTCCAATTGGGAGTACTACCATGGCTAAGACAACGTGCCATTGGTTGCCAAGACCAAATGTGCTTAAGAAAGTCAGAAATACAAAATAAATAACTTGTTGCAGTAAAAGGACTGCATTTACACAAATGCAGTTTGATGCTAAATGTTATTGTCACATGCTTGTTTGTCATGGGCCTCGACGACCTGTGTTACAACTGAACCCTTTCTTCCCTATGAAACATGCCTTGAAGGTTCCATGGTTATCAACACTGAAGACTAGTCCCTTTCTTTCCCACACACACACTTACTTACTAAACATGACAACTAAAAGAAGGTAATAATGACAGAAGGAAAACTCAAATAAAGTAACAAACCCATGTTTACTCCTTCTAGTTTTTTCTACCAATACACTGCTTGTCAATTTTCGGCGTCCTGTTTTATGTTAACGATAAATAAAAATAAAAAAGAGCAGCTAAAGACGGAGCGCTTGACAGAAACATGGTGTCATTAAGACACCGTACGAACCCGTTTAAAAGAAACATTACAACACGGAAAGGTGACAAGACAATGGTTCGCTCGACTCCTTCTCCTCTTTTCCCCAAAGATGTTATCTCTGCTTCCCGTTTTTGAGAAGGAAGCAAGTGAAAGGAGAGAGGGGAGGAATCACGGAGACCGACCTTTTCCTCAACACCGCGGAGCGAGGAACAGCCCCGCCGCTGACTGGAGACCAGGGAAGGGGGAAATTAAACTGGAAGAGCACCCCTCCCCTCCCCGTGTTCAAGCTGGTTTCAGCAGCCGATCAGATACTCACAATCTTGGCATTAATAAGGTCCGGAGGGCGGTATCCGCTGCGCTTTCGGAGGCACATCCGTGTGGCTTTTCTCTTCCTCCGCACCGGGGGGTTGGTGCGTGATTTTTTTATTTTTTTTTATAAATATCCTGCCGCCGCCGCTGTATCGGAAGAAGAAGGAGTCCGCCTCAGTCCTCCCCCTTCTGCTGCTCTCCTCTTGCTCGGGTTTTTTTTCCCAGAGAGAGAGAGTGGTAGAGAGACCGAAAGACAGAGTGTGTGCGCGCGCGTGTGTGTGTGTGCGTGTGTGTGAAAGCGAGAGAGAGAGAGATCACCGCCCTAGCGGACAAAGGCGGCAGAGCGCATGCGCGGATTAACACGGGGAGACCGGAGTTCTCTATAATAAAACTTTATATACTGTACGTTCACTTGTATTTGTTGTACATGTTGTTAAACATCGTAAAAGATTGTATAAAGCAATAATTCATGGATAAGTTTAACACACATTTTGTTCGTAGGTAGTAGCCTAAGTAAATTATGTTATATGCATCCAATTAAAACATATGGCTGCAGTTTCATATATTTTGTGAAAAGCTCTTATTGGTATGCAGCTGTTCATATATATAACACACAAATATGATGCTTGCAGTTTTCTGAATACTACATTTTAAACACTCAAGAGCACATCACAATAAACTTCCATACAGTGTCCACATGTTATCACCACTAGACTTGCGACTGTTATGATACAGTAATTTAACTTTTTGACACTAAATAAGTCAACAAATGACTTCTACAATGTTTTTAGCGTTTAAATTCCCTAATCATGTAATAGATGCGGTGCGTTGAGAGATGAGGATGACGTGTAGAAATCAAGTAACCCCAAATACATAATTCCAGCAATATCCAAATTTGCCGATGCACAGGTAAGCGTTATTTTTGGCCACAATTTCCAATAATATGGCCTCCATTATTTCTTTATTCCTGCTGAGCAAATTTGGAGAAAAAGTTCAGTCAAGCCAATTTCTAAAAGTCTGGTCGTTGAATTCAAAGCTAGATTTCAAACTATAATTTTACAGGACTCTGCAACACTATCTTCTAATCAACCAACAATGGATCGATGAGGGAAAACGTTGACTAAAAAATAACCAAAACATACAGATTCATTCAACACCAGTGGTACTACACAACACTTTTGAAATGTTGTAGGACAAGCAGAAAAGAAGCTTATAAAAAAAAAGGTTATGGATAACCTAGAGAATCAGTGACCAACCCTCAAAAACGTCTGTATATTTTAATGTACTCCCCGAGATGATTTATTTAGTGTTGTTTGGTTTTAAAATTGGATATAATCACAATTTTCTCAGTATAGTTTGAGTTTTAAAAATATATATATTCTAAGTGACGGCTTTAAATGATGTGAATGGAAACAGAGCAACAGAAGGGGGCGCCATACACTAAGCAGAAAGAGAAACAGAGGGGGGGGGGTGATGTGGATGACCAAACACACAAATGATCAAAACACTGCTTTGAGGATATCTAAACATTTGCATTTCACCCGTTTGATTCTAATAAATCAACATCCAATAACATGATATCATAATTATAGTATAGAAGTGTTTCCTTTCTGATTTCCGGTTTAGTGTGAGCCCTGAATATTCCAAAATGGGGCATTTCAGTTCTAACATGAGTGTTTTCAAAACCTACAATTGATGATGAGTTCACTGAATCAGTCCCTCTTTTACTTTTGAAAAATGATCCTATTGTTATGGGAACAATATCAAGACACTGTGTCCATCAACATTTCACCTTCTTTGAAGCAGCTGCTTATAATGGTTATGAACAGTTGACTTCAAATATTACAGGTAAAATCTGTTTTTATTGGCTCCCCCTGTTGGAGCACACGCTGTCACTGACGCAAGTTGGCTTTAGTTTCCACCACCATGTGTTATCAGAGGTTAACCTTTGATCGGTTACGCAAGTCTGAATCATATCTGTGGCACAAATCTCCTCTGTTATGTGAATGGGGTGTGAAGTCTTATCAAGGCATTTCCACAGCCTAAAGAATGCCAGCTACTTTGTGTGCAGGCGACATACAACATTTCGGAAGGCCGTAAATATTGCAAACCTCACTTACACAACAACGTAGTGCAAACACACACAATAGAGTGGGACTGCTGACACAATGTGAACAATTACTTTTCTGTGAATATGTGAAGACATTGCTCAATGATGCCAACAGCTGTAAACATGTGGCTGTCTTTGTTGATTCAATTAAATATATTAAACTTGCCACATGTTGAATATCCGGTGCAATGTTTTATTTCACCACAGGGGAGCACTAAAGCTGCATATCAAGTCACACAGCAGGTTAAGGTTATGCAGATTTGTGCACACAGATATTGACCAGAACAGTTATATTCAATATGCTCTCTTTGTCTCAAACATTGTATTTGTCCTGCAGTATCCCAGGTCTGTTTGTGTTGTTTTTATAACTGTAGTATCCAGGTAAGGTCCACTAAGCCTATCTCAGCAAGAGACATTCACTTTCAAATGACTAGACATCACCATTTTAATGCTGCCTCTGAATCTAAAATCTTATATTGATTAGTAGTCCCATTAGAGAAATTAGGACTTAATGACTTTTCCTCAGGGTAAGACTAGTCATTTTCGAGGGATGAGTGAGTTATTCTGATTGAGTTTCATGTGATGTTAATTTCTCTCTTCCTCAAATGTGTCCCTAAGGATGTAACAGAGAAAAGAGCCTACGGGGATCTTCCAAGTCAACAAAACAACAACATGTTGCAAAGGACTGAACGAAATGAAAGAAAGGAAATAAGGAATCACTAACTGCGAGAGGAAATGTTTTGTGTAAAGCAAATAAAAGAGAATGCCATAAGCACAGCAATCCAATTTAAGGTAGCATTTCCAAAAAGAAAGCAGAATATTTAGGAGAAAGTGTGACAACACAAATCAATGGTTTGTAGTGTACAGCGTATTGAATTGGAAGATGAATTATTGATCTGTTTGTATTGAATAAGAAGACTAAGAGACAGAAAGATGGAGCTTTTGACAATGACTGTGAGCCGTGATTAGTTTACACTACTGCAGGGCCAGTTTCAGAATGTGCTCGTGATGGGATCGAGTCATGCAATGTGTTATTCATAACTTGACACTACATGTTTCTCTTCAACAGATATGAATTGCAACATTTTTTATTTAATTGCACAAAAACATAGATATCTGCCATATCAGCTACATACAGGGAAACTGAAATCAACTGGAAATGAAATGTCCTCCCATGTATTCAAAACAGGAAAAACAAACACTCAACCTACAATTGTATCTCCACATGCACTTATACACCCTCACCACCTCCTGTTGCTTTCGATCGCTTTCTTAAATACTTTTTACATTACTGATTGTATATTGCTTTTCTCCTGTTGTATTGAATACATTTTATGTAGCACAACAATATGCTGCAATCAGAAAGTCTCCTGTTGGCTTTGGAATAAAAACTGGAGTAATGATAACTGCAGATTGCTGATAATTGTTCCCAATTGGAGCAGCCAGGTACGCACTCGTAGAAACAAGAATGTAAAAGAAAACACAGACAGATTGGTCCCTAGAAAAATGCGTCATATAATGACTTAGCTAATTGCAGTTTTGCTCATCCAACCAGACCTCAGGGGGTGGGGGGTGCTAGTGGATCGGAGCTGTTAGATTAACATTAACATGCTTATTGTAGTTGTAAGTGCAATGCCTTTGCGGCCTGTAGCACCATCCTTGATGGAGCATATGTGTGTGTGTGGGCTGGAGTGAGCAGAGCGCAGAGTAGTCGATTCTTGTTTTGTTTTCTATGACTATCTTCCAGACCATGCTGAACACTCTCTCAGACTTTCAGTTGCGCGCGCTACTAAAGAAACGCGCTACCTTGGAAACCAAACAATGAAACAGTCGTGAGTAAATCTGATTTTGTCAGAAATCGGGAGAAATACGGAAGAAATATGACCCCGGGAGGAAACCTGGATAGGACAATGAAATCGGGAGAGTTGACAAGTATGTCTCCAGGTTGCGGGTCAGTGTCTTTAACCACTACTCCATTGTCCAAGTTGGTTGATTCCATGATCCAGAGAGACAGTTCACATTTAACAACATCAGAAAAACATCAGATTGAAGCTGAAAATGTTTATCTTCATTCGAGATAAAAAGTATTCAGACTTCATGACTTAACCTATCAATCCCATCCACACCAGACATGTCCCAGATGAAACACAATAGGAAACTGGAAATCGTCAATGGCTGAGTCATGAGCTCACTCTGTCGATGCTTGGATTTGGATGCTTAGATAGCTGGTTCAAGCCCAGAATGAATCATAATTCAAACATTTCTGGAGACATACCTTGTGGCCATATTACAAGGCCCTAGATACTGTCATGAAAACAACTATAATCACAACAGCTTTTGAGTTTGTCTGCACACAGCAGGGGTTTGGGGATGAAGAGTCCTGAGGGTTGTCGGTGTAAAACAGACATGGCTGATCCGCACAGGATTAACATCACCACTGTAGAAATTAAATGACCTGAACTCCCCGACACCAATCCCGTCTGAATGGAGTTTATGAGGTGGCACAAAATGACAGACATCACTGCAGTTGCCACAAGGTGAGGTATGTAATTTATTTCAGAAACACTTTTTGTTATATTCCATGGAATGCTCTTAACATCCCGATTGCAATGAATATATTAAATGCTTTGACAATAAATACATAAACAAATATAATCTGTGGAAGCCGTAGCACTGTAAAAAGCACGACCAATCATTTTAGCCGGCCCGGCTGGATGGCCTACCTCCCTGTCAGCCTTCCATCTGTGCACACACTTATCTCGTGCCCTCATTAGTCATGTGCGCGTTCGTGTGTGTAGGAGGAGGGGCTCTGTAAGGAAGTGGCAGATTCTTTCCGGTCGTGTATTTTCAAATTCTAGCGCACTCGAGCTGGTTTCTCCAAAATGACATTCCCACCTTTAAGTAGAGGAGACATATACAGTTGAATTAGGCCCCGTCCACACGGAGAAGAAACGGAGACGTAAACTAAAGGAACCGAAGTCGATCTCGAAAAAGTCTTCCGTCCTCACGGAAACGGCTCAAGCAACATGTCCGTCCACACGAAAACGCTAGAAAACGCTAAAAAACGCTAAAAAACGCTGTAGTACATATGCCGGGCCTGTACGTGGCACTGTACTTCCGCCACAAAATACACCAAAAGCAGCGAATAAGACCGATGACGATTATTATTATTATATATTTATTGTTGCTGATGGTTGTGGTAGAGGAGCTGTAGATGTTGCACTAAAATCTGTATCATGGTCAGTAGCGTCTGGAGCACGAACGCAACCCTGTGATCCGCCATTGTTGTTGTTGTTGGCGAAACGCATCAGCAATGACGCGGGGGTGAGCAGGAGAGGTGGGGCTATGGCGTCATCGTTTTCAGGAAATGATCGTATAGGGCGTACACACGGAGTCCCAGGCGTTTCGTCCTCAGACCTACCCACTTTGGGAGCCGTTATCAAAGGGTATCGGATTCTGGCTCCAAATCCGCGTTTCCGTTTTGGCCTCGTGTGGACGAACCGTCTATACGATAGAGACTGTTGGCGGATTCAACTGATATCGTCTCCGTGTGGATGGGGCCTTAGTGTGATACGACAGCCTTTGCTAACATTTATACTATAGCCTCTTAGCCGCACTTCATTGAATTCTGTGTAGAATGGCTTTTTTCTTACAATTTTCATCCTCTATCATATTATACAATTACAGTAATGGAGGCTGAATGGCTGACATGAAAAACAGCAAAACAAATGTTTTAATATCCCTGGTCTGCTTGTTTATACTTTTACAAAGCTGAGATTTAGAGAAAAATCCTAGATGTGCTGTCAGCTCTGAAATGGCATCCTTTCTGTTGCCCAAAAGCCTTTCAAATGTATGACCATGAATTATTTATTTGACCGCTTGATCTTGAAGGTGATTTCATAAGACACAGGTTTGTAACACTTTAATACCACAGGGGAAATGGAAATCCTGAAAATTACTAAAAGCTCATCACCCCAGCAACATGTATTTTATTTTGTAATGTATTACTAAACCGCCTCACCTGTGTGTTTGTGTGTGTTTGTCCATGTGTGTGTTTGTCCATGTTCATAATCAGGTCTCAGCTCTAATTCCAAGCCAATCATTTGCGATCCTTCATCCCCCATTATCTCCTCTCGTTCCTGTCTCTGGGTGAGAGGGAAGTAGAAAGAGAGAAGGAAGAAGTTGTTTGAGGGCGGAGAGTTAGAGAGGAAATAGAGACAGAGACTGGAAGTTAATTATCGTGGCAAAACTGGACTGAGACTGACAGACAATGCAGTCAGCTGTGGAAGATCTTAATGGATGTCTAGACAAAGTCTCAGTGCATCAGGGTTCAGTCTTTAGTTCAAATCCAATCCGACAAATCAGATTTAAAATGATTGTTACCCTTCGATTCTACTGGCGCAGTGAAGCAAAGTGAATTTTAATTATACAGACTTAAATTATACATTCAACAAAGAGCACTTAACATCTGTAACCCTCCACCCTTTGAGATTTGATTTGCATATCCCCCACTGTCACTGTTGTTGGAAACTTACCAACAAGTCCTCCAACTCATACGACCAAATAGGTCGATTGTTCAGCAGCTTATTACGACCTATAGTCACGTTTTAAAGTTTAGCACCTCTAGTGGTCGTGTAAGAAACAACAATTTGTGGCAATTGCAAATGCTCCGGAGGGTCGTATATTCACAAATAACCCTCTCTGGAAAATCCTAAATTGTAGAATAGTTTGGCCATTAAAATGCTTTTTGATTAGATTTCTAGCGAGAAGTGTATATTGTACTTTTAGAATCCACTTTCTCTCTCTCTCCCTCTCTCAATGTTGGTGCGCAAATGCGCCTTTTTTCAAATGATCCGGCGGGGGGTGCGCATGCGCACCTGCGCAACAGTGCGCATGCAGCCCTGCACATAACGGCATTGTAATACACGGTTCGGCTGCATTAAATATTACACATCTGTCGTAGTTCTCTACGTAGTTCCCTGATTAGAAGACTTCTAGACAAACTGGAAGAAATGCCACCGAAACTGAATATGTGACGTGAAAAATATATCAGCAATTAAACAACATCTTCAATTTCTCTTCACACAATACATTACATTACATTGCATTTAGCTGACGCTTTTATCCAAAGCAACTTACAATAAGTACATACGACCAGGAAGACACAACCTTGAGGAAAACAGAATCATATAAGTACATCAGGTTTCATAGAGCCAATCAGTTCTAGTGCTACTCAACTGGCTTTAGATAAGCCAGTCCTTTATTAGTATATAAGTGCTCTGTTAGCAGTTCTTTGTTAGTCATTCTATCGCTTGAAGTGGAGTCAAAAGAGATGAGTTTTCAGTCTGCGCCGGAGGGTGTATAAGCTTTCTGTCATGTCTAGGAAACTAATAGTGAAAGTTTATTCTTTATGTTAGTTTTGTCATGTCCCTTTGCCCTGTGCTTTATGTTTATTCCCTTAATTAATCATCCCTCTCATTTCAGGCCTCCACGCTCCCCGCCCCTTTCTGTCTCCTGCGTCCTTGATTGTTTCCCCGCCCTGATTGTTTCCACCTGTGTCCCCTTTACCTGTGTATATATTGTGGTAGCTTCCTCCTGTTCATTGTCAGTTCGTTGTCTTACTATGACCCACGTTCCTGATTACCTCACGGACTTCCCACGGATCTACCTCAGTGATCACTTGCTAGTTTTCCTCGAAAGAGTATATTTGTTTTCCTTGTTTTGATTACTGTGCTAAATTCCAGTAAAGTCTTTATTTTTGAAAACACTATCTGAGTCGTGCAATTGAGTTCATGCCTCAGAGTCTCTCCCTGACACTTTCTGCCGTCCTGATGTCAATGGGGAGCTCATTCCACCATTTAGGAGCCAGGATAGCAAACCCACGTGTTTTTGCTGATGGGAACTTGGGTCCCCCTCGCAGTGAGGGTGCAGCGAGCTGGCTGATGCAGAGCGAAGTGCACGCGCTGGGGTGTACGGTTTAACCATGTCCTGGATGTAGGAAGGGCCAGATCCATTCGCAGCATGGTACGCAAGTACCAGTGTCTTGAAGTGAATTCTAGCAGTTACTGGAAGCCAGTGGAGGGAGCGGAGGAGCGGAGTGGTGTGGGGAAATTTAGGAAGGTTGAAGACCAGACGAGCCGCTGCATTCTGGATGAGCTGCAGAGGTCGGATGGCACATGCAGGTAGACCAGCCAGGAGGGAGTTGCAGTAGTCTAGGCGTGAGATGACGAGAGCCTGGACCAGAACCTGCGTCGCTTTCTGGGTCAGCTGGGGGCGTATCTTCCTGACAATACGTCTCCTTGCAGTATCAATAGTAATTCGGTTGACTTTTATATTTGATCCAATCGGTAGAGGTTATATTTACACCATAACGGTGCACAGATTATAGAAAAGGACTTGTCGTTTTTAAAGATATTACTGATTTTCTTTGAATTAAAACATGTAAATACTGAATTGAGAGAATAGTCAGGGGTTTTGAGTGATGGGAGACACATCTATGGAATCAGAATTGCAATAGCTTACCATTAAATGACGGATATACCTCAGATATTAATGTGTAAAACTACAATATGTGAAATAATATAGCAATATCCTGGAAAATTATGTGAAACCATGAATAAAACTACACATCTTCAAATGTTATACATACATAAGTGACCTACACTAATAATACAAAGTTATTAGGGCATTGTATGCTGTGTGTTATTTGTAACATCTTCATAAAGTATAATGTATTGTGTTAACACTGTAAACTTGACAGTTTTTTAACCCGCACCGCCTAGTGGTTAAAGCACATTATTGAATATGTTATATTTGATGAAAACATTTAAATATTAAGAGTAGCCTACATACAAAATAGGGGGAAAGTAGAAGGTAAATGATAGAAATATAGAATAGAAAATATCAAGAAGATACTGTAGTGACCTCTACAATAAAACAGTTTAGTGCAGGACGTCCAAAGATAATAATAGGAGGATGTGCAAAACAGACAAACTAATAAGGCTTTATTTAAACAATAAAGAATACTTTAAGTTAAGGTCTTCTTTTGAATAAGAAAACAACTTTGGGGGTATCTACAGATAAATATTAAGCCTGACAAAGTACTTAACGTCTAATATATTGCATAGTTTATTTTTGGCACTTGACAATCACCTTCCCTGAATTTTACTCAGGTGTAACTAAAGTCTGATTTAAGGGTTGTTTATATTTCACATCATTAATCAGAATCTGCGAAGTAACTAAAATAAATGTAGTGGAGTAAAAATTCCAGGTTAACCTCTTAATTGTGGTGGAGTAGAATTACAACATTACATGTTGTACATGCTGCTGTAACAAAAACATTTCCCAACTTGGGATCAATAAAGTATATCTTATCTTAAGATGATCGATGGCTACTGCCATATTTTCAAAATGTGCCTCTGAACCTTGACAAGTGCATGTTTCAAGGCTTGTGAAGCTGACCGTTGAGCGGCCCAGACCAAGCAAGGAGGCAGAGGCAGAATGTCCAAAAATATATCCCGGCGTGGGCATTTATTAAAACCACAGGCACAAAGTTCACAGTCTCAATCCTGCTGTTCTCTTTGTCCACATCCTGCAGCCACAAGGATCACTCACTCACTCACTCACTCACTCACTCACTCACTCTCTCACACACACTCTCTCTCACACACACACACACACACACACACACACACACACACACACACACACACACACACACACACACACCACACACACACACACACACACACACACACACACACACACACACACACACACACACACACACACACACACACACACACACACACACACACACACACACACACAGCCCTCTCAACAGACAGGGCAACAGAGACTAAATACCCACACTCCAATCATCACAACAAGACACAGGTGAGGGGGGAGGAGACAACACAGGACACCAGGTGCACACAATCATCAGCCACAGACAACATATACTGTGCAATCACGCTAATAAAGTGCCCTATTACCCGGCCTGAAGCCGTCAGTCCATAGTGACAAAGTTACCTTCGTCACATGGCTTATCAATTAACAACAGGAGGGGTCACAGACATAAGACCAGCTCTTAAATAAAGCTCTTCTGACCTTAGCTGTCATGTGGGTATATTAATGCTGCCCATTATGGGCACAAGCAATTTTCACCCATTTATTAATTATATGTTTTACATTTGATAACACCAGTGTACACAGTTTAATACTGGCAACTTCTAATTATGGGAAATACGAAAACCTCTTTTAAAACTACAATTCCCAGTAGAGACGTGCCATAGAACATGTTGCGAAATACAATAGCCAGTATATAGTTCTGGGGGGGGGGGACCCGTTCGAGTCCAGTTTTGGATAGTCTGCCGTGGTTTCATTCCATTCCATAGAGCTGTTTGACTCTCGGCGTAACCTTGGCGCACTGCCACTCCAACATCCAATCACAGAGCTTGAGGACTAATCACGGGGTTTGTCAAGCAAAGCGGATGTTGTAGTCCCAAACGATAGCTGAGGATTATGGGTAGTGTAGTATCTTCGGCCATCCTAAACTCCCCAAAAACGATTTGTTTCTCCGAATCGAAGGTTAAAAACACAAAAGCATTGTACACAATTTAAATCAATCAATGTTGCGTAATCAACAAGGATAAACTGATGTTTTTTCGTGGATGAGTACTGCAGATATATCACTGTGATATCATTTGACAGTGAGGGGAATACCTCCGGTTTTATTATGAAAACTTCAAGACAGGAAATACTGTTTTCACCCCGTGAGGGTTGACGCCAACTTTACATGGACGCTGCGGGGAAAGACGTAGTATATTAACGTTCTCCTGACGAGAACTCAAATCATCTTCGTAATATCTATCAAACTATAGATCCTACACATCCACTGGATGTGGATTCTAAAAATACAATATACACTTATAGAAATCTAATCAAACATTTTAATGGCCAAACTATTCTACAATTTAGGATTTTCCAGAGGGTTATTTGTGAATATACGACCCTCCGGAGCGTTTGCAATCAACAGGAGCATATGCCGCAAATTGTTGTTTTTTTAAAACGTGACTATAGGTCGTAATAAGCTGCTGAACAATCAACCTTTTTGGTCGTTTTTTGGAGGCGGACAGGCTGAAACTTACCTAAAATGTATGTTTTATACAGTATTATGTTATCTTGGTGATCACATGAATCCTTCCAAGCTGCAGCTTCAGAAACAACGATTATTTGGAAGCAGGTGAGTTTTCGGTGGGGAGCCCGTTCCACCAATTTGGAGCCTGGATAGACAGACTGAGTAACTGTAACTGAATTAGGAAGATTTTTAGGCAAAAATACCAAAGAACAATTGTTAATTTAACACATTTGAAAGATTAAATCACTCTAAAATGTACAAATACGCATTCCGCTGTTGGAAAATTGCATGTCATAATAGCAGGGGATTATGTGCAATCCTCAAGGTTACGTGGGATTTATTAAATTCCCCATTTATATGATGAATAGATGTCTCTCGAAAGTCTGAAGGCAGGGAAGAAGTCACATTACAATAGAAGGGACAAAATGAGTAGTGCACAATGAACAGTTGATTGACAGGAACTCAAAAACTGACAGCCAGATTGGTGAAAAGGTACACGTCTGGATGGTCCTTTCTGTGAGGACATATTCTTCACACCATGATCATCCTGTAACTCTGTCAGTCTGTCTCAGTGGGAGGCTCTCTCCTATTCTCACGCTGTCTTCTGACATAAAAATGATATGGCATGACAAACATGTTCTAAAATACCACCCCTCCTTCATCTCTGCCGGTGTAAAATGTTTAATCTACATACACATCCACATCCAACAGTACCTTTAAACTTTTTTCGAAGATGTTTCTTTAAAATCTGTCCTCATTCTTAGTCTTTGCGTTGATCATAATCAAGCACATACATTTAATTAAATACAATTATAATATACATTTGTACGACGGAGTATTTCGAGAATAAAGTCGTAATAATACGAGAATAAAGTCATAGTTACGAGAATAAAGTCGTAATATTACGAGAATAAAGTCATAATTACGAGATTAAAGTTGTAGTTTCATCAGTGACTTGAAGGAGACAACAGCAGAGTCCTGCAATAAAATGAGGAATGTGTGAAGCAGTACTTTAGTTTAGGTTTCTCAAATAACGAAATACTTAATCTTTTGGCACATCAGCAGATTATCATAAATATTAGAACTTTGAAAAGGTTGTGCAAGAAACTGTGTCTATTATTTTGAAGAAAGAACCAAACGGACTTGGAGGAGATTAGAGGCTTCTCAATACTCAAATGTCCCCTCCTCGACTCCTCGACTCCTCGACTGCTCGGTCCTCCGGTAGTGACCCGGAAATTAATTTCAGCCCGCCATTTTGAAGGACATCTCATTTCTCTAAATGCACACCGAGGACCGAGGATCGAGCGTCGAGGAGGCTCTCTGGAGGAGCTACAACCGAGGATACACTGATGGTTCCTCGACGGCTCCTCCGCGGATGCATTTCCGGGAACGGTGGATATTATTTTAGAAACTGCTCTCATCGCAAGGCGATGTTTACAGTGAGAACAGCTGTGAGGTCCGTGCAGAAAGCAGAGCAGTGTGTATAATATATATCACTCAGTATAACAGGCCTACTCTCTTTATTTGCTTTAGTTTAGTAGATATCTACAGAGTCGATATTTTTCTAAGACCATTTAGTGCAGGGGTGGGGAACCTTTTTCCTCTCAAGGGCCATTTCAATTTTTACAATATCCTCAGAGGGCCGTACAAGTTATTGACCTCTGCTTAAAAAAACTAAAATCACAGCCCATTCATTTCATTCTGTGCAAAGAAAAAGCAACCTCTTATTCCAGATATCTCACCATGACTCGCGTATGCATGCACGTGCAGGGTGTGGCGTGCTCCCCTGGGAAGATTTTTTTTAAATGTTGAAGTTAAAAGCATCAATCTGGTGCACTTTGAGAGCAACATTAGGAGATCTATGGACACATCTCTCAACACCCAAACACAACTGTAAGCAGATTTTCTTTTAATTTATGGATATTTGACAAATCACTCCCCTTTCAAACTGTATTCTTCTTTATTAATAACTGTCATATAGCATTTTATACCTGTTTACTTTATTCTCTTATTTTTTTTATAACTATAATGATCATATAAAGATGTGCCTTTACCTCACTGGTTGTAGAAAAAGCTTCTTATATTCGTTAGCATAGCTAGCTAACCAGATGCTAATGATAACAACACAGTTATTGACTGTCTGATCAGTATGACAGATGAGCAGATCGCCACTGGGCTTTCAACTAAAGACACAGACACGCAGAAACTGCGGCATGTGTATGGACTTATCGGTACTGCAATTTCTGAAGTGCTGGAGTGGCGTTCTGGTGCTCTCCGTCAGAACTGCACCCCTGTCAGTCGAGACATATACCACGTGATGACACGTTAGGCTCGTGTTGTGTTCAAGGACCCTGACCTTGGCCAGGAAAAACAGGTACTCGCTTGTTTAATTTGTTTGCGGTCTAGATTTCTTTCATTTTTTTATTTTTTGCATGTGTTTATAAATGACATCGAGGGCCGTACCAAATTGTCTCGCGGGCCGTATACGGCCCGGAGGCCGGAGGTTTCCCACCCCTGATTTAGTGCTTCACATAATAAAATACACAATGGCTGTATCCTGATTATGCTTTAGGAGCTGTAAGTGTGGTACAGTGTGTGTGTGTGTGTGTGTGTGTGTGTGTGTGTGTGTGTGTGTGTGTGTGTGTGTGTGTGTGTGTGTGTGTGTGTGTGTGTGTGTGTGTGTTGTACAGTACGCAGATGCGGCGGACAGTTGGTTTGGTGTCCTCTACTTACTTTTAATATTTGTAAATCCAACTTTTGGCCCGTCATTTCAATTCCCCATTTCAGCGACCAGAGAGAGGGGGGGGGGGATATATCCAGTCTCTGATTGTGTTACGTTATTATGAGAGTGCTCTCATACTTTAAATTGTATATATTTATATAAATATATGTGTGTGTGTGTATATGTCCGCATCTGTAGCCTGTTATTGTCTCATTATACCGCACTGTGAATGAATCAAAGTAAATATATAAGTCGTCATGAACACATCTGTCCATCAGACAGAGGGCTGCTGTGCCTCCTGTCATCATTAATGGACGTCTCTTTAAAATGACCGCTCAGAAAAGAGGAGTTCTCATTTCTCTAACTGCCTGCTGCTTCCCCTCCTCTCTCCTCGGTTCCCCTCCTCAGTCCTCCGCTCGCATCTCCTGTGGGCGGCACCAAGTCTCGAGGAGGGGAGTCGAGGATAGGAGTCGAGGAGGGGAAATTTGAGTATTGAGAAACCTCTTAAGTCTTGAGGATAGGAGTCGAGGAGGGGACATTTAAGAATTGAGAAGCCTCTTTAGTCTCCTTTCTGAAGGAGGAAATGGCTGGTTCTCGCCGACTACAAGGCTATCGTTGGTTACATCTACGAGCTGTTCAAAGGGGATTTGTTGTTTCACAAGAAACGATGAGACTTGTAATCAAGGCTTTGGATCCAGAAGGAGTCGAACAATAGCCTTGTTGTCAGGATTCTTATGTTATGTCACGTTAGTTTTGTATGTCCTCGAGCCCGGCCCCCTGAGAGCCGCGGTCTTCATCCTCTAGCCCGGCCCCCTTAGAGCCGCGGTCTTCGCCCTCGAGCCCGGCCCCCTGACTCTTCCTGCCGCTGCCTTCGCCCTCATGCTCGGCCCCCTGAGTTCGCCCGCTGTGGCCTTCGCCCCACCATGGATTCTGCCTTGCCCCCGGGCCGTCCGCCCGAGACCCCCACCTTGGACTCTGCCTTGCCCCCGGGCCGTCCGCCCGAGACCCCCACCTTGGACTCTGCCTTGCCCCCGGGCCGTCCGCCCGAGACCCCCACCTTGGACTCTGCCTTGGCCGTCCGCCTGAGATCCCTTCCGGGTCCTCCGCTGTGCTCCTGGGCTGTCAGCCCAAGACCCCTCCTCCGGACCCCCTCCACCCACCCTGCTTGAGGTTTTGGACTTTGTGTTTTTTTTTTTTTAGGGACGTCTCATGTTGTCACGTTTGTAGTTTTGTATGTCTGGTTATGGGTATTTTCCTCCTTGTATATTGTCTGGTCCTTCTTCCTGTGTTTTTCCCCTGTCGTTAGTTTCCCTGGTGTGTCTAATTGTCTGATTGTGTTCACCTGTCACCCTTGTGTTTCTCCTCCCCTGCCCGGCTGTTTCTCGTCTTGTGATTACCCCTCCCTGCATTTAGTCTTGTCTCGTCCTGTGTTCAGTGTTGGTTCGTCTTTTGTTTGTGATTGAGTTTACCGGTGAGAGTTCTATTTCGTCCCTACTGACCGCCAGAGGCGGTGCTTTAGCAATGGATATGTCCATCGCGCGCATGCGCAGCTCGAGTACCAATAACAACAAAGTCACCTGTGACCCACGTGACACCGGCTACATCAGCCGGTGTCGACAGAGGATCTGTTCCTTTTCATCTTCTCGCTGCGCGAGAGTACCTTGGCTACATTTTTTGTAGCCTACAGCGTTCGTTCATTCGGAACATTTGTCAAGGATTCTCTGCAAACAGCTGGCTGCGTGTAGCTTCGCGACTCATCCAGTCGGGGCCGCGGGATTACCCGTCCTCCAGGAGCTGCGGCTGGCTGCGCAGAGACTTCGTTCGGACAGGTTGGTGTCGGCTTGGTTGGCGATGGCAGTGTTTCTACTCCCTCTCCCAGCCTAGGTGTACTGATTTCTGTCTGTTTGCTGAGTCTCTTGGTGACGGAGGTGTTTTCGCTCCCTCTCCCAGGAGTATTGCTGTGCTTTTGTACTGTTTTGGCCGCGGCGTTGGGCCAAACTTCATTAGCATTGAGCTAAACCTCATTAGCATTGAGCTAAACTTCATTAGCATTGAGCTAAACTTCATTAGCATTGAGCTAAACTTCATTGGCATTGAGCTGTACTGGCTAGTTAGCAGTAGCGGCTGCAGCCACTCGGCTGACGCCGGGTTAAGCACCGGAGTTTCCCGTGCCGTTCTTTTTCTTTAGCTACAGCTGGCATTCGCCTTTGATTTAACGCTAAAGTTGCCGTGTTTATCCCGTTAAACAGGTAGCTGGTGAAGGCTGTGTTCCCACACCCGCTCCCGGTTACGCTGCATCTGGCGTTCGTCTTCAGTTTAACCAGTGAAGGCAGTGTTTTCGCCCCCGCTCCTGGTAGGCGCTAAACGGCCTGTTTTTTTCTGTTAAGCAGGTAGCTGGTGAAGGCTGTGTTCCCGCACCCGCTACCGGTTACGCTGCGTCTGGCATTCGTCTGTAAATTAACCAGTGAAGGCAGTGTTCTCGCCCCCGCTCCTGGTAGACGCTAAACTGCCTTGTGTTTTCTGTTAAGCAGGTAGCTGGTGAAGGCTGTGTTCCCGCACCCGCTCCCGGTTACGCTGCGTCTGGCATTCGTCTGTAAATTAACCAGTGAAGGCAGTGTTCTCGCCCCCGCTCCTGGTAGACGCTAAACTGCCTTGTGTTTTCTGTTAAGCAGGTAGCTGGTGAAGGCTGTGTTCCCGCACCCGCTCCCGGTTACGCTGCGTCTGGCATTCGTCTGTAAATTAACCAGTGAAGGCAGTGTTCTCGCCCCCGCTCCTGGTAGACGCTAAACTGCCTTGTGTTTTCTGTTTAGCAGGTAGCTGGTGAAGGCTGTGTTCCCGCACCCGCTCCCGGTTACGCTGCATCCGGCATTCTTCTGTAAATTAACCAGTGAAGGCAGTGTTCTGCGCCCCCGCTCCTGGTAGACGCTAAACTGCCTTGTGTTTTCGGTTTAAGCAGGTAGCTGGTGAAGGCTGTGTTCCCGCAGCCGCTCCCGGTTACGCTGCATCTGGCACTCGCCTCGAGCTCAGCCAGTGAAGGGCAGGTAGCTGGTGAAGGCTGCGTTCCCGCACCCGCTCCCGGCTTCTCTGCATCGGGCTACCTACAGAATGGCTCATTCATGTAGCGCCTGTATGGCTTCTCTCGAGCCCGAGGACGGCCACGACCGTTGCCCCTCTTGCCTCGGCCTCGAGCATCTAAGGGAAGCTCTCACGGTAGGGGCCTGCATGAACTGTAGCTGCATGCCCCGGGCACTCAGAGTGGCTAGAATCACTGAGGTGGAACGTCTGGCGGCAGCCAACGGACACCTCTCTTGGTCACATCCTCCCCCAGATCAGTTTGACCGTCCCTGGCGACTTGAGGGAGCGATGGCCATGGGTGCACCCCCCAATAAGAGGACTAGGAACAGGCTGTCCTCCTGTCCTCCTTCGGTTGCCGCCCCTCCTTCGGTTGCCGCACCTCTGTATGAGGATGCCTTGTCGCTAGTGGCTTCGGCTAACCTCTTCAATGAAGAGACGGAGGACGAGGTCCCGTTCGAGGAGTTTTCCCTCTCCTCTGCTCAGGGGTCTCTGCAGGACGGGGAGGACGGCTCCATGGCGGCCATCATTCGTACGGCCTTGGCGCACCTGCAGATTCCGGTTCCGCAGGCCAACTTGGCTCCGGCTAGTGCCTTCTTCAGGCGTAACCCAGCCCCTGTCCCCCTCACCGTTCCTCCTTCAGAGGAGTACCTGAGGGAGCTCCAGGCATGCTGGAGGGACACCAGGGCCTTTTGCCGCACTGGCTCCGATGCCCGGACCTTGGCTGCCATGCAGGACCCGGCGAGGGTGGGGCTGGGTGGCATGCCACCCATTGAGCCTGCCATCGCCTCCCTGATTCTGGCTCCTGACGAGGCTTTAAGGCCTGAGGTCAGGTGCCCTCAGCCTCAGTGCAGGGTCACGGATGGGCTGCTCTGTAGGGCCTACGACGCAGTGGCACGCATGGGTCGTATCGGGAACTCCCTCTCCCAACTAATGCTGGCCGTCTCCGCCTCGCTGCGGCAGGCTCCGGCCGAGCCTTCTTTGCTGGGCCTCAGTGATGCATCAATGCAGGCCTTTGTCCTAATGACTAGGGAAATGAGTTATGTCTTTTCTGGTACAGACTCGTCGCCAGGTTTGGCTGGCCCAGTCACCACTAACGGAGACATGTAGGAGAGTCCTCCGTAGCGTGCCAGTCGAGCCAGGGGAGCTGTTTGGGTCAGCTGCCCTGGAGACACTGGAGCGCGCTGCCCAAGCGAGGCAGACCAGGCAGCAGCTCTCGGGTCTTCGCAGACCCGCGGCCACTCCCGGCAGGCCCAGGGGCCGCTCTAGCAGCCGCGCTCAGCCACCGGCTTACTGGGGTGGTCGGCAGAGTTCCCAGCGGCCCACTCAACCGGCCAATGACTTTCGTGCCCCAGGTCGCCTGGCTTCCAGGCGGCCTCGTACTTCAGAGCCTTACCGGCGCCCCCCAAGGGGCTCCAGGGGCCGGGGGGCTAGGCCCTGAAGTCCCGGGGCCGGTCGTCGGCTGTTTTTCCCAGCAGCAGCTCAGCTACTGGGCTGCCTGTATTTCCGACCCCTGGGTGGTTTCCACACTAACCCAGGGCTACGAGTTGCAGTTCCGACGCCGGCCCCTAGCCTTCGGCCGGGTCAGAATGACAGTTGTCAAGGACCCGGCGAGGCCTTAGCGCTACCCCAAGAGTTGTCCGTCCTCTTGGCCAAAGGCGCAATCGAGCCAGTGGACCCCCTGCGTCAGGGCGGGGGGTTCTACTCGGCGTACTTTCTTGTGAGCAAGAAAGTTGGCGGATTCCGTCCAGTTCTGGACCTCAGAGGAATCAACAGATTCCTGAGGGTACTACCCTTCCATATGCTAACCACAGCAGACACCCTTCGTGTTGTCACACAGGGGGAGTGGTTCACAACCGTGGACTTGAGGGATGCCTACTTCCACGTGCCAATTGCATCCCATCACCGGAAGTTCTTGAGGTTCGCCTTTCAGGGCCGACATTATCAGTTCCGGGTGCTTCCCTTTGGTCTCTCCCTCTCCCCAAGGGTGTTCACCAGGGTTGTGGCGGCAGCGCTCGCTCCCCTGCAGGCACAGGGCATGAAGGTCCTGCCATACCTGGACGACTGGCTGGTTTGCGCGCCGTCCCGGGCCCAAGGGGCCCAGGATACGGTGCGCCTCTCATCCCACATTGCCCGGTTGGGCCTGACAGTGAACACCGGGAAGAGTTGCCTGGAACCTTCCCAGCAGGTCACTTATCTGGGGATGGTCCTAGATTCGGTCACCATGAGGGCCTACTTGACACCTCGTCGTGTGGACGACATTTCCCACCATATTCGCATCTTCAGACTGGGCAAGAGGGTGCCTTACATACAGTTCCTCCGGCTCTTAGGCAGACTGACAGCTGCCTCAGCCGTTGTGCCCTTGGGCCTGTTGTCACTGCGCCCCATGCAGATGTGGCTGAACAGCTGTCACTTGGACGCCAAGCGGCACAGGCACAAGAGAGTCAGGGTGTCTCAGCGGTGCCTCCACTCTATGTCCCGCTGGAGGGACAGGGCCTATCTCCTGAGGGGTGTGCCCATGGGCACCATCCCATCCCACCGGGAGACCGTCACTGTGGATGCGTGTCTCTCGGGGTGGGGTGCGGTGTGGCAGGGCAGGACCGTGCAGGGTCAGTGGTCTGCCCAGGAAGGTGCACGCCATATCAATGTGCTGGAGCTTCGGGCGGTGTTGCTCGCACTCATGCACTTTTTACCCCAACTGGCGGGCAGGCATGTGCTCGTTCGTTCGGACAACATGTCCGCAGTTGCCCAAATCAACCACCAGGGGGGCGCCAGGTCCGCACAGCTGCTCCGCGTTTCGCAGAGCCTCTTTCCTTGGGCGCTCCCCCGCCTCACCAGTCTGCGGGCAGTTTTTCTGCCAGGGGACCTGAATCAGGTCGCAGATTTCCTCTCACGGCGCAAGCCTCCACCGGGGGAGTGGAGGCTTCACCCGGAGGTGGTGGAGATAATTTGGAGCCTCTTCGGCAGGGCCGAGGTGGACCTCTTTGCCTCGGAAGAGTCGAGGCACTGCCCCCTCTGGTTCTCCTGGGCGGAGGTGACCAGCCCATTGGGTCAGGATGCCCTGGCGCACGACTGGCCGGACACTCTCCTGTATGCCTTCCCGCCGTTGCCTCTGATACTTCGAGATGGGTCTGTCTGCAGACCGCAGCAAGGAGGCGTTTCCTATAGGGGCGTTTCCTATAGGGGCGTTTCCTAACTTTTTTTATCCAGCTGCTTTTATAAATCCTCGCAGAAGAAGTCATTGTTCTAGTGATGGGAATTCCGGCTCTTCTTGCTGAGCCGGATCATTTGGCTCACCAAGAAGAGCCGGCTCTTTCGGCTCCCAAAGAGCTTTTCAGTTTACCACATATTATACCTTTTAATTAAATCAAATGTAGCGCTGTTTTGACTAATGATTTATATGTGTACACATATATCACTTAAATTATTCAAGACATCCTTTGTACTAAAGTATTCAAAAGTAAAAATTACATGTTTAATATAAATTATTTGCTGTGGCCAATTGTTTTCATTGCATTTACAGACCCGTGTAACTCTCTGATACCACCCAATTAATGCATTGACTTGCTTGTAGAACCACGCTACACAAAACAGATGGCAACACCTATAAAAACTATTTAAAAAAAGGGGCTACTGTATCAACCTATATAAAGTATATAAATATAGTTTTTCTCCCTGCAGGAGAGGGGAGCGTGCTTTGAGATCAACTGCTAGGCTGCAGCGGGGAGAAGAGGGGGACAACAAGTAGGAAGAGAAGTAATGGGTCAGAAACCCTCCTTTTTACGCAGCGGTCCAGACATAGACATCATAGCTACGGCGACATATATTCAGTTGCCAGTTACTTTTGGAATTAGGGCAGGGATATCTTTCAAGGTTTGACATAATGAATTGTGCTACTTTTAAAGCAAGCAACGATGTTTTCAAATCTGTAATCAAAAAGCTCCTCAAAAACACTATAGAAGCAGTTCCTGCCGTTGTTACGTTAGTTCAAACAGTAACAACGGACTACTTTTCTTAGCGGATGCATGTCAATTTAAATCAATACAAAAAACTATTTTTTAAATCAATAAAATCTTTTTCTAAATCCATAAAAGCATTTCAATTATTATTGGGAGTCATGTCGTTACTTTGTTGAGAATGTGGCCATGTGTAATAAGCGGGATAATGTCCACATTGTACATTGCATAATGTGCCTTCATGCCGATCTAGATCCCTCCGCAAAAACAAAACAAAAAATGTCTCGTTCGCGGGCGAGAGCCGGCTCCCGTCGTTCACTATAGGAAACGCCCCTATAGGAAACGCCCCTATAGGAAACGCCCCTATAGGAAACGCCTCCTTGCTGCGGTCTGCAGACAGACTCTATTGGATACTTCAGACGCTTCAGAGGGTCCTTACTCAGGGGCACAGGCTCCTTCTAGTCGCCCCCCGCTGGCCGGGGAGAGTCTGGTTCCCACTGCTACGCAGTCTCTGCTGCAGCCCACCGTGGCGTCTCCCCGACAGGAAGGACCTTCTGTCACAGCTCAAGGGTCAGATCTGGCATCCCGACCCTCGCCGCCTTCAGCTCTGGGTTTGGCCTCTGCAGGGCCCAACCCACTGTTGAGCGGTGTCACGGCATCTGTCAGGGAAACTATCCTGAATGCCAGAGCTCCATCCACTCGGGCACAGTATGAGTGCAAATGGAGGCTCTTCTCCCACTGGTGTGTGAGTAAGGCTGAGAATCCGGGACATTGCTCCGTGGCCACCATTTTAGAGTTTCTGCAGTCCCTTCTGGATAGTGGACGTTCTCACTCCACTTTGAAGGTGTATATGGCTGCTATCTCTGCCCGACATGTCGGAGTCGATGGCGCCACAGTGGGGCGCCACAGGTTGGTGTCCCTCTTTCTAAGAGGGGCTCTACGGCAGCGCCCCCCTAGCACCCCAAGGGCCCCGGCTTGGGACCTGCCCCTAGTGTTGGATGCCCTATCATCTCCTCCCTTCGAACCCCTGGCCCAGGTCGGGCTTAAATGGCTGTCCCTGAAGGCAGCATTTCTGCTTGCCATAACCTCAGGGAAGCGAGTCGGAGAGCTTCATGCCCTCTCCGTAAGCAGTACATGCCTGAGGTGGAACTCCGATGGCTCGGGTGTCACCCTCTGGCCGAATGTGGCGTTCTTGCCCAAGGTGCTTCCACTAGCCCACTCCAATCGGCCTATCCAGCTGGTACGCTTTAACATTCCACAGGAGAACGGCACACCTGAGTTGCTGTGCCCTGTGCGTGCCCTGAGGGCGTATATTGATGCTACGGCCTGTATACGACAGTCAGAGCAGCTCTTCGTTTGCCATGGCGGCACTAGGAAGGGTCGTGCTCTCTCGAAACAGCGGCTGTCCCACTGGGTGGTGGATACCATCACATGTGCCTATGGGGCCAGTGGCCGCCCCCCGCCATCAGGGGCCAGATGCCACTCTACAAGAGGCGTCTCAACATCGTGGGCTGCCCTAAGAGGGGTGCCCCTGGAGACCATCTGCGCCGCGGCGTCATGGGCGTCTTCTGGCACATTCTCCAGGTTCTACCGGGTCAATGTCGCCACTCCTCACCCCCTGGGGGTGGTCTTGTGGCCAAGCTCCGCTGCTTCCAACTAGGTGAGTAAGTGCTTGGATTCTTCATGACATGGTTGGTATAGGTCATCCAGTGCTAAAGCACCGCCTCTGGCGGTCAGTAGGGACGAAATAGAACGATAGTTACGGCTGTAACTACGGTTCTATGAGTCCCGGATGACCGCCAGAGTTTCCTGTCACTCAGAATTCTTGTGTGCTCGCGAGAAGATTCTGGGAACAGATCCTCTGTCGACACCGGCTGATGTAGCCGGTGTCACGTGGGTCACAGGTGACTTTGTTGTTATTGGTACTCGAGCTGCGCATGCGCGCGATGGACATATCCAGTGCTAAAGCACCGCCTCTGGCGGTCATCCGGGACTCATAGAACCGTAGTTACAGCCGTAACTATCGTTCTGTTTTGTCCTAGTTATTTTTATTTATCCTTGAAATAAAGGCATTTTTCAGCGTTATCTGCATTTGGGTCCTGCTTGCTTCACTCACCGTAACACTTGTAGTGGAATCGGAATGAGCTCCCCATTGAAATCAGGACGGCAGAAAGCTTACACATCTTCCGGCGCAGACTGAAAACTCATCTCTTTCGACTCCACTTCGAGCGATAGAATTACTAACATAGAACTGCTAACAAAGCCTGTCAGCCTTCCATCTGGGCACAAACTGATCTCGTGCTTCATTGGTCATGTGCGCGTACGTGTGTGTTGGAGGAGGGGCTCTGTAAGAAGGGGCAGATTTTTTCCGGCTGTGTATTTTCAAATTCTAGCGCACTCGAGCTGGTTTCTCCAATTACCTACCCCACCTTTAAATACTACATTTTAAACTTATCCATCACTAAGTAAATAGTAATTCAGCAACCATAAGACGGCATTATTAAACTATGTTTTTGGATATCAAATTTAATAAGAAACACATTCTTTTCCACTTTTTTCTCCATGTTTTCAGCTGTATTGGATTGGATTGGATCCAAGCTTGAATAAATGTTCTTGATTTTTGTCCGTCAATCAATTTTAAAACAATTTTCTCTGTCAGACTGAACAAACGTGTTTACGTTTAAATGTATTATTTTAGAGTAATTCATTTAGGAGCTATGCAACAGTTTGCTGCAGAGGACTTGTTTAAATTGGTTGTGAACCTAACACCACTGTTTCTTGTCTCCTGCTCTTCTTCTCTCTTATCATCGATCTGTGTGGGGGGGAAGAGGAAGAGGGGGAAGAGGCAGCGACTAAGTCATAGAGGTAAAGCAATTGGAAAGGAATGAGTGATAAGACACACAGAGAGAGATGATTGGATGGATAATACGGCCTTCAGTCACACACCAATCCATCTGCTTCTTCGCCTCTTTATCCTCTCTGAGTCTTTATGTTTTAATTTCTCACACAAGTTTGAATATTTGCTGGTATTAACATACAGATGTTCAGCTTTATTCAAATTGCACTCTCTGGATCCTCTTCTCTGTACCCATACATCCACAGCAGTACACCCTGTTGTTTTCTACCCCTCCCTTCCTCTTCTGTTTTTCCCTTCCTCCTCTATTTCTCCTCGATACAAATCCATTAAACTAATCTCCTCTCCTCTTCACCTCCCTACCTCTCCTGCCCTCTCATCTCCTTGTCTCCTTGTCTCCATCTCTCACATCACCTCCCTCCCAATCGCTTCTCTCCTATCCCACCTCCTTTATCTCCTCTCTTCTTACTGTTTAATCCCTTGCAGTATTACGCTTCATAACATATTAATGCTATATCTTTATGTGACAGAAACCCTGTTAATTTACTGACTGATAGCTCTGTATGGTGTAGCACATCAACAGGCTCAGATATTCATTATTTTTCTCTTCAGGTTCATTAACTGCAGATGGTTGGCAAAAGGTTAACTACATTTTTACCTGAGCTTGAAATGTACTGCTATGGTAGAAGGAATGATTAAAAATTCCCTTTATTTTTGTTGTTTGAAGTGAGGTGGAATATAACATTTATTCAAGTCTTGTACTTTAGTATTATTGTTACATATTACATACTACTTAAGCACTTCCTTTTTATGTTACATAATACTTTTACTCCACTACATTTTCGATGCAAGTAATATACCTTTTACTATAAGTCATGTATTTAACAGCCTATCCTCCTACAAAAAACGACCAAATAGGTTGATTGTTCAGCAGCTTATTACGACCTTGAGTCACGTTTGAAAGTTTAGCATCTCTAGTGGTCGTGTAAGAATCAACAATTTGCGGCATATGGGCTGATGCTCCCGTTGATTGCAAAAGCTCCGGAGGGTCGTATATTCAGAAATAACCCTCTCTGGAAAATCCGAAATTGTAGAATAGTTTGGCCATTAAAATACTGTTTGATTAGATTTCTAGCGAGAAGTGTATATTGTACTTTTAGAATCCAGGTCCAGTGGATGTGTAGGATCTATAGTTTGATAGATATTACAAAGATAATTTGAGGTCTCGCCAGGAGAACGTGTATATACTACGTCTTTCCCTTATTCATTTCTATTGACTGCAGCGTCCATGTAAAGTTAGCTTCAACCCGGGGTGAAAACAGTATTTCCGGTCTTGAAGTTTTCATAATAAAACTGGAAGTATTCCCCTCACTGTCAAATGATTACACAGTGATATCTCCATTACTCATCCACTAAAAAACAACAGTTTATCCTGGTTAATTACACAACATTGATTGGTTTAAATTGTGTACAATGCTTTTGTGTTTTTAACCTTCGATTCGGAGAAACAAATAGTTTTTGGGGAGTTTAGGATGGCCGAAGACACTACACTTCCCATAATCCTTAGCTATCGTTTGGGACTACAACATCCGCTTTGCTTGACAAACCCTGTGATCAGTCCTCAAGCTCTGTGATTGGATGTTGGAGTGGCAGTGCGACAAGGTTACGCCGAGCGTCAAACAGCTCTTTGAATGGAATGAAACCACAGCAGACTTTCCAAAACGGGACTCCAACGGCATGATGATGATACCCTTGGTGAGTTGCATGAGAAAATACGGATGTTAAATATGTATTTTAATGAAATTATCGATGCTAAATTAGCCGCGGCTAACTATTACTAATGCGTTAGCCCAGCGTGTATCAGTGTTGCTTTAATGTGTGCGGAGGGAGGTGAAGCTCACTGCACAGAGCTATTGTCTGTGGTGAGTTTGGTTCCAAAACGCTATAAATCCATTTAGATTAATTTGAGTAAAAATGTGTTTTGGGATGGGCCGGATGCTCTGACCGTTCCACTCTCTGTCCGGCGCCTCTGCAACGCCTCGCATCGCATAGAAAATAGACTTGCATCCTATATTGAGCAGAGCCCAGCGCCGAGACGCTTCTGGGACGCAAAGTGGAGCTAACTGTGGCTGGTTATAGGTTGGTCTAAAATTAGTTGAGTACACTTTAAAAACAAATCTTCCCGGGGGAAGAACCTAAAGTAGAGGAGGTTAGGTCCCCCCCACTTCAATCATGTCCACATGGATAGGAAACTAAATACATTTGCACACATCTTGTGTCCATATCTTTCTGTTTTGGTGGTCATGCCACAACCGTACACGTGAATGCATGTGTTGCTTTTTCTTTGCACAGTATGAAAGAAAGGCGAAATGAATGGGCTGTGATTTTTGTATTTTTAAGCAGAGATCAATAATTTGTACGGCCCTTGGAGGATGTTGAAAACATTTAAATGGCCCTTGAGAGGAAAAAGGTTCCCCACCCCTGACGTAAACAGTGGTCCAGAGCTGAAGCAGTCATATTGCTACCTATTCGTATTCTTTCTTCACTTTCTCAAATATATCTCCTGATTGTTGGCACTTGACAATCACCTTTTCCTGAATTTTACTCAGGTGTAACTAAAGTCTGCTTTAAGGGTTGTTTATATTTCGCATCATTAATCAGAATCTGCAAAGTAACTAAAATAAATGTAGTAGTAGTAGTAAAAATACCAGGAGCTGTCATGTGGTTATATATTAATGCTGCCCATTATGGATACAAGCGATTTTCACCCATTTAGTAATTACATGTTTTAAATGTGTACACACCAATGTGTTTCCTATCGCCTAAACCTCCAGGGGCTGTACACAGTTTAATACTGTCAACTTCTAATTTTGGGAAAAACAAAAACGTCTTTTAAGACTACAATTCCCAGTAGAGACGTGCCATAGAGAACATGTTGCGAAACACAATAGCCAGCATGTGTAGTTCTGGGGGGGCGTTCGAGTCCAGTTTTGAATAGTCTGCCGTGGTTTCGTTCCATTTCAAAGAGCTTGACGCTCGGCGTATCCTTGGCGCACTGCCACTCCAACATCCAATCACAGAGCTTGAAGATTAATCACGGGGTTTGTCAAAGGGACTGTAGTCCCAAACGATAGCTGGGGATTATGGGTAGTGTAGTGTCTTCGGTCATCCTAAACTGAATTTTTATTTCGGATATCATATCGCATTAACAACACCACATCTGGCGTCACAGAGATCTTCTGTTACTGTCCTTTCTTCTTAGAGGAAGTACAGAAACACGTAACTGGATTTGTTTTAATGTTTGAGGTGCAATAAACGACACAGCAGCTTTTAGGCATGTTAAAACTATTATTTTCTTCCTCGCTCATGAGAGTAACAGCTGGCAAAATTACAGCCTCGTCTACTGATTTAAAATGTGTGCTCTAAAATGATATTTATAAATGACTATTATCATTATTATAAGCAAGAAAATAAATGGCAAAGATATGTAGAAAATAAGCATCTTTAAGATACGTTCATAAGAAATGTAACGTGGGAGAAAATATGTTTCGAGAAGATATGTAGAAAATAAACGTATTTGAGATACGTTCATAACGAACGTAACTTGAGAAAAAATACGTTTTTAGCTAAACGTAATTGAAAATGCAGTTTAGTTCTGTGGGAACGTAATTTTTAGGAGACAGGGTTGTATCCACTGCTTGCTTGCTTCCCGTCCCATGGTGAATAACGACACCAAAGAGATACATGTACATGTCTGGAACAGTATGCCTGACCTATGGCAATTTTAGGGAGTATCAAATGCTGCATCATGTCAAAGCAAAGGGTCACTGTATCTTGATCTACCTGCCCCAGTAAATCATAGAACACCCGTGCTCGTCTCCTGTGTAGGATGCAGACTCACTGCGTTTCTCTTCTTCAGTCAAGCTGAAGGGTCCTTGACTCTCAGTTGAAACCTGGCACATGAAGAACAGGCATCTGTGGCAGGATGCCCAAATCCAAGGTTGAAGTGCTGTTGAAAAACAGTGTAATACAGGGATTAGCTGACTACATCATGGTTTAGTTGGTTGAATAGCTCGTGCATTCTTTTCACGCTGAGGTCACAGGGTAGGTATTTCTGGCCAGATGCTCCCCTTCTTCCATAATGGCTAGCCCTACATGTACATTTTTTGATGTGATCCATCACTTGCTGCTTCTTGGCATCATTTTCTGCCACCTTACGAGCACCACCTCTGAGGTCTGGTCTGGCTGTAGCGTTGAGTGCATAATACCTTGCCACTCGAGACACACGATCCTTGCCAATACCTGCAATGACAGAACAATTACATTTTGTTTGTATGTAGGTGTGTTTGTAGTATGTATGTATGTGTGTATGTATGTATTTATCTATATATTTATTTATCTATCTACATTAATTAATTCATCCATTGCTTCATTCATTGCTTAATTTATTAATTCACAGTATCCATTCACAATGACAGATGACATGGCCAACAAGGGCATTTGTGATTAAGCAGTGCATCAGACAACTATATGGCAGCTGTTCATACATTTGAAATGCAAACCTATAGCCTATATAGTCCTATTTATGTATATGTATTGTGTGTGTAAGTACCTACTTAGGCTACTCCCTACTTTTCTACATTAATTCAAATTGCAGTAGGCTTATTTATCAAATAACAATGATGACCCAACTAGGCTAGGACATTTGTGCCCAAGCAATACATCAGACAACTATAGGCTAAGTGATACTCATTCCTTAAAGGAATGGTATGCTCATGACACTCATTTTTTAAAAATTATCATCCGATAAAACAGACCAGTCTCTGCCAGTCTCTCTTTTTTTTTTTTAATCCGATGACATTATCAGTGATTTTAAACTGATTATATACCGAAATAACATCAACACTGTGGGCGCCGCCATTTCCCGGACGTGACGTAATCCATGCGTTTGGTTTTCGAAGACACGTTGATCTCCATGTTATTTACTGTAGTTTCTCTCTTCAAATATGCCTCACTGTATCGCGAAATATTGCCATAATTCGGATAGGAACAATCCACGGAATGCTCGGTTTCATCTGTTGCCAAAAGGTAAGCATAAGAAGTACATTCGGAGGCAGTGGCTAGCGAAATGTGGCCGGCCCGAACCGAGAGATTTACAGGCTCATGTATGCAGCGAACATTTCACATTTCCGGACGACTACTCTGAGAGTATGATCAAACATAACATGGGATTTAAAGAACAACCATTACTCAATGGAGATGCAGTACCATCGGTCTTTCTGGTGTAATCACCGACCAGGACACCAGTTCGGCCAGTTGAGAATTCGCCCTCTGCAAGTGTGAAGCGACGGAGGAGCAGAAGTAGTGCGCTTTGAGCATCTGGAAAAGCGCTATAATAAATATAAGGAATTATTATTAATTATTAGTGCTCGGAGTAAGAATAAGGTATGTTATAGCGCATTTCCATTGCAGCGGCTAGCCCCGTTTTAACGTCCAGGCCAGGACAGTTTTTGGTGGCCTTTCCATATAGCGTAGTACCGGCTAATGTGTATTTCCCCCCAGTTTTTCCGGCCCCATAAAATCGTGATTCTATGGCCAGGGACAACGAAGCTGAGTATGCTAAACTAGAGAGGGAATCGCTAGCAAGGGTGGTACTACATGCATACATATAGTATCTTATATCATCTTCCCATTATACACACATGCATTTCCAAACATTTGGACTACCTATGTTGCAAATGTATTATCTCTTCAATTTACACACGGCATCTATTGCACGTCTGTCCGTCCTGGGAGAGGGATCCCTCCTCTGTTGCTCTCCCTGAGGTTTCTCCCATGTTCCCTTTAAACTGTGGGTTTTCTTCGGAAGTTTTTCCTTGTACGATGTGAGGGTCTAAGGACAGTGGGTGTCGTATTGTCATACTGATATGTATGGATGAATTCCCCCATCCAATCTCTTCACATTGGTCAAAACTTGTTCCTCTGCTGACGAGTCCGAACTGAAATACTCCACCATATTTCCGTGTGTTGACAAAGTGAACGCATGGATGACGTCACGACCATCACGTGACTACTGAAAATGGCAAACATGGCGGCGGCCAGACGGAATATACAGGTCTTGATAAAAAAGAGCTATAAAATCATTATTTACCCGGGAATATCGCTGATTTCTTCAGGGTATGGTTTAAACATAACGTTTCACTAAATACTGAAGTTTTGATTAATTATCTAATGAGTGGACCATTCCTTTAAGTAGGCTACATTTTAACATGCAAACAAAAATAGCAAGACACTTAAACATTAAAGATTAAACAGAAAAGCTTAGGTGTGCCTCGTTCACTTCATGATATAACCTAGGCTACACATCAGGCTGCATTGAAAAGCCAGTGATGTGCTTGTTGTGAATGAAGCTGTCATTATCTAGCCTGTGTTGTCTAGCCTATCACATCAACATAGCGTTGTTTAATGTTCCACACGTTTTAAGAGCAGGTAGTCTTGTATGAATAATATAATTCCTAAATCAAAATTAAGCTCACCCAATACGCTGCAAATGGTGGCGTTGCAGACAGGAATTGTTGTCGGATGATCTTCGGTCAGCAAATGATATTCAAGACCTCCCTATCCTTCTGCATATCACTGTTGTCAACCTTTGGACTTCTCCGCTGAACTTATTTGACAGTGATCAGCTGCGAAAGGACTTGATCCTGCTCTATTTTAGTGGACTGGCATTTGTCGCTGTTTGGAAAGAAAGTGAGAAAACAGGACAGAATAACACGGCGGATATCGTGTTTTGCGCAAAATTCAATACTGACTTTTCAATATTGACTTTTCAATACCGACGAAATACAATACTGATTTCGGCGTTTATCGCGTTTTTGGAAATATTCTAGCTTTCTTTAACTTTTCAAAACAAAGTCTGCTTTGTGTCTTTTCACTTTTGTTGCACAGTATCCATTTTCTCCTGACCGACTTCGACTTCTGATGTGCTGATCCACACACTTACATTTCTGCACGTATATTAGAGAGGTTTGATTGAAACTGATTTGTATAAATAATTCTGTGCTCAGCATTAACTTTTGGTGCTCGTGTTACACCTGCACTAAACTGTTTTATTGTAGATCACTACAGTATCTTCTTGATATTTTCTATTCTATATTTCTATCATTGACCTTCTACTTTCCCCCTATTTTGTATGTAGGCTACTCTTAATATTTAAATGTTTTCATCAAATATAACATATTCAACAAAGAATTCAATAACGTGCTTTAACCACTAAGCGGTGCGGGTTAAAAAACTGTCAAGTTTACAGTGTTAACACAATAAATTATACTTTCCAGTATAGAAAGGTACATCCGTCATTTAATGGTAAGCTATTGAAATTCTGATTCCATAGATGTGTCTCCCATCACCCAAAACCCCTGAATATTCTCTCAACTCAGTATTTACATTCTTTAATTCAAAGAAAATCAGTGATATTTAAAAACTATTAGTCCCTGTCTATCAGTTGTGCACTGTTATGGTGTAAATATAGCCTATCTACCAATTGGATCAAATATAAAAGTCAGCCAAATTACTATTGATACTGCAAGGAGACGTATTGTGTGAAGATGTTGTTTAATTGCTGATATATTTTACACGTTCTCCTGGCGAGACCTCAAATAATCTTCGTAATATCTATCAAACTATAGATCCTACACATCCACTGGACGTGGATTCTAAAAGTACAATATACACTTCTCGCTAGAAATCGAATGAAAAAGTATTTTAATGGCCAAACTATCCTACAAATTAGGATTTTCCAGAGAAGGTTATTTGTGAATATACGACCCACCAGAGCGTTTGCGGTCAACGGGAACACTAGACGTCGAAAACTTTAAAACGTGATTATAGGTCGTAATAAGTGCTTGAACAATCAACCTATTTGGTCGTATGAGTTGGAGGACTTGTTGGTATTTAACGGTCATAGTTATTAGTTACTTTGTACATGTAAAAACACATGATGTGACGCAATACTCACATTTGTAATACACACAGTATTTGAAAATGTATCTAAAATTGGCTCCAAATTGTAAAACTACAACATTAAAGATTATTTAACATGTATTGGCTATTCAGGCTCCAAAATGACATTCCCAGAACAAATGACCATAACTTCACTTCTAAAATGGATAAATTAATAATTGTTTATCTCAAAGCAATAATAAACCTGTGAGTTGGATGTAGAAGAGTCAGAATCAATATATATATATTTTTATTTTAAAATAAATTCAGATTGAACATAGTACATTTTTTTAATTATAATGTCCTTCCAAAATAAAAACATTACTTAGTGAAAACCACCCTTGAATGATGGGATCGGAGACTAAAAGCTTTAGGAATCCAAACTATAACATATAAGTACCCTGTATCAAAATTGATGCAAAACAAGTGAAATGTGACCTTATTAGAGAGATTTAGCCAAATAAACCCACTTCTGGGATCATTTGGGTGGATTTGCACCATCTCGGGCCCCCTTTGCTCGATTTTGATGATTGACATCTCTTTTTAACCATTAGAGCCAATATAATCGAGGGGAGGTTCCATATACACACACACGTTACCAAATAAGGAGGGAGAGTGATGCGTAGCCAGAATACCCAAAACAGGTAGCTATCATTAGCAGCTAATATGAAAACACAGTTTTTGACATCAAAATGGAATGATGGATTAACTGTAATTTTTTCAAAGTGACGCAGACACATTGGATTAACCTATGGGTTAACCTTCAGCCACGTTGTTCTCCTTTTTAATGAACACAACTTTTGATCAGAAAACAGCAACGGTAAGATGTTTCCCCCGTGTTTGCTCTATAAAGCTCTGTGTTGTGATGTCTGTAAAGTACGTTAAATGAGTATGACATATTCATAGTTTATTAAATGTTAAGAAGCCCTGAGACACAGTTTCGTGAAAAAAAAGCTTAAGCCCCAAGCCTGTTTGTCAGGTTTCAGGCTCGAAAATGACATTCCCAGAACAAATGACCATATCTTCCCTTCTAAAAGGGTTAAATTAATAATATTTTTTCTCAAAGTAATGATAAACCTGTGAGTTGGATGTAGACAAGTCAGAATCTATATAGATGTTTTTTATTTAAAAAATAATTCAGATTGAACATGGTAAAAAACCGGAAATTATAGTGTCCGTCCAAAAGATATTTTGTAGCCTACTTATAGTGAAAACTAACCTTGGATGATGGGTTAGTAGACTAAAAGCTTTAGGAATACAAAGTACAACATATAATAAGTACCCTGTATCAAGATTGATGCAAAACAAGTGATATTTGACCTTTTTAGACAGATTTAGCAAAAAAAACCTTTTCTGGGGCCATTTGGGTGGATTTTCCTTATCTCTGGCCTCCCTTCTTCGATTTTGACATGTGACATCTCTTTCTGACCGTTAGAGCCAATATAATCGAATCGAAATTGTCCCGCACACACTCATGTTAAAAAAAGGTGGTATCTTTTCGCTTTCAATCTTACTACAGAGCGTAGGAATGGCCTGCTCTGATATTTTAAAACGGAATTGCAGTTTTATTGCTTATAGATTATCAGAACATTTCAAAGGGGACACAGACACATTGGATATTAACCTATGGATTAACTACAGCATCGTTGTTATCGTTTTAATGCCATTGAAGACCAGTTTTGACCAGACAAAACAAAGGTAAGCCATGTTAGCGTTGTAGGCTACCTAGCGCCACATATTTTGATGTACGTTTTTGTTGATAACGTCGCAAGTTTGTATCTTTCAGTGTTGAGGTGGGCACCGTTAGATTCTGTGTCTTTACGATCATAAACGATGTGTGGGATGTGCAGCTAGGATAAATAATAAGGGAGTTAGGAGTGATTTTCGGTGCAGTAATAGGATAGTATTTTTCGTTCTGGGCTAATTCAGAGGCTCACTGTTAGCATTGTGTGTTTTTAAAAAAAATAAAAATGAAAAAGATCAGTTAAATTAGTTTTTTCCCGTTATATGGATATAAAATATTCATAGTTTATTAAATATTAAGGTTCCTTAGACGTTGTTTCCTGAAAATGACGCAATTTCGGCCCCAGAACCGGGTCCGTGGGGCTTAAGAGAACAGGTTAACATTTTTTGTACAAAGTTTATTTTATCGATAACACTACTGTATTTCTTCAGTGAAGTACAAGACCTGAGTACTTTTCCACCACTTGATGTGTGTCTGCTTGGGATTTGATAGTATAGATTGTTTTGCAAGTTTATTATTGATCTGATTCAGTTTTTTTGGCAATTGCAGGCTTTAAAGTGATACCTATCCACTTTTTGCAGAACTCGATTGCATATTAATCTGCAGAAGATTGAAGCGTTTTCCTTGGTCAAGATGCTTAACTCTGACTTGTTCCCGATGGCATGCCATGTGTGAATGTGTGAATGTTAGTGACCTTGAGCAAGAGACATTGCTCTGTATGAATGGAGTGTGAGTGGGTGAATGACAAAATGTAAATGTGAAGCGCTTCGAGGGGTTGTATGTATAGGTGGTTAAACAAATATATAAATACTATCTATTTACCAATAATCTTTTATAAAACATTTTTCACAAACTCTGTGTATGTGTACACTTCAATTGACTGACATTAGCACTGACAGGTTGTGTGTGGACTCTTCATGTTTCTATAACAGCTCAGAACTCAGCAGTAACTCAATTTATTTCTATTAGATCCAGTCTCACCTTTACCCTCTGTCTAGCTAAGTGTATAAGTACAAATTGTGAAGCTAAAGGATGAGTGGATTTATTTTTGCTCAAGCGAAATAATTATCTGCTTGTGCGGAGGCCGTCTAGAGGGAATATTCATTAATTCATTGCAATCACACTGCTTAAAAAATGTGTACTTCAATGCATCACAACAATTGTAGGCTGTGATATTTAGCACATGATGAGCCTTCGGGGTATTCATTATTGTATATGATTATAAAATATATTAAAATGTGTTTAACATGTTAAATGTTAATTGAATTCACATTTAACTGACCTCGAATTATTTTTCAACTGGCTGAACAACGATTTGCTGTTATCTTAAAATGGATTGGATAGTTAAGAGGTTGAGTGACTGGAGGCCGGTAGAAACATTAATGTCTGCTGACGTCCTTCTGAATGTCCTTGGTAGAAATTACCCAGACGCTCCTATCGTCCAATAGGAAAAAACATCCCCTCAATATAAAGTGACCGTGACATTGGACCGGCATGAACATGTGTCCTCCTGCACATTAAAGCATGGAGCCAAGGACTGTCATCTGTGTGTGTGTGATGGTATGCAACTGCATGTCTGTATTATGTTTATCTAAGTTGTTGCCCATGTAAGAAAACACAAGTCATTATCTGTAGTACTTGCAGCCTGCTAGCGTGTGTGTGATTGAGTGACTGAGACTGAGTGCGAATACTAAACAGGTCGCCACACAGCACAGTGACTGACGGGAGAGACATACATGGAGAGATGGACAGAGAGACAGATGGAGGGATGAAGAGGAGAAGAAACATGGCAAGAGACCAAATGAGATGGGATGAAGGAATGGTAGGGAATATTGATTGAGGGAGAGAGAGAGAGAGATGAAGACGCAGACAGTACCAGCTTGTAAATGTAAAGTAGAATCTTTATAGAGCCGCAATACAGCACATAACTGGTCTTCTTTATTGGTGGTCGACGATCATTTTGTTAAATTGTTGTTTTTTTGTTGTTTGAAAATAAATGGTGAACAATTTACAGAGCAGACTCAGAACCGATGTTAAAGGGGCCAATTATTATCATTATTACGTTCATATTTGTATGTTATGCCTCCATGTTTCCATGTCTCCATGCTTTAATGTTCAAAAAGCTCTTTATTTTTATCATACTGCCTGTACTGCAGCACCTCTTTTCACCCTCTGTCTGAAACCAGAGCCCAGTCTGCTCTGATTGGTTAGTTAGCCGGCTCTGTTGTGATTGGTCAACCGTTCCTGAACCCCTGGCCTATCACATACAATGTTTTAAATCGCTAGCCAATAGAACTGCGTGATGTCACTTAATGTTCTGGAAGTAAACGGTCAGTGGCTCAGTCAGTAGGGGCTTGGACTGTGAGCCGTAGGGTCGCCGGTTCAAGTCCCCGAACAGACCTAAAATAAGGAGTGTGGACTGCTACTTGGAGAGGTCCCAGTGCACCTCCTGGGCTGTGGTGCCCTTGAGCAAGGCACCAGACAACCCCCTTCCCCCTCACTCCCATTGCTCCCCGGGCGCTGTGCAATAGCTGCCCACTGCTCCTAGTACTAGACTCCTGGTACTAGAATGTGTTAAAAGCAGTGAACAAATGTCACTGTGTGCTCTGCATGTGTGACCATTATCCCTCCAATTCTATTCTAAACAAAGGAGTCCAATGGAGGCCTTTCATGAAGCGGGGGTCTGATGCAATACTTTGCATCAGACAAATGCAAAGTATTCAGATTCTAAAATAAATAATCACTCATGTTATTGCGTAATTCACTTTTTTGTTTTTTTCCGTCCCATAGCTGATCGCACTATAAGTAAGGACACATAATTCGTAACCTACAGCTGACACATTAAAATACCCCTATCTAGATTCAAATGTTGCATAGGGTACGAGATCAGTATAGGTAAGATCAGTTCTTATAGGGTACCGATAAGAAAACCCAATTTTGAGTGGTCAGAAACTTTAGTCAAACAGATAGAGTTTAATTATAAGGCAGAATTCATCCTCAGAGAACTATAACTCTACAACAAATATATACATGTATCCACCCACCCATCAATGCTGGTCAATGTTTTGATAGCAGCAGGCTTAAAAAGTAGCCATGACGTCTTTTTCTTGAGCCACATAGCACTTTCTGAGGGACTGTGAGGGTTTGTGAGGCCAGATGGGATATGTAATCCCTCTCTATTCGTCTAGTGTTGTCCACATGTTTCTCTTCCCACTTGAGCATCAACAGAATACCTCCTTATGATCAGTACAAAATGATAACAAATCACACATCTTGTCAAGGAGTGGAAGATAATTTCAGGTCAGGAATGATTTCTTCTGTCCGTATGGATCAATTACTTCCTGAGCTCAGCAGAGATTGAGCTGTTCTTTGACCATCACATGCAATCTTTGCAGGACCATCAGCCAATCAGGGCGGTGCCCTTTAGTGCTGTCAGTCAATAACAAATAAATGGTTTTATGGTGTGCGCGAGGAACAAACATGAGTTATACAGAATAATTGGCTTCGACAATAAAGATGTGTGGGTGTGTTGAACAGACTCGCCAATGTTTTACAAAGCTTCAGTCAATTTCTCAAATCAATACACTTTCTGACATTAACAGGAGGGATTTGAACACACACACACACACACACACACACACACACACACACACACACACACACACACACACACACACACACACACACACACACACACACACACACACACACACACACACACACACACACACACACACAGTTGTTTGTCTTCTATAACAGCAGCATTAACCATGAATGATGCCTTGTGTGTTATCAGAATGTTACATTTAGATGTAAATTGTCTGGGAGGTGAAGGAGATTGATGCCACAGGGATCCCTTAAATATCACAGAGATTACGCCCACAGGTGACTGGAACAACAATAAAAAAGGGGGGAAAAGATGGAATAGCAAACATGAACGAGATGTTTGATTGATTGCTGTCTCTTAAACTGGACTTCGAATCACGTTAAATTAGGAATAATGAAAGAGCCGCGTGTCTCCAGGCAGACGGACAGGAAAAAAGGAGGTGACGAAGAAATAAATGACGACGGCGGGTGAGGATGGTAAGACATTTTGAGACGGAGAAAGTACTGCAGACAGAGATGGAAATAAATCGATAGCCAAGGAACAAAACCAAATAAATAAATATGATGTTTAGAATCAAAATGGCATGTATTAAAACAATGGGATGAACATATGTTTGTTAAAGATATTATTTAGTACAGATGACAAAAGAAAACAGTGAGAAATAGCTAATGATGGGAAACAGATTCAAAGGTGTACAGTGTGGTTATGGCTGTGAAAATCTAAAGTCCAGAACTCCTCCAACAACATAGTATATATATAGAACATAAAACAATAAGACAATATAGAAAAATTTAATTAAATTAAAATTGTGCAAAATGAAACGCATTATAATGTATTTCTAATTGGACTAATGCCATGCTTTAGCCCAGTATAACAGATGAACCCATGTGAGAAAAGACAAAGCCTACTCTCCTCATGTATCTCCTTTTCATACTGCACTGAGCTGCTTCTCTTTTGTTTTTATTGTCTGACTTCAGCACAGCAGAAAAAACTGCCTGGGAATAGAAAACAAACTGCAGAGAACAATATGAAAATGCTGTCATTGTCAAAGACTGTCAACAGAAATGAATAACCTCACTGTTGAAGAAAAACATGAGAGAAAACCACCTTTGGATTGATGCATATTCATTAGGCAGACATATTGTGATTTCACAGTGTGTCAAGATGGTGAAACATTTCCTCACTGCGCTGAAATGTAAGTATTTTTCGCCTGTGGATTTTCCCTCCACCAGTTATTATATTCTGCAGCATCATGAATCAACATAATGAGACACTTTCTCTGCAGCAGCTCAACTTTCTGATTCAGATGTGTGTAATTGTGTCTGATTTTCATCCTTGTTGCAGCTTTAATTGTTGCAGCTATAGCCTTTATTTCCACCATGGACTCATTACAGAAAAGGCACAGTTACATGCATACAGTAAGTGTATTTGTATGTGGCAGGAGTGGAGATGAAGGCATTGTGGTCCCAAGGATACCATTTTCAACAGCTTTAAAGTGCACAACAGTTTTCCTTTACAGATACATTTGCTACAGACAGAAATGTTGATAAGAGCGAAGAGAGAGAGAAGAAAAGAGCAGCGGTTGATATTCAAAGACCGGGGGAAAACAATGAAATACTAAAAGGTGGACTCACTAGAACTCACAGATCAAAAACAATCTCGCTTTTCTTTTGACTAGTGGGAAAAACTTAGATTGTGAAACCTTCACAGTAGACTAACTTTGATACAAACAGCTTTTTGTCCTATTTGCTGAAATTCTCAAAATATCCTGACAGTAGTGCGTGATAATAAAAAAGAAAAATCATGTTCCTAAACTTCTTCCCAGCTATCCTAATGACATCTGGATTTCTGATGACCTTATCACTGAGTCATCCAACTCCTACACCCGCTGAACTGCATCTTTGTTTGTTGTGTGACATGTTCGGTAAAGTGACTTTAAATAGTTGGGAAAAAGGCTATATAAATTACATGTATTATTGTTATCAATAATACTATACTGTATTTATGACTTCATCTTAGCTCTCTGCAATAAATTGCTTCTTATGACCCACTTGGGTTGGTTTTCTTTTAGACATTCATCCCAAAGTGCTCCACCTTCTCTGGTGTCCAATTACCTGTCTGGGTTTGTGAGGCTTCCCTGCCCTGCCCTGCTCGTCTCCAGTGTCGCAAACGAACAACGTCTCATTTTCCTCGAATAAATTGATTATCATGTTTCACGGCGAGAGAAAGGCTGTTTGAGAAATACAACGGTGGAAATTAAACCTGCTCTCTGTCTCTGGTGTTACCAGAAGTGATGTTTGGATGCCGAAATGGCTCAAAAAACAAATAGACTTATGTTGAATACTACAATCAATCAATCAATCAATGTTTATTTATATAGCCCAATATCACAAATGTTACATTTGTCTCAGTGGTCTTCACAGTGTGTACAGAATATCAGTATGACAATACGACACCCTCTGTCCTTAGACCCTCACATCGTACAAGGAAAAACTTCCAAAGAAAACCCAGTTTAAAGGGAAAAATGGGAGAAACCTCAGGGAGAGCAACAGAGGAGGGATCCCTCTCCCAGGACGGACAGACGTGCAATAGATGCCGTGTGTAAATTGAAAAGATAATACATTTGCAACATAGGTAGTCCAAATGTTTGGAAATGCATGTGTGTATAATAGGAAGATGAATCCACGAGGATATCCATCCAGGACCTATGATCCAGGACCACAGCCACGACTCAAGATCCAGCGCTCGCGATCCAGGACACAGGACCGCAGGATCATCCATGACTCCGGATCCCAGCGTATATAGACACCAAAAAGAAAGACATTTGGGGAAGCTGGGTTAATCGGAACATGAGAGTACACGGGTATAGACAGAGAGAAGGAAGAAGTAAGATGTCCCCCGACAAACTAAGCCTATATCAGCAAAACTAGGGGCTGAATCTAATCAGCCCTAACTATAAGCTTTATCAAAAAGGAAGGTCTTAAGCGCACTCTTAAAAACGGATAGGGTGTCTGCCGCCCGAACACAAACTGGAAGCTGATTCCACAAATGTGGAGCTTGATAAGAAAAGGCTCTGGCTCCCATTGTACTTTTAAAGATTCTAGGAACAACCAACAACCCTGCATTCTTGGAACGCAATGCCCTAGTAGGACAGTAGGGTATAATGAGTTCTTTAAGGTAAGATGGCGCCTGCCCATTAAGGGCTTTGTAGGCGAGAAGAAGAATTTTAAATTCTATCCTGTGTTCTATAGGGAGCCAGTGTAAGGCAGCCAGAACAGGAGTAATGTGGTCCCTTTTCCTAACGCTGGTTAGTACACGAGCCGCAGCATTTTGAATCAGCTGAAGCGACTTGATTGACTTCTTGGTACTCCCTGATAATAAAGAGTTACAATAATCCAGCCTAGAAGTAACAAATGCATGGACTAGTTTCTCTGCATCGTTTTGAGGCAAGATATGCCTGATTTTTGCAATGTTACGTAGATGGAAGTAGGCGGTCCTTGAAATTGATTTTATGTGGGCGTTAAAGGATAAATCCTGATCAAATATAACACCAAGATTCCTTACAGTCTCACTGGAGGCCAAATTAATGCCATCCATAGTTAGTATGTCTTTAGATAATTTGTTTCGTAGATTCTTCGGGCCAAGTACAATAACTTCAGTTTTGGTCGTGTTTAACATCAAAAAGTTTAAGGTCATCCACGTTTTTAAGTCCTTAAGGCAGTCTTGAATTTTATTTAGATGATTAATTTCATCAGGCTTGATTGATAAATATAGTTGAGTATCATCCGCATAACAATGAAAGTTTACAGAATGATTCCTTATAATATTGCCTAACGGAAGCATATATAATGTGAACAAAATAGGTCCGAGCACTGAGCCCTGTGGCACTCCATGGCTAACTTTGGTTTGCGTGGAAGATTCATCGTTAACACGTACAAACTGAGAGCGTTCAGATATATAGGACCTAAACCAGCCTAAAGCAGTTCCCTGTATGCCAACTAAGTGCTCTAGTCTTTGCAATAGGATATCATGGTCGATAGTATCAAATGCAGCACTAAGATCGAGCAAAACAAGAATAGAGACAAGTCCCTTGTCTGAGGCTATTAGAATATCATTTGTGACTTTAACCAGAGCTGTCTCTGTGCTATGATGTGTTCTAAAGCCAGACTGAAAATCTTCAAATAAATCATTGTTTTTTAAGTAATCACACAACTGTTTTGCGACCGCTTTCTCAAGAATTTTTGAGAGGAACGGAAGATTAGAAATAGGTCTATAGTTGGCTAAAACCTCTGGATCGAGGTTGTGCTTTTTAAGAAGCGGTTTTATCACTGCTACTTTGAATGATTGTGGAACATAGCCTGATAATAAAGACATATTCATAATATTTAATAAAGAAGTGCTAATTAATGGAAAAACTTCCTTCAACAGCTTAGTTGGAATTGGGTCTAACATACACGTTGATGGTTTAGAAGAGAGAATCATTGAATGTAATTGTTCAAGGTTAATGGCTGAAAAGCATTCTAGTTTACTATCTAGTGTAATATTAGAACTTACGATTCCGGGAGCTGTTGATAACACTATACTGGTCGAAGGCAAGAGGTCATTAATTTTGTTTCTAAGAGTAACAATTTTATCGTTAAAAAAGCACATAAAATCATTACTACTGAGTGCTAAGGGAATAGAAGGCTCAATCGAGCTGTGGCTCTCTGTCAGCCTGGCTACAGTGCTGAAAAGAAATCTTGCATTATTCTTATTCTCATCTATTAATGAAGAGTAGTAGGCTGCTCTCGCTTTACGCAGTGCTTTCTTATATTCATTGAGAGTAATATGCCAAATTAAACGAGATTCTTCAAGTTTAGTGGAACGCCATATCCTTTCAAGTTGTCTAGACTTTTGCTTTATTTTGCGGGTTTCGGCATTATGCCATGGAGCTAATCTATGTTGTTTTATTTTCTTCTTTTTCAAAGGAGCAACAGAATCTAATTTTATTCGCAGCGCATCTATAGCACTATCAACAACATGATCAATTTGGGGTGGTGTACATTTTGTATAAGTTTCCTCCCCTACATGCAGACATGCTATCGAGTTAAGTATTGGTTGAATCTCTTCCTTAAATGTGGCTATAGCACTAACAGATAGGTTTCTGCTGCAAGAGCTTTTGACTAATGCTTTGTAGTCTAGTAACAGTACTTCAAAAGTTACTAAGAAATGGTCGGATAAAGCAGGATTATGCGGTTCGACTAATAGTTGCTCAATTTCAATACCATAAGTCAGAACAAGGTCGAGAGTGTGATTATAACAGTGGGTTGGTTTATTTACACTCTGACAGAAACCAACAGAATCTAATATAGAGTTAAATGCAACAGTAAGGCTATTTTTATCATCGTCAACATGAATATTAAAGTCACCTACGATAATTACTTTGTCTGTTTTAAGAACCAAAGTTGATAAAAACTCAGAGAATTCTGATAAGAATTCTGAATAAGGACCTGGTGCACGATACACTGTAACAAATAAGATTGGCTGCAAAGTTTTCCAGGTCGGATGCGTAAGACTAAAAACGAGGCTTTCAAAAGAGGTATAATTACATTTTGGTTTAGTATTGATAAGTAAACTTGAGTCAAAGATTGCTGCAACTCCACCTCCTCGGCCCGTGCCTCGAGCAATATGAGTGTTGACATGGCTGGGTGGAGTGGCCTCATTTATGCTGACATATTCTTCATGTCTCAACCAAGTTTCAGTGAGACAGCATATATCAATATTATAATCTGATATTAAATCATTTACCAATATTGCTTTAGATGCTAGAGATCTTATGTTTAAGAGACCACATTTAATCTTCCTGTTTTGTTGCACTGTAGTAGTTGTTACATTTACTTTTATTAGGTTATTATGTATGACACCTCTATTAGGTTTTACCTTAAATTGTCCTTGGGCAGACACACACACCGCTAATATTGGGTATTTTATTGGGTTCGGGATTCCTATGGGTGACTGCCTAGGAGAGAGCGCAGAGAAGCGTGTAAGACTGCGACTCTGCCTCCTGGTCTCAACTCCAGTTTGTCATGGATTACGTCCACAAAGCCCTGAAATGTTTGCCGAAATGAGATCTGCACCTTTCAAAGTAGGGTGAATGCCGTCTCTCTTAATCAGACCAGGTTTTCCCCAGAAGGCTGTCCAATTATTTACGAAGCCCACATTGTTTGCTGGGCACCACCAAGACAACCAGCGCTGAAATGATGACATGCGGCTATACATGTCATCATTGATCAGATTGGGGAGGGGACCAGAGAAGATTACGGTGTCCGACATTGTTTTAGCATAACTACACACCGACTCCACATTAAGTTTTGTGCATTCTGATTGGCGTAAACGAACATCATTACCACCGACGTGAATAACAATCCTACTGTATTTACGTTTATCTTTACGTTTATCTTTAGCCAGCAGTTTAAGATGCGCCTCAACGTCGCCCGCTCTGGCCCCCGGAATGCATGTGACTGTACAATGGTTCTTTACGAGTTGTTGCCATGTGTTTAAGCTAGGTCAGACAATGCTGCAAAGACCTGTTAAAATAAAACCTCATGGTAATAATAACGACATTATAAATCATTGAAAAAAATAATAACACAAGCTACAAACCTGCATAATGTTCATTGCATTATCATGTTTTATTTTTGAAAGTATTGAAAACACACACACACAAACACACACACACACACACACACACACACACACACACACACACACACACACACACACACACACACACACACACACACACACACACACACACACACACACACACACACACACACACACACACACACACACACACACACACACACACACACACACACACACACACACACACACACACACACACACACACACACACACACACATACTGTATTTACTGCTCTGTACTGCATCAGCAGATCACTGCATTGCACTTGATCTATGTTGCGTGTGTGCCTGTGTGTGTGTGTGTGTGTGTGTGTGTGTGTGTGTGTGTGTGTGTGTGTGTGTTTGTTTGTGTGTTGTCTAAATGGTCAGGTGGGGGTTGACCCCTTCATCACTTTCTTGTCACCTCAGGAACAAACACTAGACTTTGATCTACAGCGTTTCGTCAGGAAGAAACAAGCTGATCAAAGTGAGCACCGAGTTTTGCAATCTTCTTCCTCTCCAACCCCTCCCCCCCCCACACACACAAATATGCACATACATGTACAAAACCACATCACAATTTATTTATATATGTTTTACTGTTACCCTGGACACTTGCACACGTACAATAACGTAGAACAAACATTGTTTCTGGACCGGAAACATAAAATGATGGATTGGTCCATTTATAACCGCATCTACACCCTGCAGTTTGTCGCATTTTACATTTGCAGTGTAAAAGGTTTTGATATTAAACAATAACTGTGAGATTAAAGTGCTGAATCTCAACGTTGAAGGTCCTTGAGCGACATTGTGCGAGACATTTATTTTGAACATACAGGTAAAACAGCAAAGACAACTCAATATGTATTTTTCTGTCCAAGTCATTTTGCATAAGGACAGCCAGTAAAGCAAAAGCAGCGTGTTTCTCTGA